>NW_024962335.1:34693700-35038764 GCF_019238085.1 Lagopus leucura | reverse complement strand
TTTTTTTTTTTTTTTCCCCAAAATTTTACAAATTAACAAAAAAACTCAATAAAGGTACTTTTCATCTTCTATCATGTCTTTGCAGAGCATTTTTTTTTACCACCTTCAGGAAAGGCCTACACTGGAGATTGATTTTTGAACAATTAAACCATAAAAGTAAATTTTCAAGTCAGATTGACACAGCTTCAATTAAAGGAGCAGGAATGAAAACTGAGAATTATATACAGTGCTATATGCTTCCTTTTCAAAAATTTTTTTGATGCTAGCTATTCTTTCCAGACTTCCAGTAAAAAATACAACATTCTTTTATTTCAGATTTACACTTGACCAAAGTTAAGATTAAACAGGTTATGACAGGATGCCAAATCAATCAGAAATCTGAGGAAGACTTGTCTGTATATTGTCCTTAAAGAAAGAATTCCCAGAAAACACTAGAAGGAATTTAAAAATTCAAGCAGGAATTTCTGAGAACCTAAATATGTAGGGATCTTCTTTCAGTGTAGGGAAAAAAGATCTTCAGGTTAAAATGAATAAAAATAAAGGATTTTGACAGGAATTTTTCCCAACTATTGTGCAAGGTGACGATTACTGTAGGCTTACTCACACCACAGCATCATTTTGATGAGCCGGCACCTATTTCTTGGTATGCAGCAACTCTTCACAGATTTCTCTGGGTCCCTCTCTCTCCATTGACTCAGGGGCCTGATTCTATGTCTGTTTATGCAGTCTATTTTCTTCTCAACAGAGTTCCTGCTGGCAGTCCTCTGCCAAATCTCCATGCTTGTATCTTTTTGAATGCACTCAGGGGAAGACTAATCTTCCCCTTTCTCACTTGTTCAGCAGCCAAATCAAGGCAAAGAAACAATTCTCCTTTCTATTGCCCAAACTTTCCACTTTACAGTTGACTTTCCTGCAGTCAGAAATAATAAGTAGCCAAAAAAATGAAACAGAAACTATATCAGGATAGAAAAATCATCCTTATTTGTTATTTTTTCAAAACAGTAGGCTCTATATATAGTCCACTTTTGTGACCCCCCATTACATCCTTCATCTTCTGACCAGTGTATGATGTTTCAAATATTCCAGTATTTTCATGATATCTCCTGGTAGCTATTTTATATAATGGGAAATTCTTCAAGTGAGGAAACTATACTAGCGTCCGTGTCCACCTTTCAAATGACAGACAAAAACCTGCAATGGCATGTTATAGCATATTACTTTCCTGCATCTAAGCCCTAAAGCCCACCTCATTCTCTTTTAAGAGTGAATCATCAGAGATCTAATCTTCAGGTTTTAAAATATACTGTTATGCTATGTGACTGTTTTTCTTCTTCTGTGCATAAGAGAAATATAACATTGCACACAGAGCTGTTGATCACTCAGTTGGGAAGGAACAGTAATTGCCTTTGATCACCATGGCTGGGGCTCCTTACTCTTGGAGAGTGAGCGTTGCCAGATGTGCTTGACCTGGACAATAAATAGAAAAATTGAGGAGGGGCTCCTGAATGTAAACCAGTTAGTACAGCAAAGGAGGAAGCAGTTAGCCTGGCCTCTATTTTAAGCCAACTGTGTGTGATTTCAGGGCTACCAAGAGATTTAGCTTAAGTGCTGTCTTCCGTACATCAAAGATGTGAACCCTGCCTGGATGATATAGAGAGCAATTGCCTGCAATATGATACATGCATCCACTTCAGACATGCCAGGAAACCCATCTGTTTACTTAACTTTTAACGAAAACAGTTGGGAGAAAGAGCTTCTATTTGACTGAGGTGGTATTTTATTTATTTATTTGCTCATATTTATAAAATTAAGTACAAATGATGTGAAGAATAACACTCTTCTGGTAATAGAAGTTATCAAAATAGAAGTCTTTCAAAGAGCTGTGCATAGCAAGAGTAACAAGAGTGACACCAACAAGAACTCACAGCAATTCATGACCCACCTCTATTTCTCCTTAGAAATGAACTGCAAATGAACTGCAAACAAATCTTTACAAACCAGAATTTCTCCTTCTTCTGTACCCTTCTTTCTCTGAAGATGTCTTTTTCCTGGAGTCACAGGCTAAGCTTTCCAGAGCGGCCAGAATGCTCATAAACATGTTACTGGAAGACTAGAAGCAGGAACACACAACACCTCTCCAAGCAGAGGACAACACATGAGAGAACTGTTTGCCACAGGCTGTATCTGATCTCAAGTCATTTGGTAGTTCAGAAGATGGAGGGGATGTGCAGGGTACTGTGGATGCAGAATACATTTCTGCCAGGGCTTCCTTCAGTACAGAGCACTTGCTAGAGAAGTGTGTACATGCAGTGCTGTTTTATCTCACACTTTCTTTCTCAATATTCTATGTGCCACAGCCTCTCTTTGTGGCTTTAGTCAATTAATGCTGCATCTCATCTGTCTTTGGACATTGACAGAAAAACCCTCTGGAAGTAAGCTACAACAATTTGTAATGATACTTCTCCCATGTATGATCCTTCCCAGTATGTTGCTGCCTCATATTACCTCAATTAGCAATTCATTATACTACAGAAGAAGGGAGGTTTGCAACAATTTTTTTGAACCATAAAATGCATAGTGTGAGTCACTGGATTTAATAATCTATCCCACCACTCCCTCTACTTGGCTGTAGACTCTACTAGTTCACCAGAGTGTGCTAAAGCCATCAGCGTTTATAAGTCTGTGCCTTGAATAGTCAAGTGGTGGCAGCTGGCTATTGCTCTGAATGGAAAACAACAATAATACAAATTTCAATGGAACAACCTACATTTTTCTAATCAGAGCAGTTTTGAGTACTTTGGGAGGAGACTATTTTCAAATAGAAGCTTTCAGAAATTCATAGGAAGTACCCTTCCTTTCTTTTATGTAAAGTGTTATTATTTTTATGTATTAAAGAAATCAACTTAGATACTTCTACTTTTCTTCTACTAGATTCTATGTCAAGAAAGAAGGTTTAGTGAGGAGAAAAAAATCTGGGCTTAGCTAATTCAGAAACAAGGCTCAAGGCAGCCCAGAAGTTGAATGTCCTTTCTAAAAAACCTGATCTTAAGGGCAGTGGCATCCTCTGAGACTGCCTGGTCTACTGCTTGTGTTGTGGCAGAAGAAACAAACAGAGTAAAGATGAGATGGCCCTCTGAGATTTGGGTTTCTTGCTGTCTCTTTCATGAGCAATGAATGGGGTGACCACACAGACTTGGAATATCTTGTGATGCTTGAATCCACTGCTGACTTTCAAGTAGGCAGAACTCAGGATTATATGGGATTCTCTGGTGATGTTAGGGAGTCAGTTACTGAGGCTTCAAGGTAAACTAGGAGTTTTTATTGCTTACACAGAGGGGAAAAAAATTAACAGCTGCTCTTTACTCTCACTGGTGGCACATACAAGAGTCCTAAGAAACTCCTGGAAAAGCTTGGGTGTCCAGATCTGCTGTGTTGAGACCCTTTTATAAGTATGAATTTAATTTTCCGGAACAGTAGTGAAACTCCTGTTCAACACGCACACCTGAGATGAACATATATCCCAAGGTAATTTCACATTGACCTGGGTGGCCTCAACTACCTGAAAGGAAAAGTCTACTGAGAGAAGACATACAAAGTTGAATCAATGGATGTTAGCTGATATAATAATATCATGTCTCCAAATACAAATATTCTATGTTCCAGAGTTCGTGGCTTTCTGTTCTGTTTACTCCTTGAGTTTTTTGAACCTAACTCTCAGAACTCTATAACTAAGGCTTTAAGGATTTATTGAAACTTAAAAAAATAAAAAATAAAAATAAAAAGGGGCTTTCTTTCACACTACACAAGGAGTAATGGGAACAGATATTTACTATGCAAAGGGCATTTGTTCCTGTCTTCTGTGCCTACCATGTGAATCACTGAAGCTGTACGTCTTTTCTGTGATGGAAGAAGCAAACTTGAGTATCCCCAAAGATAAAGTCTAGCTGTTTCTCCTACTGAAGTGTACTGCCAAATCAAAATCAAAATTTAGAGATTTAGAGTCTGAGATTTAGTGAGGAGAGGAGAGGAGAGGAGAGGAGAGGAGAGGAGAGGAGAGGAGAGGAAAATGACTACTACAGATTCAGAAAGGATAAAGCAACCTTAATTCTGTGAAAGAAATATGATCGTAAGGTGGAATAGTGATGTTGTTCTATGTTTCCTCTTCTGATTGCTCTGGCTGTTCCTCATATATGATGACATTAACACCATACGAGAGATAGTTTTCATTTTTTTTCTGACAACTCCAGTGTTGTTGAGAACTGGTGAAAAGTACTTTATAGTAGAAGAATTAAGTTCTTTATTTCCATACACCAAAACTAAAGATAAAACAAATCTTTATAATTTCATTTTGTGGCTATGGCGCTGTTTTCCACTTTGCTGCCTTGGACAAATTACTTGGATATTGCCTCTGTTTCCCTACTATAAGTTCCTTCTTGTCTGCTTCATTGCCTCCCCTGAGAGGGTATCAGCAACACTCTGAAGATCACATATGGACTTCAATTGACTGTGTAATCAATGAAGATCTTCACACCATCCTTCCATGAAAGTAGAAGATACTATCCTTTTCTCAGCACAGAGAGAATTATGAAGAATTTGAGGTAGTTGTGAAGATGGAAGACTTTATTGAATTGCTTTGTCCTGTATAATTATAATAGGTACTCTAAGGGAAGTGGGAAGGGAAGATTTCTGTTTCCACTGCTGTCATGGTCTGGTACCTTTCATTAGCAGCAAATAACATTTTTCAACCACTATAAAGAGTAAAAGTCAAAGCTGATAAACATTACAAAATATATTATGAAAGAAAGCCAGCTTTTGAAACAAAGTACAAAAGAAATCCAACTCCCTTTGAAGAAGACATCGTCATAAAGAGAAAAAAGAATAAGAAAAATGGAGAAAACTACATCAAATAATTAATGACTAAAAGAAAATACAACCCTAGATCTGAAACAAAAGGAACCTGCATGCTGAAAACTATACATATTAAAAGGAGAACTACAACAAAATCAAACAATAATTTTGCAGTCTTCTCCACAGGCACAGAGCTTGTTCTGACCACAGTGCTCTGTGCCTGGTGAGAATGCAGAGTGTGTTAGAACAATGAAGGTCTTTGAAGGTTAATAGTTTATAAAGTCAGAAGGGATTTGTTGAACTTTCCACTGAAAACAAGTTTTGGATCCTCAGCCAATATCAGACCACAAAATGTCACTCAATATCAAGCCTAAAGTATGAAGACATAGTTTTATAAATTTTTAGTTTTGTCCTTATTTTAATGAACTATAGCTTTCTCAAAGGAAAATAGATATCTAACTATAAGAAATTTGCAATAACAAGGACTACTACTTATGGAGTAAATCATAATGTTTAATAAAGGAACTGCAAGGCTAGCCTTATTCTTCTTTTCCCAAATGTAAATGGAAAGGACAATTTATTTATTTATTTTTAATCAGAAATATTAGACACTCAGAAGAAAATCGAAGTTGCAGATAGCCATAATATTTGCAGACCAGATTTATTTTATTGAAGAGCACATTATATTGGAAGACAGTTATTTAAAGAGCTTCTTTTCCCCAAAGCAGATTCACCTCAGTAACTAAAGAGCTTAGTGTAATATTGGCTGAATCTCTGGATAGCTTAGAGATAGCTAAGAATTAATGTCTGCGGTGAGAGTAACAAGAAATAGTGAATCTTTGCATTACTCTTTCATGTTGCCATGAGGAACCTCCTAATACCCCAGAACAAAGTGATGGAATTACATACTTGCTCTAAGCTCGCAAGGTCTTAGAAGAAAGTTTGCTCAACATAAATCTCATGGAATCATGGAGTTGTTTGAGCTTGAAAAGGTTGCCTAGTCCAACTCCCCTGCAATGAACAGCGACATTCACAGCTAGATCAAGTTTCTCACGCCCTCCTCCAACCTGACCTTGAATTTCTTCAAGAAAGGGGCATCAACCAAATCTCTGGGAAACTTGTTCCAGTGCTCAACTATCCTTATTGTAAAAATAAAAAATTCCTTATATCCAATCTAAATCTCTCCTCTTTTAGTTTGAAACCATTTTCCCCTGTCATATCAGAACAGATCCTACTAAAGAGTCTGTCCCCTTCTTTCTTACAGCCCTTCTTTAGAAACTGAAAGGCCACAAGCAGGTCCTACAGGAGTCTTCTCCATGGTGAACAGTCCCAGTTCTCTTAATCTGTTCTCATAGGGGAAGTGTTCCAGGTCTCTGATTATCTTCATGGCCCTTCGCTGGATGCACTCCAACAAGTCTGTGTCTTTCCTGTGCTGAGAAGTCCACGTCTACACACAGTACTCTGTATGAGATCTCATCAGCACAAAGTAGAGAGGCAGGATCATCTCCCTTGAACATCTGACCATTATTTTTTTCATGCAGATCAAGATAAGATTGGCTTTCTGGGCTGCAAGGACTGGCTTATGTTATCATTCACCAGTAAGCCCAAGTCCTAAGACAGGAAAAAACTGAACAGCTTATTTAGTATGACCAATCACTGTTTCCCCGGGGAAGACCAGCAGAAGTCTGTCACAATATGCTGAGAAAAATAATCAACATAGACATAATGCATATTTGAGCAACAGTTCCTCCCCTTTATGCACTTCCCTTGTCCCACTAGAGGCATGGGCTTTAGGGTACTATCAATACTGAATAATGGGTGGAGATGGTCATGGTTAAACTGTGCAGGGATTTACAGATTGGTAGGTTACATAATGGCTGAAAACAAGACATAATTGAAAGTTGGGTACTCTGGATGATGAGCAGAATGTACAAGTGTGGCAGACTCCCTTCTTTGAGTGAGATGCTGACATTCAGAATTAGTAAGAGTCCCTAGTGCTCTCACCTTTGTCACCAGTGAAAGGCACACAGTGGAGTCACTTTTTCTGCAGTGTTTCTGTGACTTCCTGTTCTCTGAACCACCTGAATTCAGAAACAGAATTTTTTGTTATCTGGCACATGTATTGTTATTTCCGAGCTTTCATTTCTAAGAACTTTCTGACGGCTGCAGCATCTTGACGTGTTCCACACAGCCTCTACACTGTGCACAGATCCCTGAGTAACCTGACATGCTGTCACAACTGAAAATAAGAAATTTTGCTTTAATTAAAACACTGGAGTGAATTTGATAAATAATTAGCAGTTAGATTTGTCAGAAAGGTGGTATATTCTACTATGTATGTTCAGAAAGGGACCACAAGCTAACAGATAATGCTATCCACTTTGTGAGTATGAAATAAATTGATTGAGCATTGACATAGATCATGCTAGAATTTATATTTGAGGCTTCTTACATATTTTTTTTACTTAAAAAGTAATACCCGTACGGTTTTTACTTCAAAAATGGTTGGCAAACTCCTTATTAACTGCACACATAAGCCAGCGTGATGGGAAGTGCTAGGAGGATTCTTTATTTTAAGGTACTAAAATCTGGGATTAAGCAAAGATTTATGGCTTTCTTTAAACTTAGAACTGAGGGTTTTTTTTAATAGGAGTATTTTTGGATAGGCTAATTGAAGTTAAAATTGACCAATTTATGATTTAATTTGCAAAATCTTTTGCCACGCCTTTCATGATGAAACATACTTTTTCTTTTTCCCACTGAGGTATATTTTCCATTACTGTTATGCTAGTATAACATTAGAAAAGGAGTTGCTGTCTCAAACATCACTGAAAGGCTATTTCTTTTTGAGTAGCTATTGCAATTATATAATTAAAATGCTCTTCCTTCACCTTTTTCTCTGTCCAAACAGTAAAGAAAAAAATTCCTAGAAAATCTCAAAAGCTTGCCTTTCCTCCAGTCTCCACAGGTAAATTAAGAAAAGAGCTACATTTCAAGCTGTACTGTTTTAGGACAATTTTGCTTATCAGTCTTGTGTTTATCTTATAATCTTTCTTGAAGATATCTACGAGCCTGTGGTTAAAACAGATAGAGATTTCTTTATAGAGTTTCACATATCCTTACGTTACTGACTCAGATTTTTATTTTCTTTTTCTGGGGGTTTGGTTCCTACTTGCATTTTTGAAAACAGTGTGCATAGATGTTGTGAAACAGATGTAGGATGAAGGAAAAATCAGACAGGCAGTCACACAACAGCAAAGCATTTCTATCTATTTGCAAGCAAGAGAAATCTGTCTGAAGGCTTCTTTGCAGGTAGCTCATTTGAAAAAGTTGACTTTCTAGTTATTCAGGGGAGAATTAATTCAACACTTATATGTTTTTTCTGGTTTTGATAATTTTCTTGAAATCTAGAACCTACTTTGGACATTTTAGCTGAATACCGTTTATATAATGGTTTTCCTGCTGAGAAAGCTCAAAGATCTTCTCCCTATTGATTTGTTAATATTATTAACAGTTCTGAGGAACTGTAGCAAGTCAGCCAGGCTCAAACGAAGCAACTTAGTAATCTTGGAATTTTAATATGCTATAACTTGTACAAGGTCTATTGGTTAGGGAAACAAATGGTCTGAGGTGAACCTGGTTTTGTAGTTAAACAGGAAAAGCTAACTTCCCTTCTCTGAACAGATGGGAGGATGGTCTTTGGAACAGACAAGAGATCAAACAGAGAATGGCTCAATTTAAAGACTTCTAAATAAAACAGAAAGTATGGTCATGGTGAGAAATGCTTTCTGGTTCCACAGGTACATCTTCACAAGAAATTCCCTGTGTTTTGCTTAGCAAAACATCCATTCAGTGAAAATAAAATTAGAATTCAGTGGTGGCTTCACTGTGCTAAGAATTATTCCCACAGCTGAAGAGGTGAGAAACTTTTAGAACGTAACAAAATGGCATACTTTTATAGAGTTAAAGTAATCCGTGATCATCCTGACATGCCAGATAACACTCTTGCTAAAATCCCAACTCCATATCAACTAATTATAAGAAGCTGCTCTCTTTTGATTCAAGCCTCAGTGAGCTGTCTCAGCTGTTAGGCATTTGTATGACTTCCATTTATACAATATATTAATGCCTTGCCAATTTTTCTGTCATCACTCTGAAGAAAGAATTTATCATTCCTATTCTGTAGCCAGGAGAAAGGGGAAACCTCTTAAAAGAGAACTGGACCAAACTTTGGGTAGGAACTTTAAGAAGTATCTAGCTTTGAAAGTTAGATAGATAGTCGGGCCCTCTTGGAACTGATTCTAGAATTGTATGAGAATGATCGATATTAGAAACTATGCTTGAAATAAAATTACTACAGTTGTAGAGGAAGTTTTTAACATGACAAAGCAAAGAAGACAAGAAATCTTCCATGACCCTACTCACTTAGGCCATTATTCTCTGATGACATTATATCTAACAGAAAAGCAGAGCATTTAGATAGATAGTGCATTTGCCTATCTACATCTGCCCATGTCTGTAACCTGGATTTATAATATCTCATTCAGAAACCCATGAATCTAATACATCACTGCCATACTTTATGAATCTGACATTGTTTGACAAGGAGTTAATAAAACCCAATAAACTCCAATAAATTTGCTTTTGTTATTGTTTCAAGTTTTCTTCTCCAGATTTTAATGCAATCAGGAGATATATCAGCCTCTTTTATTCGTTCCACTTAAAGACTAAAAAATATCTAGGATTAGTGGGACACTCCCAGCTAGGTCAGAGCATGTTATTATGCGCCAAAGTCTGAAGCAGCAAGGAGAAGTAATTGCTGAGCTTTGACAGCATCTTCTCTGTGCTCTGGGCGGTTGAGGGTGTGTATACATGTATTTTTTTTTGTGCATGTCTGTTGTAACTTGCTTCAGGGATTCAACCAACCATTTGTCTGCAGCCTAACTTAATAATAACTAAAACAGCTGAAGAAGGGGGCTGAAGCATAAAGGTAAGGCTGTACAGAGCCTGGAAAGTATAAAACTAGAAGAGAGTGATAGTATTCAATTCAGAAGGGAAAACTGGTGAGGAATTACAGTATTCCTGTCACTAAAGGGACATTTGCAGACTGCTGTAGAAGGAAGTATTGGAATATGAAGTGTATGAAGCCAGTTTAAACAAGTAGCTTGATTCTTTGTATAGCTTTATTATAATAATGGAGAGCTGTATTGAAACTTCTTTCTCATGGTCAAGCTATTCTGTTGCAGTTGTGCAATTGCTATGTCATCCATCATTTTGTTTCATCATCCAGCCTTTACCCATGGCATATTTGCCAGTCAGTCCACGCTATGGAAAAACATGGGTTAGCATGCAACTCTTACCCTGCACAAAAAAGGCTCTGTGGTTTAGATGCTTTCAAACATACATGAGACATGGATTAAGTATCTTTCGTTATTGCTGTTCCACTTGTCTGAGTCTCACACAAGAGCCTTGTAATTCCTCTATCTGTGTTGCAGGCCTTTTTCCATTGAGCAGCAATGCTGCTCTTGGCCCTTTTATAGTTGTTCTGACAGAACCTAGTAACAGTTCCAGGGGACAAGCAGGAAGCATGTACTTCCTATTTCATGAACATATCCCGGTGAGTATCTTCATGGTCTGTGTGTCCTACGCATTTGTTGATTACTGTCTACAACGTCAAAATAAACCAGGATTTTCTGGGAAAGCTTAAAAATCTCTGTGAATACAAAAGTGTAGTTCAGTGGATCTGACCTAGTATTTTGTCTTGACCAGTAGCCAAATTGCATGGCAAAGAATGGGTGTAGCACAAATGCAGTCACACTTTCTCAGAACACTTTCCTTGTCTATCTGATTTGTGATGCAGGATCTTCCTTAGGCTAGAGGCAGAGGGGAATGCAGAAGCTCACAGCTGCCAGAAGTGGCAGTGGCACACCACAGCTCCTCAGGCACTCCAATGGAGGTAAGAGAAAACAGATGTCTTCCACTACAGCATGCAAAATAATTAAAATCTGGGGAAGTAAATGAAGGTAAAAGATGTGAGAAATGGTTGAGACTATTTGCGTATCTTATTTTCACCACTAAATATTTAAAATTTTAGCGTATTCATAAGCATAATAAATTCTTTTTTTCCTGTAGCTATTCTGGATTTGATATCTTTCCTGCATCTTCACACATGAGAGCAAATGTACTCAGATATTTTAATCATACAGATATTATGTGTCATTCTTCCTGCCTAAACGGTGCTTTATCTGCATCATATTTTTCCCTCAATTTGTCGATGTTACAGAAAAGTAAGAAGTTTCTACTAAGTCTTTTGCAAATAACACAGTGTTTCAGATCAAAGGCAAAACAGAGTTACTCAGTGGAATTACAAAATGAAACCTTGCACAGGTTCAAGTCTTCTCTAACTGTAAACACTTGACTTCGGAAGTAATAAATGCAGTTATGAAAAAATTCAAATCTAGGTGCTATCGAGATTTCTTGAATGACCCAAGAGAAAACTTTAGCTCTGACTGATGATTTATGTGAGAAAAGCCTTTTGTGTCCAAAGCTGCATTTATCACATGTTTATATTCATATAGAGAAAAAGTTAATGTATGAAGCAAAGCTCTCGTAAATTAATGGAAATATCCACACAAACCCAATAAATTTTGCTATTTTCCATCTAACATAGATCTGTAGAATTGTTTCCTTTCTGTGCTAGTTGACTGCATCTTGAGCTCAGAATTTCAGCCACCTGTGGCTAGAAAAAAGCAGAAGAAACTGGGAAATTCTTAACTGCCCCTTAATATTGTCTAGTCTACAGTTTGTTTAGGCAGTTTGTTCTAGTTATCAGATATCTGCAACAACTTAAATTAAGACTGTGTAGAGACTTTATTTTTCTGTGCTCATGTATTTGTCATTTTGAGAAGTGGCAGGTGAGTACTGGTGAGAAGAACTAGGTATTCTACGGATATGCTTGATGAGAGGAAATTCTCCTTAGAAGTGTATTGCAGCAACCTGAAACTGAGAATACTTGAGTTGAAACCAGGATTAAGATGATGGTAATCCATCCTAGTTCAGCAGTCAGTAGTTTTCAGGACCTGGCTGGTGCAAAACATGGGGCAAAAGTTTTGTCAAAGTGGGCAACAGAAAAACTAGTCTAGAGTGCTGAGTCAGATTTAATTTAATTTAATTTAACCCACTACTTTTCTTAAAACACTTTAATATTGCAATAGCTGACATCAGTAAAAGTAAAAATCAAACTTATTTGTTTCTATCTATATTGGCTTCTCTGTGACGGCTCATTCAACCTCCCTTCATACTCAGTCACTTCCTAGGTACTTTACAACAGCCACAAATAGATGCAGATGGCAGGTTTAAAGAGGGCAAAGAGAATGACTTCCTATTTCTACTGTTACAGAACACTTTGAGTCCTACCATTCAGTAAGTAAAATAATATCTAGCAGGATCTTATGTTTCCCAAAAAGCAGTCGCAGAAACTTGGATATACATAAACAATCACTCCTGCTCTATATGGCGTGGCTTAACTTGATAGAACACTTCAAGATTAGACTGTCTGCCCAGCCAAACTCTCTGTGAGCATCTGGTGGCTGGCTCTCTCCCCAGCTCTTAAGGTTGCAAAGCTCAACAACAGTCAGTCATCACCTTACACATCTTTTTTTCTGTCTTGCAATTCATGGACATAAATATCAAGATAAAATAATGGCTGCATCAGTCTCACTGAATAGTACTCACTGAAAAGGAGTTTTTGTTTACTTAACTTTTTTCTCAGAAAGAAAAAATAAGGAATTAGGAAACATTACATTGAGTAACTGAGGTTTCTTCATCTGCTGTCTTGGCCAGAAATTATGCCCTAAAGCTGCATTTACAATCTATTCAGCCCTTCAATTAAAGCTATGTAAGGACTTTATTTTTCTCTGCACATGTCAGCTTGAGAAGAGGCAGGTGAGTACTGGTGAGAAGGAGAATTAGATATTCTCCTTTTGTTTAATTTAGAAATTGAACACACCACTACCTTGCAGTGTGTTTTATTTCCATAAAATGGTTTGCTGAGACACAGAAAATACAGAGACAATATTATTAAAGTATTCTGTATTATAGACAAAGAATTATTAACTATTATTTCTAAACTGGGATACATGCAGTTAATCTTCCGTAGTGCAGGTGATTTATTGGTTCCTCCCTCATTCCTAGCTGAATGAGTAAACTATTTTGCTATTAAAATATAAGGGAAAGCCCTCCAAATCTCCTGCACTATTAAAAGCTCTCACTCAGTGATACTGAAAATACCTTGGATTCCTCTTTATACATATAGAGCTCTTTAAATCAAAACTCAGATATTCAATAATGGGTTCTTCATTACAAGCACTAAATCATTTTGTCTGCACTACATCATTTCTTACATTGTACTAATTAAACTCTAAGAGTCATAGAATCACAGAATCACAGAATCACCAAGGTTGGAAAAGACCTTCAAGATCATCCTGTCCAACCATCCACCTATCACCAGTAGTTCTCACTACACCATGTCCCTCAACACAAAATCCAAACGTTCCTTGAACACCTCCATGGTCGGTGACTCCACCACCTCCCTGGGCAGCCCATGCCAGTGCTTGACCACTCTTTCAGAAAAGCAGTGTTTCCTAACATCCAGCCTGAATCTCTCCTGGCGCAGCTTGAAGCCATTCCCTCTAGCTCTATCACCAGTTACACGAGAGAAGAGGCCGACCCCCAACTCACTACAACCTCCCTTCAGGTAATAACAGAGAGCAGTAAGGTCTCTCCTGAGTCTCCTCTTTTCCAGACTGAACATTCCCAGCTCCTTCAGCCGCTCCTCATAAGCCCTGTTCTCCAGACCCCTCACCAGCTTTGTTGCCCGCCTTTGAACCCACTCCAGGACCTCAGTGTCTTTCTTGCAGCGAGGGGCCCAAAACTGGACACAGTACTCGAGATACGGCCTCACCAGAGCTGAGTACAGGGGGACAATCACTGCCCTGTTCCTGCTGGCAACACCATTCATGATGCAAGCCAGGATGCCATTGGCCTTGTTGGCCACCCAGGCACACTGCTGGCTCATGTTCAGCCAAGCATCAGTCAATACCCCCAGGTCCATTTCCTCTGTGTGGTCTTCCAGCCACACTGCCCCAAGCCTGTAGCGTCGCCTGGGGTTGTTGCAGCCAAAGTGCAGGACCCGGCATTTGGCCTTGTTGAAACTCATCCCATTGGCTTCAGCCCATCCTGTCCAGATCCCTCTGTAGGGCCTCGTTACCCCCAGGCAGATCGACACTTCCAGTCAACTTGGTGTCATCCACAAACTTACTGAGGGAGCATTCAATGCCCTCATCAAGGTCATCAGTAAAGATATTGAAGAGGACAGGCCCCAGCACCGACCTCTGGGGAACGCGACAGGTCGCCAGCTGGATTTATCTCCATTCACTACCACTCTCTGGGTCTAACCTTCCAGCCAGTCCCTTATCCAGCCAAGAGCATAGCTGTCTTGCTTAAGCATTCTTTGAACTTAACTAGCAGAAAATGGGAGGAATTGTCTTGATGGGCAATCATTTGTTTGACACATTCAAAGTCACACTCAGGGATTAAAAAGAGATACTGTGAACCTTACACTTAAAATAGGAAATAGCCATGTAATACCAGTTGGAAACATATCTCTGAGACACAACTGTGCTGTGTGAATGAGGAAACAGCAAATAAGTGTATTACCTTCATCATCCCAGCAGCAGTGTCACATGACACGGCTCTCTGGGGATTCAGTACACTAGAACAATTTGCAAAGACCTCTTTAGAGGTAGTCATTGATTTTCCTTCTTTTATTTCTGTGACAGGGAATCAAGGAAGGAGAATAAGGAGGTGGAAATAGCCATAAAATGTGATTTATCATAGAATTTTAGAATTATAAAATATCCTGAGTTGGAAGGGACTCACAAGGATCACTGGGTCCAACAACTGTTTAAGTAAAATTAAATTATTCTTTAGGAAAATGCCTAATTTATTATAAGTTCTGTGATATACTAATGCATCTTTTTATAATTCAAGGGTCATGACACACTGCACAGCACAATGAAATCTTTTAAGACTGGTTCCACAATTTAGCAACTCAAAAATAAATTACTATACATCCTACTGGTAAAACCTTTGTCTCTGTGTATGTTAAAATGTCTAATCTGCCACTGGCACAGATGAAGAGGGTTTGATAGCATCCACAGAAAGGAGGACACTAATTTTTTCATGCATATCACCACAGGTATTTTTGCCTATCTGTGTGTCCTGTGCTTAAACTCATAGTATTGCATACATTTGTAGCTGGAGATGCTGTTGCTGTAGCAATGGTTCTCCAACCTTCAGCTCACTGGCAAATTCAGAAACAAAGCATCAGCATGAGGTTCTATAGAGCTACTGTATATCAGAAAAACAGTCTTGAGACACCCCAAAGGGCAGTTTTTTAGAGGAACATGGATAATTACTTAGGATATTTAAGTGTAACTTCAAACATTTCTTGAGAAAACATTTAAAGTGGCAGTACTTTATACAATTCCTGCAAATGCAAACACACACACAGAGCTTAAAGTTGTTTGCCAAATTTCTGTGAGTTTGGGAGAGTTTTGCTTCTGATCCACATGACAAGATTTTCTTTCCATTTTAGATGGAAATGAGTGTACCCTATAGCTATCTTTGTTCAATTGATTTTGATTCACTTCACTGATTTTACCTTGTCTTATCATGAGAGGGCATGTGGTAAAGTCATAAAGATCACTCCAAATAAATGTGATGCATCTGTAATTCTGAGTATGTGTACATGTGCACACAGCCCTTTGCTCCAGACAAAACTCACTGCTCCTTACAAGCCAAACCAGTACTCATTGCACTGTCTTCTCACACATTCCAAGAACTCAGTTTGACGTTATCAATTCAGTTTCAGTTTTGAAAAACAACAACAACAAAATACAAACTCAAAACCATTGTATTACACACTTTAGTGATGAGTGTCTGTTGAGACAGGACAGCTGATGAGGAAGAATATCATAACCCTTCTATTATGCTCCTTCCTCCCTAGGAAGATCTATTTTTTTTTGTGACTTGGTCTATGAGGAAAGATTTAGGGAGTGTGAGACATGGAAAGTTACATCTCTAATTATCCAGAGGTCAGCCAAATTGTGTGCTTCCATTCCCACCTCTACACCCACTATGCTGTCCTACTGCTGACCTTGAAATGGAAAGACCACCCTCCTTCGAAATGAGATTAAATCCTCAAAACTTGCTCATCCTGGGGCCTCTCCCAAGTGCTCATGCTGCCAAACACGCCTAATTCAGCAGTAGCTTCATAACTTGGTGAGCTTCTACTCTCTTGTGATCTCGATTGAGGTCATTGCATTCATTTCCATTTACTAAGTTGTCTTGCATTTAAATCCATGTTGTCCCAGAGGCAAATGTACGTCTGGGTTTTTCCCACTCTGTATGTGCTGCCCTCCTTGCACAGATGAGGGTTCTCTGGAAGCCTTCTCTCATGTTGTTATGCTTTGAATTACAACTTTTTACAAATTTCTCCAGTCTAAAGTTCACTTTTTTCCATTCTCTCATGCTCTCCCCCCACCTGTGTTTTTTTACTCCATTGCCATCCTCTACCCCTCCAATCTATCTCTGTGTTATTTTTGGCTTGTTCAAGTGCTGCTTAGGAGCTAAGTTAATTTAGGTGCTTGTCAGCTTGCCTGTCAAGTTCTATCAAGTGTAAAAAGAATGGCAAATTAATAAACTCAAAATTACATCTGGCACAAAGCAGACTTTTATTCTATGTTGTTTATCTGGCAGCAAGTGAAAAAAATACCAATAAAAAGGAAGAAGTACAATCTTTCACACACGCACATGCATACATGCATGTATACATACTTTAAAAGGAAAGCAAATGGCTCAGGTTTACTGTCAGGTAGCCAGCACAGAATTAACTGGTGGTCTCAGGCCAGACCACATGGGGCAGATGTCCACATTACAGAAACCACAAGTAACATTTGCAGGCTTCTTGACAACTGCAGTACAAGGACTCTCTTCCACTCAGGAAGGACAGTTGTTGAGAATTAGAGAACAGGATAGAAAGGAGAATTGGAAAAGTGTGTCCAGCTGCGAATAAACTACTAATAAAAGACACATCCTTCACAGAAAGCAGACTGACCAGGACAGTGAATTGGCCATGTCCTCAGAAAAGTATGTTATAGATTCATGAAATCTGGAGTGAGTGCTATTGTACTAGAAAGAAAAACATCAATGAAGCTATAAAATAGAGCTGCTAGTATCCTGGGAATTTTGTTGAGCTTCCTTCCAAAAGTTAAGCTTCACCAATATATTTAGGTAGCTCAGAAGAACAGAATATATTGGACCTAAATGTAGAAAAGTTCTGTTCATAGTTCCGTTTGAAATTTAGAATTTGTTAGGAATAAGTTAGCTTTGGAAAAGTCAAGAAATTTATCATTTCTTGAAGGAAAAAAACACAATTAAGTGAATAAGAGAAGGGGAAAACCTTTTATTTTTTATCATTATTATTATTATTTTTATTTTGTAATTTCACTGTGCTCACAGCACATCCCTTTCTTTCCACTCTAAGAAGACCTAAGTTGTGCCACTCAGGCTTCTTCAGGGCATGGTACTTTTCAGGCTTAAAGAAGCTTTTCCTCAACAAAGGTAATATCAATCTTTCTTTGTTAGCACCTTGTTTTCCTACTTTTGCTCCTGGAATTGAATGGAAAGTTGTATCTTCCCTTACAGCTTTCAACCAAGTCCCCAAAATTACCTTAGCTGAATGTATCCCTCCATCCTAAGGAAAAACCTATGCATTCAGATGAACAAAAAACTTCATTATATTTTTATTGCTGCATTTTGTCTCCCTTTCAGCATCTTTCTAGTTATCTGCAGTAATCCTAAGCAAATTACTTAAAAGTCATGCTGTTGTGGTTTAAGCCAGGGTGTGACTCAGCATCATGTACTCTTTTGCTCACTCCCTGATTCCCAGTGGGATGGAGAAGGAAACAATAATAAAAAAAGAAGTAGAACTTGTGGATTGATATAAAACCATTTACTAAAATAGAGAAAAAGGATAATAATTATGACCAATATATATCTCTGTATTTAAAGAAATACATATATACTCTTTATATAAAGAAATATAGGTGTATAACAAGTATTGCACAAGGAATGTCTCACTGCCCCCTGACCAATGCCCATCTAGACCCTAAGCAGTGGGAGAAAGAGAGATGAACTCCCCCCCTTTCATTACTCCAAATTCTTGATGGCATAAGGTATGGAATATTCCTTTTACCAGTTTAAGTCAATGGTCCTAATTCTGTTCCCTTCCAGTCCTTTGGGCCCTTTGCTGTGAATGGACTTGGCTCTATACAACACTGATTAAAAGGCAATTATAAAAATTGGTGTGTTATCAACATTGTTTTTCTCTAAACAAACAAAAAAAATAGCATCATACCAGACACTCTGAAGAAAACAATTCCATCCCAGCTGAAACTAAGACACACAGACTTGCAAATAAGTGAGAACATCTTAGTGATATCACATCTGATGCATTCAGCTTTTAAGGACAAAACTGCTGAACTGGATCCAAATTCCCAATGTCTGGTGGACTTAAATGAATCCAAGACCAGCATTTAACACTGAGTAGTTACTGAAAAATTAAGATCCTGGTGTGATACAGGAGTATATCTCAAAAGTATGAAATTAGTAGAGGGTGGCAAAACATGTACAATTAATTCAAAAATCAAACATGCCTTTTAGCACTGTTGAAGAACATGTTTGATTATGTATTTTATTTGTGTATTTGAGTATTTATAACTACATAAATCAAGTATATATAATTATTATATAATTACATATTTTGTTTACTAATGTGACTGGGAATTTCCCATAAATTCAGTGCTATGCTTCTGAAGTCACAAGTTTGATAAACATGTGAAAATTTCAACTCCCTCTGGAAGTTTATACATAATGTGCTTGATTTAGACACCAGAGAGACTCACTGGAAATATTACCATTGCATTTAGTGGCAATGGACAGTTGAATACAAAACAGAAAGAATACATTTTAGGTCTGTGTATATCAAGCTCTTACTTCTTATTAATATAATCATCAATATCTAAAGTCTATCAAGAGCAAAGTGGCCAGCAGTAATCCCAACAGTAAACCACAATCTAAGAAAAACTATATTTAAGAAAAGGTAGTATATTTATGCTTTTATTTTTGTTGTTTATTTTGTGATTATTTTTGTCTAATAGGGTTAAGCAGGGGCTGAAAAGGCCTAAAAATGTCATGGGAGTAATAAGGAGTAGGCCAGGTGGAAGAAATTATTGTCACATTTGAGCAAAAAAATCAAGATAGTGGGGATGTTTAATGTGAGAATGTAGAGCACAAAGAATATTCATGAGAAACTAGACTTCATCAGTCTTGCAGTTCATGGACCAACACTTATTTTCAAGCTGTTGGGCCCCAGTTCATCACTGTATTATGGTGGGTTCTTGGCTTTATGCAACTGAATGACAGTAGTGGAATTGATGGGACTACTTCACTGCTTAAAAACTTGTAACTTTCAAAACTTATAACTTGTAACTTATAACTTTCAAAAGAACATTGTTAGATTATGGTCATAAATTACCACAGCAATGAGATGCAACCTATTCTACAGATAAAAGATAGTAGTTCAACATGTGTAAACAGGAACAGTATGTTGCTTTGAATTCCACTCTGATTCATTTTCAGAAGCAAACCTCATCCCTGTGGAGCAATTTAGTTTCCAGTTGGCCTGCTTCTAATTAGCGTAAGAGAATGATGTACAGAAATGACACTGTAATAAAGATGATGGATGATCAATTAAGCAGCTGCAGAAAAGAAAGCTGACTTTTGAAGTTTGACTTAGTAGAAAACAAAGCAAAACAAACAGTAACAACTCACAAATAAACAAGAAAATAAAAATAAAATTCTGTGAATTCTGCACATAAAGTTTGGGGGACTAGATGTCTTCTAGAGCTGGTGTTTAGGTCAAAGACTTAGCTTGAAATGTCTTCATCTTCTCTGGAATTTACATTTTGTAAGAGAACAGGGAAAAGGATGAAGACATTTTGAAAGAAGAAAATGACATTTTCTTTAGATAAAGCTTTAGACTAGAGTATTAGTAAGTCTGCAGCTTGTTTATGCTTATACATGGATTTTACAGACCAGGCTGAGTCAGTCTAGTGTGAAAATGACTGGATGACTTTATATACCTACTTCACTTTTGTTTCAATTGCTATTTTCCTTCCGATTGCAACTGATAAAAAGCTTGCAAGTGTTTGCAACACTTTCCAAGCAAACAAGATCAACTAAACAACTGTAACCTGGAATACTTAACATGGCTTTCAGTTCTGCAGTGATCTTGAAAATAATTGCTTCATTTTAATCAGAGTTAGACTTTTGTTTAGAAGGTGGTCCAGTATGCTACTTCGAAAATTGGAGAGTGAAGTAGGAGAGAGGAAGAGATTGAAGTAGATAAGGACAAAAATTTTTCTTAATCAGTCAAACAATAAACGTTTCCCTAAACGGGAAACGAGCTACCACAGAAAAGAATAGATTGTTCCGTAGTTTTCCATAATATAACCCAAACAAACAATGGATCCCCTGCCCTGTGCTGTATTTATTCTCTGGCTACAGTATACTATAATACTTTAAGGACTTCACTGAGGTTCAAGGATTTTATATATGTTCATATGTGGGCTTGATATTTTGTTCTGCAGTTGAACTGAAGATGAGGATAACCCTCTCTCCTGTTCCATTGCTCTTTTTAAACCTGATCACTTTACTGAAATAACACAAGATCAATGTCGTTACAAGCTCAGGATGCATTTAAGAACCAAATCTTAAAACAAATCTCCCCACAGTCAAAGAGAGGACATACAATATGGACAAGAATTATAAAATTGTATTAAGTATATCTCTGTCAAGAAAATGTTTTAGTCTTTGGTAATCATCAAAGCATAATCATTAAAAAAAAAAAGAATTAAAAAAAAAAAAACTTCGAATGACTCTATGCGTCATTAATGAAAGTTTGGAGCCAAGATATCACAAGCATTTCATCATATTTAGAGATTGCTCTGGAATACAGAAATCAAAAAGAAGCAACTGATTGTTTAGTCTTTCAGTATGCAATTGCTTAGTGTTTGTTGTTGTCTTCTATGTCTTCTAATAAGACACGGAAACATGGATATTTCAACAAATAGGTCTGTCAGGAGTGGACTTTGCTATTAAACAACTTCATATGAAAATCACTGTAGGTGTGTATTTTCACCAATCAGCTTTAGGAGTATATGTGCTATGTTGCTAATTACCAATAAATCTGAAGAAGCTTGTATTTCATCAATGTAAGTTAATTTTGTAATTTTTACTTTTAGCCAGTTTCCTGTGCTGAGATGGAAGAAATGCTCTTTGATAATTCAAAAAAATATTCCTAGAACATTTCTTTTTCTTGAAAGAGACATTTTTGTCAAAAAAGTAAATTTAAACTGAAATTCTTTAATTTTGTAGACAGACACTCATTACTAACTGTCACAACAGTGGACGAAGAATGGTGAAGAAATACACCTACTTTTTTAGGAAGGTTTGGGTTACACCCTTTTACAACTGCCTTGTTCTTCTGTCCAGTCTACTTTGAAGAAGACAATTGGAGTATTTTCCAGGGTAGCTATAGAAAATTTGACTCTGCCCTCCTGAGAAAGTTTATTCCAATAAACCCTCCCACCCAGTTCTGCCGAACCAAAAGGTATGAAAACATCAGATAAACTCAAAAGCTGTTGAAACAAACATTTCAGTGATTCTTTAAGCTGTATCTTTAAATCTTTGTTGGGTTGTTAATTGTTGATACTTGCATGTGCTTGAGAACAGAATGGAACAAATTCCAATGGTTCAGTAAAGTGTTTCTAATCCTAGGTTTCAACTCATTTTCCTTCAAAATATATTGCATGTGTCACTGGATAAGCTGTAGGCACACCATGACTTTGGAAAGTAAATAAGAGAGTTCCACGTTTTCTCATTATCATAAGAACATAAACTGCATCTCCTGTAATGTCAAAATAATGCAAGACTGTTTGTTACTGTTAACAGTGCTCTTAAAGAAGTATTCCTATACTGCTACTATTAAAAATATAGTCTACTTGTTAAAATGTAAAGATTTCCACTCTATTATAGAAAAACTGAAGGCAGGGGTAAAGCCACTGGTTTTCAGAGAGAAGAAATCTGACAATGGAGAGCTCAGCATGTATCAAATTCCTAACTGCCTGTCATGTGGTATTTAAGGTGTCAAGATCACTAGCAGCTGCTTAGGAATTGAACTACTTAGTAGCATGGAAAATGTTTAAGTATTTAAAGTATAATTATTTGGTTCACATTTTTTAAAGCCTTGATTGATGACTACTGGTAAAAATGTTATGCTCTCAAGAAGGGAGGTGGAAAGGGTCGTAACTTGGTCATCAACCTTTGATGCATCCCAAAAGAGGACATAAAATGGTCTCACACTAGGAATGATCTGTTGTTGTTGGCTATCCTAGTTCCCAGATGTGATTGAAATTGATTCATGCTTTTAGGAGTGAGAATAAAAACATAAATTATAAGTTCCCTAACTATTTGGTGTTTGCTTTTAAAAATTATGAACAATCATGATTTTTTAGTTTGAGATGACACTATTTAGTCTATTTGATAACTTTAAATATTTGTTCTCTCAGTGAGAAAAAATACCATGGAAAATATATTATTTTACATAGTTGTACTTAAATACAAAGCAAAGTAAGACACCACTCTGTCATTCCAGACTCTCTGACACTCCCCATCTACAAGTAATCTGTGGGCAGCAGAGCAGCCAACAATCTAAAGCAGCAAAATATAATCCATCTTTTCCACTAAACCCCAAACTTCCCTAAAGTACTTTACTTTTCCTGTCTCTACTATGGATAACAGAGAACCTTGTTTTTCACTACTATCTGGTTTCCTTTGGTGTCTTTAAAATAAAAAATAAAAAAAAATTAAAGTTCTACATTAATATGTTATTGACAAAAGATACAAAATTGAGAGTGATAAATGGTTTCACCTGTCTACAGAATAGATGTGATCTTGACTCCTCTAGCAAGCTCAATTTTAGTTTTTGCATTTCAAAGTGATCATCTTAAATATCTTGAGTGTACCCTCCTTCTCTCATGATCTTTCACATAACTCTTTAACCGTTTCAATCTCTTTAGCAAATTTGTCCTGTAAAGACAAAAACAGCTTTATCACAGCTGAGCCTAATACTCACATTATGACCTTGCTACGCACGTCCCAGAAGATAGTTTTAAATAAGAAGTTTGGTCATTCTTCTGATTACTCTAGTCAAAGCCATCCATGATAGTGGGTAGAAAGATACTATTCATCTATCTATTCAGACAGAACCAGCTAGAAGCTGCTAATTAACTTATCAGAAACCAAACAAACCAGTCTTCAGACTGTCAGTAGCTTTTGACCAGTCTAAGTAGGTCAAGATTTAAAGCTGAAAAAGTTTCTTCTACTCCCGTATGGAAGTCTTGCTTCACCATCTAGTCTATTTCTAAGCAATAGGATGGCTGTGGCTCTGTGGACTAGTGAAGTGACAGGGGTGAGAGTTTACCTGGGAGAAAAAACTGGTTTATCTCAATAGAAGTTTTCAATAGAACTGATTTATCTCAATTAGAAGCTACTACAGACTAGAAGTCTTGTACTCAGTATCTCAGAAACCAGACGAATGAAAGAAGAAGCAAGGGTCTTCTTAGGGGTAACTACAAGACTAAAAGATGATGTATGTATTTTTCAGAAGGATGCTTACTCCCTGAAACATCCAGTTGTCTTTGTTGGCTCTGACAATAATTTATCTTTGGGTGGGGAACTAGAAGGAGTAAATAAAATGGTAAAAACCCCAATTCTAGATCTCACTGTCTTTTACGTGTCACTTTGCCTTTTGAGAGATCCTGCAGTACTCTGTTGCATAACTTCCGATGAAGTCACTTTGTCCAGTCTATATGATGAACTGCAGCAGTAATCCATTTCTGGATAGATCAATTTTAATATTAGATACATTGACATTAATATAGAGGAAACCATCAAATTTTCAAAGACCTCTTTCTATTTATTTATCAGTATTTGAGAACTGAGCTCAGTGTGACTATCTACACTACATAATACTAGTTCAGAATATTCAGAATTACCTCTCTTCTTTTAAAATTGAGTGAAATCTTGTTAGGAAAATTACAGTTACCATGGGAATGCACTGCTCATTTTGATAAAAAGAGTCTATAAATTATACTTAGTACTTGAAATACTATATTTTAATCAAAAGAATGAACACTCAGACGGATTTACTGAGTCTTTTAGTAACATTCCTGGGCATTAATGTTAGCAGTAAAGTACAGTGTGTTGGAGTTTGCCTTGGAGGCCAAATGATGACATATATTTAGCTGGTTTGTCAGATCTGAAGAGATCAGGAAGGATATAAAACAAACTACTTTGACATTTTTCATTTGAATCACAGAAAAAAAGCAATATAAAGTTTGTTGCAGTATAATCCAGCAGGCAGTAAAGAACTACATAGTAATTCTCTCATTTGCCATCTGTCCCAGTAAGGATGTGGGAGAGAATCAGAAAGAAAGTTGAATGCATGTGTTGAGAAAAAAACTATTTACTAAGACAGAAAAGGAAGAGAATAATAATAGTAATAACAGTCATTACATACAAATATATACATATCTACATGTGGGATGCTCTGAAAATATTGCATCCTATTATGTTGGCCTGTGACCAACATAAGGTGGATGCTGGTGGTATGGCAGTAGAAGTTGAACCTTCCCACCAACGTGCCATTTGCTGCTGTATGATGGCAGCAGAGTGGTGCTCAAACAAAATAGATTCTGACATAGAAGTGTATGTGAAGAAAAAGTTATGTCATTGAATTGCTCCACGTGAAAGAAATTGCTCCCATTGACATTCATCAACACTTGCTAAAAGTTTATAGAGACTAAACAGTTGTTAGCACAGTGAGGAGATGAGTTGTGGCATTTCAGCAGTGGTAATAGAAACATGAAAAACGAATCACATTCTGGGCAGCCATGAAGATTTTTGTGACTGTGGCATGCAGACTGTTGTTCATTGCATAACTAATGGTGCTGACTACATTGAAAGATAATGTTTCGTAGCTGAGAATTTGCTCTATCAAATAGTGTTATTGTGCTCTTTGTATCTGTTGTGGTTTCCATGGAAATATATATTTCCATGGAAACTATATTTTCAAAGCAAGAGATGCATAAGGCAATTGCTCACCACCCCTGACCAATGCCCAGTCAGTCAGTCAAAGACAGTCTTTGAGCAGCAGCCACTCCCCAGCCAGCTCCCCTCAGTTTTATAAATGTTTTTTTAGGTCAGCTGTTCTGGTTCTGTCCTTCCTCAGCTCCTTGTGTTCCCCCCTCTCCCCTTGCTGGCAGGACAGTATAAGATGCCAAGAAACTGAAAAGTCCTTGGCTCTGTACTGCATTGCTCAGCATCAACTGAAACGTTGGTGTGTTATCAACATCATTTTTTTCTCAAAGCCAAAACATAGCATCACACCAGACACTACCAAGAAAAGCAACTCTGAAACCAGGACAATTACGTATGCATTAAATTCATCTTTCACTATCTATGCACTAAAACATCTTTCATTGACCACCTCATCTGCCTAGAAACAATTGCCTCTTTCTGTGCGGGGAAGGGGAACAATTATTTTTTTCTATGCTAGTTGTTCATGATAGTACAAGTGCTGAGAGAACAGTAACTTTTAGATTCAGGTTAGCCATGTGTTTTCCCAAAAAACAATTGCATTCTCAGGGCTTTCAAGATTTTTTTTTTTAATTCATTGATGTGCATTGGATATTTGAAAGGACGGAAGGGGAGCAGGAAGACTTCATTTGGGTTAGATTTACTGCTGGACTCCATTTGGATATGTTGCCTTTTAGTCTTGCTTCTTTCACTGTTGACATGCTCAAATGAGAGTTTCCTTTGAGGGCTATTTCTTGTTTTGCAGACTTGTGTGCAACATGTAGGAGAATCACAGAGAAGACAAAAAGCTTACAGCATAAAGTGAAAGAAGCTGCAGAGGTAGTCAGGAAAGTGCAGGCTGGAGTGAGTGGTTGGAAAATCTTGCTTGAGTCACTCATCATCAATGAAACCTGGCCAATCTGAATTCTACCAATCAGTACCTCTACACTGACCTCCTCCCCTGCTGTACTAATCCATTTGCTACCCCCATGTCTTCCTGCTATGCTATTTCACCATTGGAAAACAAACAAAACAAAGCAGCAAGAATCAATAGCGAAATGAGCAATCTCTCTATGTCTCTGTGTCTGCAAGCATTCATTTTGCCCCCTGGGCAAAGCCAGGTGAAGAATGATCCAACAGCCCAAAAAATATCCCAGGAAGGAAGAGTCACAGCAAGAGACAGCAATATGAAAACTGATTGCGTGTCTGTGCATTGTCACAACTGTGTTTTCTAGCAGGAAACGATGAGCTGAAACGTGTCCACAAACAAGAGCGCAAAGATACAGCCTGGCAACAATAAACACAAGGAACTCCACTTCATAGCAAGACTACCAGTAACTTCTGCAGGATTAGGATAATCCTTCAAACAGAAAGGAGAAAATTGTAGACAATGTTATCTAAAATTACAGTTGTTTTCAGTCCTTTTTAACTTTCCTATCACTTTTCTGTAGCTTGCCTACTCAAAGAATACAAAGACCTTAAAATATCAGCTGCAAGTAATTTCTTCATATTAAAAACAAATAGAAATTCTGAAATTAATCCCATAGCAACACAAGGCTATGAACTAAGATCTAGTTCAAAGAAGGATATCTATCTACTAATACAGACAGTTCAGCCAAAATAAATCTTTATTTTCAACAGATGCCACGTGTGGCTTAAATATTCACACACACCCCTGTTAGAATAAATTTTAGAAATGTTCTCCACTCAACAAAACAAATGTAACTTTTGTGAGTTGATCTTAAGAAAAGACTATCATTTTTCTTCCCCAGTTTTATGTTACTCTTTGGCCTTTCAGGGATTAATGTTTTCAGCAAAGGTGGAAACCTCTACTAGATAAACTTTAGTGCCCAGATGAATGGAAAACATGGTATACATCTGCTACACAGTGCCAGCTAACATTTGGAGGTACAGATGAGTAAAGCAATGTGACAGGACCAGACTAATGATTTTGGTGTGTTAACACTTTTTATTTGATTTTTGTTATTGTTTTGACTTCAAAAGCACCTTAATAGAATGCACAGTGGACAGAGGTTTGATGGAGGAGATAGTTACCTGAAAAATATAGTGCCCTACTGAATAATCAGAATAATAAGAGTAGGAGAAAACTTAGCCAAATATTGAAGCCCTTCTGCAGTCCCGGATTTATAGATGATTCACTTACAGCCTCAATCTTTAGCACTTGTGCTCTTGGGGTAATCTTAAGCAAGACTGAGAGCAGTTCCTTACAGGCATCATGGCTACATGAAAATAAAAATAGTAAAAATAAACAAAGCGCATCCACACACACACACAAAACAAAACGAAACAAAACGAAACAAAACAAGAAACACACCCCAACCTAGATAGCCTGAAGAAATAGGCTTAAAACATTAAAAAACAGCTCTGAAGTATATTTTCTACAAATCTAAAGTTCAAAAGCAAGAAATTTTTCTTGCTGGACGAAGCAAAGGAGGAGAGAGCATGGGAAAATGTGTATTAAACTCATAAAAGAGAGAGTTGGAACAGAATTCAGTTATATTAAATAAGAGTATCCAAGACTTCCTGTTTATTTTAAGCTGCCCTACTAGTCCTGAACTTTCACTTCCAATGTAGCAACTGCTTGTTGCTTCTTGCTGTTTCACTGCAGATTTAAATGTGTTAGCACCTGTTTGCCATAGGAGGATGAAAAAGGAAATGAAGATCTCATTTAGACATAAAAGACATAAAGAAAGCTGAAAGTAAGATAAAAAAATATATACCTGACTACTGTGAGGGGAGATATTAATTTCAGACATGATGTTTGGAGCTATACTGTTTGAACGACATGGGCTTTGTCATCAATTTTAATCATGTGTACGGAGATGAGAGGATAGATTTCAGAAAAAAATCTTAAAACGAACAAACAAAAAAGCAGCAATTTTGATTGACAGCTTTAGCATTGAATGAAAATCTCCAACTCTTCTTTGAG
Organism: Lagopus leucura; assembly: GCF_019238085.1. Lineage (NCBI taxonomy): Eukaryota > Metazoa > Chordata > Aves > Galliformes > Phasianidae > Lagopus > Lagopus leucura. The sequence goes on along the minus strand of NW_024962335.1, from coordinate 35,010,644 downwards.
ATGGGATGACTGGAAAAAATAAGTATTAATGGAAAACTTAGAATGAAGGACTTTAGGGAAAAGAGGTGGTTGTCATCTATCCAAAACGTCTATCGGGTACTTTGAAAATGCAAGTTTCAGAGTCCCCAGGCAAGACTTCCAAGCCTCTAGACTGGCCCAAGCCACATGAATGTTAGGGAAGTGTACAAAACCACTGCTTTCCTTTGGCTCATTCACCTAGAGTTGTTAGAGTTTCCTGACTAGAGAAAAAGAATCTGCTGCAGGGAATTCGGGACAAATAGTTGTCTGGGATCACTATGACTTTTTTTCCTTTTTTTTTTTTTTTAAATTTTTGTTTTTTCCTAAAGCTGTAATGATGCCCAGTTCATCAAAAAAATAACTGAAGTATTTTAATCAACAGCATTGGATTTCATTGAAGCACAATAGCCAACAGAAAAACACTGTATTTGTTAGAAATGCTTCACAATAATTAGATTCTTCCCCATGATAATAAAAAGGAAATTAACATTTAAATAAACTTTTTGCTCATAAAATATCATCTATCAATCACTCTTCCTGTTTCGTACTTCTGCCTTGCAGAGTTATGAGTCCTCTTCCTCATAAATACAACACAGGGTAAGGAAAAGGAGAGAGAAGATAGGCTGTAAGGAAATAAAATATCAAAATCTATGTTTTTACTGAATATACTTATTTGCTGCACTAATGCAGTATTTAGGAAGACAGAGCAGGAGTCTTGAGCATTTAACTTATTCATAAATTACCATAAGCAAAGCAGTCCATTTTGCTAAACCCATTTTCTTCAATACAGTTCTTACAGCATTCATTCTTCCACTCATCCAAAGTTTAGTGAAAACAGAAAATAAAAGTCATTATCTACACTTTGAGATTGCTTTTTTGTTTAGTTTTCTGTTTGTGATTCTTTTTCTGGATGGACAAATTGTCTGTATTTTTCCTATCTTCTATTTCTTGTCCACTCCAATCTACTCCATCACCAAAGATTTCATCTTTTTCTATTTCTTTAACAATCTTCCTTTCCATCTTCCATGCCTTTTCACCTTTTCCTTGCCTTCCTGAGAGTACGTGTCTCCTCCAGGTTGTGCTTCAGGCAGCTCAGAAAGTACTTGGGAACTATCCTCCCAGACCCTTTCCCACAAGGTGTTAAACCTAATACTTGGGCAGCACTTCAGTTTCAAATGTAAAATTCTGCGTCATTCTATCCACTTTTGCCAAAGTGACTGAAAGAAAAAATTTGTTCAGAAAATAAGAGGCAGCATATGATAGCATTTGATTTCTAACTGGGAAATGCACAAACTACATCTGAAACAGAAAGTTACAGAGATGTGGCATCATGTTCTCTGTGGAAATCTTATGTTTGCTGAAGGGGAAGTAAAGAAATTGCCAATAGCTCCCCACTGGCTATTGATACACAGTCAAACTTTTCACCCTCACAGTCCCACCACACCTTACTTTAAATCCCAGATCAGATTATTTTTATTTTTATAAAAATAGCTTATGATTTTATTGGGTCTGCAACTCAAAGAGATTTTGTTTCCACTAAAAATACATAGCTAAACACAAGTGGGTAGAATTCAAAAGACTGAAGCAGATATATTTATTTATAATTTATTAAAAATCTCTCAATACAGATAAATGTTCCTGACTTAATACTTTTTTATTGTTTCACCTGCTATACAGCAGGAATTGCAAAGGGGTTATCTAATCTGGCTGGAGCTGCTTGAAATGTCTGAGGATCCTCTGAGGAAAAACAAACTAAGAAGCCACCCACAGTAATAACTCCCAGCTGCCTTCTGAAGGTTGAGGCTCCCCGTATGAGCTTTGGACTCTGGGACCCATACAAGTCACAGGCAAGCTGCTTCCCTTGTGCACATACATTTGCTTGTGTGATCAGAGAAAGAAGCACAGATGCATTCTGCAAGAAGTCCTTATACAATGCTCTGCGAAACTGTCACTTGAAGCCCTTGCTACATTTCTACTCATGTTTGGTTTTGGATGTTATAACAAATTTTCTTGCTATTCCCCATGCTGTGAACTTGCTTCTGGATCAGATCACTTGAAGGCCAGAGGAAGTAAATTCAAATATGGTAGATGAAACATCTGTGGTGTTCCCACTTGTTCCAGCAGTCACACATAACAAACAGTGCAATATATGCTGATTCCATCTGAGTAGTGGGCCTTATTTGGAGGTCTTTTCTAACTATCCTGTGTTATGTTCTTGTTTCTTTCTTACAAGCTCTCTTGTTAATCAGTTCCATGTTATTAAAAGATGCTTCCTTTGCGTCTTTTTTGCCTTTCTAAGATATTAGGAAACTCCATTTTTGCCCTTTCTACATTCTCTTCATTAGCAAAATCTTTGCTGTAGTTTTCCTAAAGCTGAAGTACTCAGAATGTGATATATTATGTACGGTAACGGAGTCCTATTTTTAGTATGATATTAAAAGGCGCTGCACACAGCAGTTTTATTTTGTGAGCTCTGGCTGTGTAGAAAAAAGATTAATATTTCATTTCATAGTGACCTCTCTATCTGCCACACCAAAACCATCTAGATTTGTTGCCTGCTGGGCATGTATGAAGACTGTACACTATTTTCATTTCCTAGTTTCAAGTGCCAGCTGTCACCTATTAGATGATCTTGTGGCTTGCTGAATATTCCTGGCTTTGTCTGAAGAAGAATCTTCCCAATGGTGAAGAGTGTTTCTCTATTACAGCAAGGAAACTTCAGCAACCAAAGTCATTAGATCTCATTCCACTAAAAAATAAAAATCATCAGTGGAATTCCATGTTACATAGCTCATTCTAGCAAAGCAAGGTTTTTGGCTAACAGACAATAACTCTCTTTTTCTTTTGCACTGAACACTGAACCTATAAATTCTTACTTCAGACAAGTTAGTATCACAGAAAATTATTTCAAACTATGGTACACTTTTTTTTCTTCTAACACAATAAATTCTCCAATGAACTTCTGAACCTTTTAACTTTTTTCAACAAAATATCTGTGTTAACAGGAAAAATAAAGTTTCTAAAAAAAGTCTTCCTCTAGGATGGCATTTTTCTCTTGCCAAATAAAACTAATCAAAACTTTCGTTTCTCTAGAAATTTAGCTTCCCAAGAAAAATACACCTGCAGCTATCAGAAGCCTTGCTTGAGCACGCAGACTTTCTTTTTCATGAACAACATTAGAGGGCACTTCTGCATTGCGGTCAGCTTCAGCCAAAGAAAGGGACAAGTCTGATCTTACTGCTTGAATTGTTTTTGAATTCAGTAACAACTTGAAATCTTTTTCAGCCTCATTCAAATTTTTATTCAGATCATTACGCAGGCAGCATCTTAAGTCTTGTTAAAGCTGCTCCTGGAACTGCTGTGGGGCAAGGTGGGCACATGTACTTTCTGCAGAGGTCAGCAGCCTGGGTGGTGGGCCTGGAGCATGGGCTTCCCTCCCATCCCATATTCCTGCATCCCCTTACCCTGACGACCCTGCCCCTGTGCTCACCCAGGGGCTCACCCAGGGCCAGGATGTTGGATTAAAGGGGGCTGTGAGAGCTTTATTGCAGGAAGACGCTATGGGTTTGACAGCTCTATTGATTTTGAGTTTTTCTTCATTTAACGATCTTGCAATTTCAGCTGACAAAAACATGTGGTTATTATATAATCTCTGCTTTCTCCGAAAGAAAAACAAACAGCTTTCCAACCTGACTGATTACAGAAGGCAGCTTGAAAAGGAGATCTAAAACCTTAAATATCAGAAGGTCATTCAGAGGTAAAGTAAAAACTCGATATTTATTTGCTTATTCATTCTAGAAATGCCATGATTTTAAAACTAATTTTCTTATTTTGAGGGTTCTGTCTCACATTTTATGAAAGTTTCAGATTAGAAATGCTGACATAAGCAAACAAGAACTATCACTGTGATTTAATAGCTCTAGTTTATCCAAAAACCTTTATGAAGACATTTCAGTGTGTGATTTTCTTCTATTATAGAATCACAAAATATCCAGAGTTGGAAGAGTTCATCAAGTCCAAATCCTAATGACATGATTTCTTCAAAAGTTATGTAACATTATCAGCAGAGGAGGCTCACCAGGTGTGTTTTCTTATTTTTTGTTCTCCAGGACCTGGCCAATGCAGTTGAGCTCCTGATCCCAGAGTACCGCTGAAATGTGATTACAATTTATCCTGTGCCTTTCTCTCCACTAGGAGGCAGGTTTTCACAACACGCTTTAAGAACAATCTTCAAAGTTTGATACTGTACAGATTAAGTAGGCAAAGCCTGCTTGCTTTTTTTCAGATTACAGAGCTTTGATTTGAACCACCCCCTTCTCACTTATAACATCAGGGATAGGTTTTAGGAACCTCCAATCTTACCTTGGGGGTAAGGATGTGAAAAAAGGGCAACAGAGTGGCTTTTTGAAAATATCAGTCAATCTGGACTAAGTTTTCCCATAGAAAACTCAAAGTTTTGACCTAAATTTATTTTGTTCAGTCCTACCCAAAACTACACAGTTTTTTTCCAAGAAATTATTTGTTCATCATTCAAGCCACACTTAATACTCAACCTTCTATCCAGCTCTGCAGGTATATCTAGTAATCAGGATCCCTCAAAGACTCCCAGATAGACTGTTTTCTTGTGTACTGTTTCATTTGCTGTAGGGGGCTGCATTTCACCTTGCATCACTTGTGCTACAACCATTCCATAAACAGAATGCAACTTGATGTAACAACTAGCTGGATCTGGGACTTTTCCTGAACAAATTATCTTGGTGTTTTTCACATTCACCCATACTTATGAGCACCAGAGGGACTGGCTTTGGACAAGCTCAGAAGTGAAGATCAGCTTTGTTATTGTGTTGTTCAGGCTGAGTGGCACAAGACATATGCTTCTGTGGGAGCACGAACATTTGTGTATCTGTTCATCTCTCCCTCCCATTCAGGAGTCTGTATGCCTCTTGTCTTGACAGCTCATCTATTCAAGTTTCAGCTACCTGATTCATGCAGTAAAAAGCCTTCCCACAGAAAACATACTGGATGAACCACTTTGTTTTTCCTAGAGCAGTGCAAACAGTTATTGAGAGGGGAATTTTAGGCAGATTGTGCCTGGTAAGGAAAGCTCGCTAAATAAATATGCAGTGTTAATTATTGTTTGCCTATTTCAAGTGAGCACTTCAAAGTGCTCTGCAAACCATTATTTAAACTGAAATTTAGTACCATGATGTAGTTAAATATTATTAACTCTGCTTTTTTTTGCAGGTGGGAGATCATGACAAGGAAGGTGAAATGTACTGCATTAAGTCTGACAGCAGCAGGCCTGAGAGCTGAACCTCTAAGCCTCATCTCACTAGCTCTTGTCCTATTAGACCTTTGTACTGTGAAAAGATGTGGTTACTTCAAGGAGTGTGGTGAGAGGAAGTGAAAATTTGAATGGCAGATCTAGAAACCATGTAAAGGGTCCCCCCCTTAACATAAGAGGGAACAGCAGGAGAAGTGATTACCTGGGCTGTACCATAAACATGGCACTGTGTCCCATGTCCCACACTCTTTGGAGAAATTCTTGACTGACAGCAGCCTCTGTGGTTAATTATAACTATGGATCTAGTCTGTTGCTAACATCCTTAGTGAGAGATTTCATAAATTAGTCCAACCTTCAAGTCACTTCTACACTTCTGGAAATTTTTTTTGGTTTACCATTTCTCTGAAGTAGCTTTACCCGTTCAAGTGTCTCACACAGCTTTTGTCCTCCTGCATCATTAGACTCTCCTTGCTAGTAAGCAGCTGTATTAAAGTGTCTTGGCTGAACCTTGCACTGTTAGCCAGGAGCTGAGCCTCCCACACCACGTATGCTAGTCTAGAATCACAGCTAGAGGAGGAGTTATCTGAAGTCAGAAGGTGACTCTTTGGAAGGAGGTGCTGACCATCATTTCCCAAAAATGGGACATAGGTATTACGGATGTTTCACCAGCTCCTCATATGATTAATGTTTCATTATCTGCTCTTGACTCCTGCTGGAGACACTATATCTCCTATTAGTCTTATTCTTCTATTCTCTTAGCTGGTCTTCTTCCCTTGTTTAATCACCTTAGGCCTGTTTTCAATGGAAATTCTAAATGAATGAAAGAATAAGTTTGAAAAAAGGCTGAGTTCAGAACACCTGAGAAAAGGCTCACCTGAAGTAAATGGTGAAAGGAAGCAGAACTGTGCCATAGTGCTCATGTATCTGAGACTGGTCAGAAAAGAAACGAAGGGTGGAAGTTGGGCTAACTGGGGAGGCAACTGACAAAGCATTCAAATTTGTATGGTTACATTTGGGAAGGACATTTGCAGAAAAGACAAGTATAAGTGCAAAAACCAGGGGGCGACTTCCTTTTTCAGCAATCTGGCTTTTCCTCTCCTAGCATAGCTTACATAGTCTTGGAAGATACTACTTTTCACTGCTTTTAAAATACATCCAATCATTCTTATCGGTTGTACTTGACAGCCACTCCTGACCTACTTGGCATGAGCTTTGTGAGGTCAGCTCCTTTGTGTGGCAAGCCTGTGAGGCAGCAGTGCAGATGGTTTTTAAGCAGGCTCAATTGGTGGCAGGACTATGCCCAGACACCTAGCAGGTGACCTGTTCCTGCGTCTTGAGGGCTGGGCTATCTCAGCTTCCTGCCACCATAAGGCAAGGTGATTTTCCTTGCATGTAGAAGCTCTCTAGCTCTTAAATAATGCCCGAGTGATTCTAAATGCCTTTCAAATTCCACCCTATACTGTGTATGCATGCAGGTGAAGCTGTGCATTTTTTATACACTACATCGGTGTGTACAACTATTTACACATGTCATTCATATATGTGTGTGGGTAGGATACATGGCAGATGTACAGAGGCAGTGAGCCACTAGATGGGGCTGCAGGAGGAAAAAGATAAAAGTGAGTCAGAATATAGGCAATTCATCATGATCAAGACGAGTTGTGTGTTTAGTATCCTGGCCTGTGCGGAATCTTTACTGAAAAGATTGACCATAATAGCAGCGTGCAGCACCTGTAACTTCACCACAGGAAGGGAAGCAAACATGCTTTTCAAGCCAAGATGCAGAGTATTTTACCAGGAAAAAAAACATTGTATCCCTTCTATTGTAAACTATGGGTGAATGTGCTTATTATACATTCAGACCATGAGGCAGATGGTAACAAACCACACGCTTGTGGATTATCCCACTTTTTCCACATTTGCATTCTCAAAACCACTTCTGGTGCCCGTGGTTTAACCTCTGTTTCCCTATCTCCTGTTTATGAGTTGAGTGGTCACATGTCACCATGTGGAGTGGGAAAGTGTGTACCGGGAACAAGAAGGTAGAAGTAGTTCCATATGGTGAAAGATCTGACTATGTCGAAGTATTTAAAAAAATACAGAAAGAGGAAAAGGCAAGAGTAAACATTTCAAAGAGACTGAGAATCTAAGACAATTTGACCTCTTACGAGGGAAACTTGTCTGTATGTGAAAGGGAAACTTCATGATTTTTTGGTGTTTGCATCAGACAGATTTATCTTCCACTGTTCTATGGAAAACTGAGTCTAAAACCTGAGAGATTTCAGTCAGGGTACAGGAGGCCCCTGAGTGAAACTGCCAACTTCTTCTGAAACTGCTGATTACAGTGAAAAAAATACAAACAAACTTTCCTTAGAGAACGTTAAGTCTGTCCATAACAGTGTTAAGAAGTGAAATGAGACTAAGTATGTTGTTCCAGTTTGATGAGACTATTCATCCAGCAAAGTCAGAACCCTTATGCTTTGGGGAAATGTGAACAAAACATACCACACATCCTTTATTCAAAATGAGTATCAGAGATGAAATCTGTTACAACATTATGTAACACATGAAATATCACAAAATTATGGAACAAAAAATGAGAAATGATCTTTCACATTCCAGGTTTGTATGAAAATATAACAGCATGGACAAAAACCCATTGTTTCTATACCCAATGTGGGTATAGAAGTTATTAATTCAGGTATTTTTGTTTATAAAGATTAAACAAAGAAGGATGAACTGGAATTTAACTCTAAAGAATACTTCTACAGTTTTACCTTCCATGGGTGTCGTGTTTAAGTATTTCATAAATGAAAGGATGTTTTACCCAATAAGACTGTGGTATTTATATATATTTAATTATACAGCATGAAGCAGTTTTGTAAGTCAAGATCTCTAGTTCCTTGAATTCTTCTGAAAATTAAGGGTCTCTGAGAGATTTCTAATAGGGTTCCCAAAATGGAATATATTTCTTGATGTTTAGATTGAAGTTTTGAGGGCCATCCTTGGAATCCTAAGCCAGAAACAGAAAAAGTTTCATTGATTAGTTTAAACTGGCACTTATACTGTTTTTTATTAGTGGTTCTTAGGATTGCAGACTTGAGAGTTTTCAGAAGTCAGGCTAAGAAACCTGCATATCGCTCAAAAGCACTTAGCTCTGCCTTCAGGAGAAGAAGATAATCTTTGACAATGTACCAGATAATGCGTAGAAGCGAGGTTGAAATTCCAGCTTCTCTTTGCCATTAGCAAATTTAAAGCCAGTTGTTTTAGGAATATATCCAGTACACATTTTATCAACAAATTAACTTACTCATAATCACAACTCAGGAAAAAAAAAGGCATGTAATACGTCATCATTTCAGAAATGGAAGCAGAATGGAGAGGTCTGTAGAAGGGACAATACAGAGTGACAGACACAGGACAGGACTACCCGGGTGGCAACACCAAGACTGCTTTACTCCCTTGAAAGAAGATTGGATTTCTCACAGAATGTCTGAAACTTTCCCTGAATCAAATTTAAACCTGCTAATTGTACAAAAACACTTTCTATCCAGCTAGACATCCTATCACAGACCTGTTCTTTATTCTGTAAAGCTGGTGGTGGGTGGTTTTCAGTTAACTTCCTCCCCACACACACTTACTGCCCTTTTCTGCCAAGTTAGAGAGATGAAAAATCATATATACTTGCATTTACCAAGTGATCTCCAAAGCAACTTAATACTGGTTCAAGTCTTCCTTGTCTTATAAATCTGATTTGTTCTGTATTTACCTACCACTTCTAGTGTGTCTCCAATAAATTAAAATCTGCTGAAGTGGTAAAATATATGAAAGATATAGTGGATGGTCTGCAGGCTGTACAGTGGAACCATTATTCTAAGAGGAAGTAGGAAAGGCAATCATAAAATTTTGAAAAATTATGCAATAATTTTGTAGTTATTGCCCATCTGTACACATCACAGTGATCTACTTCACAGATATATAAATAGAACTGGCAAGTAAAAGATGTACTTTTTGCCTCCAGTCACGGCACCAGGCTTCAGCAAATGAAATTCAATTAAAGACTTTAGAAAAAGTATTGTAAGCATTGATCAACATATGGAATCTAATCAACTCTCTCTCCCAACCCCCTTCTCTTCACTCCTCCATGCTTGCACTCACCCCCATTTAGGACAATTTTGGAAGAAAGAAGACAAAATTTAATTGCTTCATTTTCAAGGCAACTCTGATACACTGCATGACTTCATCCTCAGAAGGCAAAAAGTCCCATAAATCACACCTACTGAGTGTGCCCATTAGCGCTCCAGTCTGACAACTTTATGCCTAATACTCTCCAAACAAGGACCACACATAACTGAGACTTTAAAATTGCCTGTGACTCACAGTGGCTTTTATAACATGCACTCAGCTCAAAATGACTTAACTTACATGGTTTTTAATCATATTTAGGCATAGAATACCTTTCTCTAATTCCAGACAGCATGTACTAAAAAGACAAAAAAGCAAGGTACATTCAGCAGAGCTTTTTCCCTTGCAGTTCCCACAGAGAAAAATGTCAGTATAATGGAAAAGCAATTGTTTCATTTTGTGAAGAAAGTGGATCCTTGCTAGTGTGTTTTCCTAAAATTGGAAAAATGGTATTCTGTGTGTTACCATGGAGTGGGATAAAGGGCTAGGAAGTGATTTGTTTGGGGGTCAAATGTATATCTGCATAAATCCAAGGGAGCTGCTAAAGCTGCACTCTTTTCTTGGGAGTCTCGGTATTACAAAGACAAGTTCTTCCTCCAAAAATATTTACACTATCAGGCCCTTGAGCACTGCACTGTAATGATCCCATTTGTGTCAAATATGAACATATACATAATCACACTGACAAGATATGGTGGAGAGCTAGCACCAGCGAGGAGTGAACTCCAGTTCAAGAGCTGATTGATGATCTTCACAGAGTCAGATAAACAGCTGGTATTAAGTGATGTATATTCAAAAATATCCTAGACTTTCTGCCCCACGGAGACTGGAGACTTAGATGCAGAGGCTGCCACTGCAGGCTTCTGCACGAACAATGGACACAGAAGAAGCTTGGCACTGGATCCAAATATTTTCATGTGCTTTAGACCAGGGGTCCTATTGCTTCTCTCCAACAGTGTGACACGCATCACTACATTTGACTGAGAATCAGTTATTTCTTCACACAATAGCTTTTTTTCCCTGACTTCCCTACGGCTACAAATGCAATGGAGGGAGTAAATCTTACACACTGTCTAGTAGACTTTCCTGTATTTAGAAGACAAAACCAAGGGGGTTTATATAATCAGGCTGACAGGCAAACTAACTGAAATTACAATGGTACATTAGAGTACATTCCTTAAGTATTGAAACTGCAGTGAAAAAAATCCCCTCCACTAAAATAAGGGGGGCTAACTAAAATTCACAAAAGCTGAGAAGCACGGTAAGGAAAGCCTGTCCTTATTTCACCCCTGAGGAAAAGACAAGAACCAGTATATAGACAACACTGGCTACTTTTTGGTGGGCCCTATATGAACAGCAGGAATGTTAAGCCTCACAAACCAAACATGAGGTTTGTGAGCATATAATCTCTCCTGCTCCCAGACAGGTTAGTCTCTACCTTACATGCTTCCAGGCATCACTTCTTTCTGTCCAGGACCTTCAGCAGCACAAGCCTCAGTCCTGGTTCTGCTTTTCAATATTACAATTAATATCACTCTGCTTATACTTGCCCTCACACACAGAGGTTTAATTACATCAACTATCCCAAAACAACAGAAAAAAATAAAGTGAGCAGAACAGCTCTGGATGCCTGGTTTCCTAAGGATTCATAGAATCATAAGATGGCTTTGAGTTGGATGAGACCTTTAAGATCATCTATTTCCAGCCCCTCTGCTAAAGGCAGGGACATCTCCCTCTAGACCAGGTTGTTCCAAGTCCCATCCAGCCTGGCCTTGAATGCTTCTAGGGAGGGGCATTCAGAACCTCACTAGGCAACTTGTTCCAGTATATCAGCACCCTTACAGGAAAGGATTTTTTCCTAATATCTAGTTTAAATCTACCCTCTTAAAGCCATTTCCCCTCATGCTGTCGCTACCTGCTCTTCTAAAAATTTCCTTCCCAGCTTTCCTGTAGGCCTGGATATGATAAGAAGTTAGAGAAGATCTGCCTAGTATAAATGAAGATCAGGTTCAAGACCACCTACAGAACCTGAAGGATCACAAGTCCATGAACTCAACAAGATCCATCCATGTGTTCTGAGAAACTGCAAAGTTTCTCAGGTACTGGAAATGCTATAAGGTCTCCTTGGAGCCTTCTCCTCTCCAGGCTGAAGAGCCCCAACTCTCTTAGCCTGCCCTCACAGAGGAGGTGCTCTATCCCTCTGATCATTTTCATGGCCCTCCTCTGGATCTGCTCCAACAATTCCATGTCCTTCCTGTGCTGGGGGCTCCAGAACTGGATGCAATACTCCGGGTGGGGTCTCATAAAAGCAGAGTAGAGGAGCAGAATCACCTCCCTTGACCTGCTGGTCACAATTTTCTTGATGCAACCCAGTATACGATTGGCCTTCTGGGCTGTAAGTGCACAGTGTATTTCTGGTTCACCTTGAACCTTTCATCAACCAATATCTCAAATCCCTCTCCTCAGGGCTGCTCTGAAGCTATGCTCTACCCAACCTGTATTTGTACTTGGGATTGCCCCCACCCAGGTGCAGGAACTTGCACTTGGCCTTGTTAAACTTCCGGAGGTTGACACAACCTCTTGAGCCCATCCAGGTCCCTCTAAGAGCATCCCTTCCCTCTAGCACGTCAACTGCACCACTCAGCTTGGTGTCCATGTGCAAACTTGCTGAGGAAGCACTTGATCCCACTGGCCATGTTGCCTACAAAAATCTTAAATAACACCAGCCCCAACACTAATCCTTGAGGAACACCACTTGTCATTGGTCTTCCCCAGTTGACTACAACTCTCTGAGTGTGACCATCCAGCCAATTCCTTATCCATCAAATAGCCCATCCATCAAATCCATTTATTTTCAATTTGGTGACCAGGATGTGATGTGGGACAGTGCTTTGTACAAGTCAAGTTGATGATGTCAATTGCTGTTCCTTTTTCCACTGACACAGTAACTTCATTATAAAAGGCTACCAACTTTGTCAGGAGTGACTTGGTGGAGCCATGTTGGTTACCACCAATCACCTCATCTTTATTTTCCATGTGCCTTAGTAGGGCCTTCAGGAGGATCTGCTCCATGATCTTGCCAGAAACAGAAGTGAGACCGACTGTCCTGTAGTTCCCTGGATCTTCTTTTTTTCCATTCTTGAAAGTGAGGGTTATGTTTCCCCTTTTCCTGTCAGTGGGAACTTCACCAGACTGCCATGGCCTTTCAAATATGATGAATAGCTGCTTTGCAAATTTACCCACCAGTTCTCTCAGAACCCATGGATGGATCTTGTTGAGTCCCATGGACTTGTGCTCCTTCAGGTTCTGTATGTGGTCTTGGACCTGATCTTCATTTATATTACGCAGATCTTCTTCTCCAAGTTCTTATCATATCTATCTGCAACTTGGGTGGTGCAGATAGAGCCATCGCCAGTGAAGACTGATGCAAGGAAGTAATTGAACACCTCAGCCTCCTCCATATCCTTCATCACAAGGTCTCCATTTTCCTTCTAGAGAGGGCCCACATCCTCCCTGACCTTCTTTTTATCACTAATATACCTGTAGAATGTTTTCTTGTTCCCCCTTTATGTCCCTGACTAGATTTAATTCTATCTGGGTTTTAGCTTTCGTTACATGATCCCTGGCTGCTCAGACAACTCGTTTGTAATCCTTCCAAGTAATTCATTATCGAATCCACTCTCTATAGACTTTCTTTTTGCACAGTGTACAGTTTATAATTCATTGTTTCAAATGATCTAGACTCAAACATACACTTTAAATCATCATGAAAAATCAACATGTCTAAGCTGATTTTGACATCTTATCTCCTCTCTAGCTACTACTATTTAAAGGACTCTTAGTTCTAAGGTCAGTCAGCTTCTAAGCCTCAAAAGCTGATTAGCACTACTGGAATGTATTTTTTTCTATACTGCTATCTTCTGGAGGGAAAGCAACTTGCTATAAAAACGGGAATAGCTACAAAATCTTGGAGATTTTGAAGATGGGAAATAAAAGTTTCTTTGTAAATAAAGAAACAAACTAAATTTGAAAAGCAATGCATCACATTCTTTATGGGTTGGCATGAGCCTACAGGCTGATGGTTTGGGACACTAAAGCTATGAGTGCACCGCATGAAAGACAAACCAAATTTCTGATACTGCAGCATAATTGCTAGGGCTATTCAAATATTCTGCTTTTTTTTTTTTTTTTTTCAAATGAGTACATGTAAAATACTTTTTCCATCAATGCAAGAGAGGGTATTGTTTAGCTGTTAAACACCAGAGATGGGCAACCTTAGGACATATGGAATAAATAGTGAAGAAAATGGTATAGACACATCCCAAGTATAATCTGAACTACAGTCAGTTCTGCTACATCAAAGATATAAGCTAACTTCCGGGTTTAGAAAAAGAGAAAGGATTTATTCAGTTTAGATAGTAACAAGCAATGAAGAGAAGAGTATAAGATATCATGGATGTTCTGAAAAGGGAAAATAGTCACATTCAGGGAAGTTAAAATTGTATGTATACGAGTAACTGTTAGTATTATTTATTGATACAATAGTTAATGGTAATATTTTAAAGTAGAAAAGGTGGATAATCAGTGAATTTTCACACATAAAGAAAATTCAAAACCCAGAAGAAAACATTAAATCATCCTATATGCTGCTGTTAGGCATCACCAAATCCCCTTAAACTAAGACCAGACATTTGAGCTGAAATATTTCTGTTCCCAGGAGATCAGACTGACTAAGACAAGTGGAGAACAGGTGAGTCTGAATAGCCACCATTTCCTGAGGCCCCTGCAACAACAAAGAATCGAGTGCTGAAATTGTATAAAATAGTGTCTGAAGAATTAAGACACATGATAGGAATGTGTTGGTGGATACCTTCTCTTTAAATATTTGGCCTTCAAAAATGTTCAAGTAAAGTGAGCCGGGACAAGATATGTATTATAAATTTGTTCTTTACTGAAAACTCTAAGATTATTAGGATTTAGGGAGAATTTTCAATATAAACATATTCAATAGAGATTTGATGCTGACAATTTTTTGATTGTTTTATCCATAACTTCTGGAAAATGAGAATTCATAATTTAGGAAGAATTTGCTTAACCATGCTTCCAGCTCCACTTCCTACCACTGTTCTTTGAGTACGCTTTTATATGGGAACTGCTGAGTCACAGCATGAACAACTAATCACATGAGGCAAGCACTGGGTCATCTCCAGGACCACAGGTGAAGGCAATTCAACTGTGTGACCTGAAGGGGTGGTTCTCTCTGAACTCGTTTAAGGGCTGACTGCCACTAGGGAAAGATCTTTTTCTGGTGATCCCTCTTTTTTGGAGTTTTCCACTGAAGAATTCTTGAATCTGATAGACTCTTGGATCTGGGTGAGCATTTCTTCTTTGATTATCTCTTTTCCATCATGATAATTTTTCCAACTATAACACCTGTAAAGTACCATTTGAACTATGCTATTCTTCCAGCTGTGCATTTGTTGACTGTATGGTTTTCCTCTTCCATTAGCCTCAACTTCTATTTTTAACAGTGCCACTTGGAGCTGCTCACTTTAGTAATCCTTGTATGCAAACTAGGGAAGAAAGAATAAGAAAAGATTGGAAAAAATAGAAAGGATTGGGAAAGAGAATTTTACATAGTTAATCTTTGTATTTTATGCTAAATTTCACTGTAAAATGTTTACCTTGCTCTTAGTCTTGAGGAGGCTTGCCTTTTCCTGATTCCTTTTTTCCCATCTTTCATAGCTCTGGAGAAATCTTGCTACTGTTTAAAACTCAAGACACATTAAAAAGGGCTGAACTTTTACCACTGAAGAAAACATTATTGATAAAACTCAATGCTTTAGAGAGAATTGACATTCTTTATGCAGTAATTTAGAGATAGTAATAACTTCTTATATATAACTTACAATGCCACTCCGTCTCCTGAGATTCTCAACAAGAATGCCTGCAGGGCAAATAATTTTATATGAAGGACATTCAATATCATAAAGGAAACATCTATGCGTGTATCTCAGTTTGTTCTCTGTAAGTTTCTTACAATTGGCATGTATGCACATCTAAAGGTGTCTAGGTCCCTTAAAAGTTCTGTTCAATGTATAATTTATCATTTTTTTCCATAAAGTAATGGGTATTAGAAACTTATTTCATCTTTTACCAATGACCCAGAGAAGAAGAATGAAGGCAGCCTCATCAAGCTGCTGGATGGCAGCTGATATATTCGTCATACAGAGCGATCTAGAGAAACTGAAGCAATGTACTGGCAGATTCCTCATGGAATTCATGAAAAACAATTGCAAAGTCCTTTATCCTGCATGTAATTGTAATTTATCCCATGTAATTGTAATGCCTCAGGATTGACTAGACAGATAGAAGTTCTGATGAAAAGAACCATAAATTCACGTGGTACTGATGGACAGAAGACTGAACAGGAAACAGAATTACATCCAATCAGAAAAGAAGGCTAACAATAAAATAGCTGAAACATGAGCATAGCCATTTAATTCGGAGAAGTGAGTGCTTGCTTGGCCACATCTGAAGTTCTACACCCATATTTGTCCTATGTTTCCCTATGCTATCCCTGAATCTCCCAAACCAGGAAGATTGTTATAAACTTGAAGTTATTTGAAGGCCATTAAGTTAGTCACAGAGCTGAGACCAACTAGGGCTATAAGGAGAGACTCAGAAAACATGGTGTATTTAGTTTGGAGATAAGAATCTGGGTTTGGTGATGGGGAGACCTAATACCTTCCAATATCTGCAAGCTGGATGCATAGCTGTAACCAGAGGAGCAACTCAAAATCTTTTCACTCACAAATTAAGGAAAGGGAAAAAACTATTCTGAGGCTGGAAAAAAAATCACTTTTTTTTTTTTCTTATGTGGTTGAGTCAATGCATCATCTCTGGAAATTAAAGGATTTGCACATAGTAGCTTCCCATCTCTTTGTCTCAGACAGGTTTTGTATTGCCAAGGTGGGAAATTCAAATTCTGGAAAATTAGCAAAGCACCCCCCTCCATCATCCTCTACGCCTTCTTTCACTGTCATAACTGGTGACTGTTTACAAGTTATCACTCTTCAGAACCTGGTATGAGGCACAGCTGCCTTCTACAGGCAAGGAGCAAAATGCTTTAAGTGTCAGAGTCGTATCAATGCAATTTATTATCTGTAAAACTGATGAAGGTTACTATTTTACCAGTTATTTTAAGCCCCTTACTATGGTATTCTGGTATTTTCATATCCTTTATCTTTCTTCTTAAACAAACAATCTCAGTACTTAAGATGAATTTACTGTGAAGACTGCCTTGAGGAGAACTGAATTGTTAGTGATAGGGCATCATCAGGAATCTGCATGAGTTTCATATGCAATATTGTAAATTTGTGATGTTTATCCTAGTGCTAAGATGAAGCTCAAAATGAGTACTTAAAGCTGTGCCCATGTAGACATAGCAAGAGTAAATGCATCTCAGAAAGAAAAGGACAGTTATGACAAAGTGTGTTGCATTTGCCATCAACAACAACCTGAGGTGAACTGGATCTGATTTACTGAATTTTTGTATGCCTTTAATCCAAGAAGGCAGATAAGCCTAAAAATGACAGATAAATGCCAGTTTATGGAAGTCTTTTCCTCCAATCATGTGAGCATGACATTTCACTTTGAGAACATTGCTTTAACCAAAGCAAATATTATTCCATACAAGCCTCTCAAAGGTTAGATAATGGTGAGTTTTGATTTATTGCTGACCAATTTCAAAATGCAGTTTGGGGAATGTCAGTGCTTTATAATTACTATCAATCTTCAAACAACAAACAAGGTTAGGAACTATCTAGTGAGCAAATAAATCTGATACTGTGTGAGGAACTGTCATGCCACTCCCTGCTATTGCTGATATCAAAGGCTAATAATCATGAGCTAGACTCCTAAGTCTCAGTCTTGCCTGAGTCCAAGTCCACTTTCAGAAATTCTTCTAGTATTATGTTTGGGGATCAAAGATAGTCCTTTTTCTAATTAAATTTTCAGAATTTATCAATCTTGATGAAAATTAAGTGCATATTAATATATTCATATGCAAAAAATAGAGCAGGTATTGATGGAAAATAATACTCTTGCCTTATTCATCTGAAACAGGGACTACAAGTATCTGACCCTCACAAAGGACAGTGCACTGTCTTCAGAGACTGAAGCTCTTCATACTGATCAAAGATTGCATTAAATAAGCAAAACAAATTCCTTATTTTTTCATCTTTTATTCCTTATTTCCTGGTAAATTTTATGTAATTCTGGGATTTTTTTTATAACACATTGTGATTTGAACACTCAGTTTATTAGCAAGTTTTATGTTGATAGAGAGTCATTGTCATTGCAAGTTCAAGTTTGAAAGAAATCTTGGTAAACACAACTTGTGTGTAAAACAACATATATAGTTGGCCTTATGAATAAGGAGATCAAATATTCCATTTCATTTAAAACAACATAACTGCTTTAAAGCATGTCTTTGTTTAGATAGCAACAATTGATGTACTTTGATCTCACACCTCACAGAATCATAGAGCCATAAAATAGTTTGGAAGGGACCTTAAGAATCATCTAGTTCCAACCCCACTGCCATGGACAGGCTTGCCGAGCATCAGGATCAAGAGATCAAACTGCCCAGGGCCCCATCAAATCTGGCTTTGAATGCATCCAGGGATGGGACATCCACAACTTCTCTGGGTGA
Source organism: Lagopus leucura (assembly GCF_019238085.1). Taxonomy (NCBI): domain Eukaryota; kingdom Metazoa; phylum Chordata; class Aves; order Galliformes; family Phasianidae; genus Lagopus; species Lagopus leucura. The sequence goes on along the minus strand of NW_024962335.1, from coordinate 34,992,441 downwards.
CCTGTTTCAGTGCCTCATCCCCTCAATGAGTGATAAATTTCTGCCAAATATCTAACCTAAATCTCCCCTCTTATAATGTAAAACCATTCCCCATTTTCCTATCACTATCAGGCTGTGTAAAAAGTCAGTTTCTCTCTTGTTTAAAAGCTCCCTTTAAGTACTGGAAGGTCTTGATGAAATCTCCCTGGAATAGTGTCCATTCCTAGCTAAACAACCCCAACTCCCTCAACCTCAGTTCAACTTGCCTGCTCTCAAAGAATCAGCTTGGGAGCCAGCCTAATCGCAGCACATGTCTGTGAAGGATTAAAAAGAACAATGGTAACTGAAAAGAAAGCATTTGTAGTAAATGTCTGTCAGAAGTGGAAAAGATCCAAATGCTTAGCAGACTGGTGGTCTCTTCTACTCAGTCATATTAGTGAGACTAAGTTCCACATCTGCCCTCCATAGGTAACAGACTTCTTAATTTACATTTTACTTTAAGAGGAGGAAAAAAAATATCTTTCCCTCCTCATGCAAAACCATGATTTATCTGTCATGTCAGTAGCATCATATTCATAAATATACCACCATGCCTGGTGTTTTCCATTGAAATTGACAAAAGTACCTAGAAAAAATGAAATGAAAATTTCAGGAATTTCTGATTAGACTTAGCAAATTGTGAAAGAATAGTGATAACTGCTATCAATTTAGAGTTATGTGCTGCCTGGTCCTTCTATTTTACAAAAGAGCTTAGCCATAGAGCATACCTACTTCATTACTTTATTGGCCTGGTCCTGGCCATGGTCTTAATATTTCTGAGGATGTTATTCATAAATGTTCATTTAATCAAGCTCAGGCACAGAATTTTACTATACAGGCCAAACTAATTGCTAGGATACATGAAATGCCAAACCCTAGAAGGTAAAGCTAAAATCTGCGTGTCCTGGCTTGGGGAGCCACTATGTTTCAAACTTGAAATAAAATTGAGTTTTTACATTCCTTAAACAGTTGTTTTTTCCAGCCCAACAACTAGAATTCTGTGCTTCTCAAAAAAAATTTACACTGCAAATAAGTATGTGTCCTTGATTTTTTTAATTCTGCCCCCCCCCCCCCCAAAAAAAAACCAACCCAACAAAAAAACAACAAAAAAAAAAAAAAACAACAAAAAAAAGCAACAAAAACCCCTCTCACTTTAAAGGATTATGCTTTTTATTATTAATGTTTTTTATTCTAAAAGAGGAAGGACTAAAGATCTATTCCAAAATTGTCATTGTCTAGTGTGCATGGTTACCACACCAAAACACAGGACTGTTTTCTGGGTGAAATTACCTAGGGTGCCAAGACCCACATAGAGTGTATGCCAAGGACTGTGGAAAATTTTTGTTTTCCCAGCCATCACAAAGAGGAATGGTACTCAACTGGGCAACTGGAAGGGTCCCTTTTGATTATACCCTTGTACTGAAAAAAAAAGAGATGAATGACTTTATTCTTTTCTGATGAAGGGAGAAGAGGAGGCTGAGGGGAGATCTTATTGGTCCCTTCAAATATCTCAAAGGTGACTGCAGTGAGAATGGGATTGGTCTCTTCTCATTGGTGACAGGATGAGGGGAAATGGCCTCAAGTTGCGCCGGGGAGGTTTAGGTAGGATATCAGGAAAAACTTCTTTACAGAAAAGGTTGTTGAGCACTGAAATAGGCTCCCCAGGGAGATGGTTGAGTCACCATCCCTGGATGTGGTTAAAAACCATTTGGATGTGGTGCTCAGGGACATGATTTAGTGGAGGGTTGTTAGAGTTAGGGTAGTATGGTTAGGTTCTAATTGGACTTGATGACGTTAAGGACTTTTCCAACCTGAGTGATTCTATCATTCTATGATTTTCTTAAGAAGACAGGAAATGTTACTCTTTGGCCATGGAAGTAAACATACATATTTGAGCTTACTACATAAATTGCAATAAACTCAAATAATCAATTACCCTATTTCCGTATTTCAAGATTCATGTGGATAGTTTACAAAATCTTCATCTCTGTTCTAATTCAAAGCATTTGTGAGCGCATTCAATAAGCTATTACTCGAGTACTATATGAAGTGCATGCATCTTTAAATATCTAATTAACAGCAGCGCACACTAGAAACTGCACATATGTATCAGAAGTTGAAACATCATTGATTTTGACAACACGGTTGAAGATTTTTGGAAGGCAGTTCAAAATGCAGATTATAGTAAGAAGAAAGCATTTTCTACAAGGATTCTCCTAAGAAAGCTCTAATATTCAGTAAAAGCATACAATGAATGAACTGAAATGAACTTTTGGAGCTAGATGACTAGCTATATGAAAGATAACTGTTATTCACTTAGTTCTATAAATCTAAATAAATTTATTATAAAAAATGGGTAAATATGAAAAATACTGGCTTGAGATTGTGGATAAGTGTTCAGACTCTCAATATTTGTCCAAATTATCAGGAACTTCCGGGCATGAAAAGCTGGGTGGGAACTGCATGAACTCAGCAAAGCAAAACAGAAATCTCATGAGAACAAAGCCAGAAGGATTGCCACGTGTGGTTTTTTGGCAATTTCTCAACCTAGAAGCACACAATAAATGAAAAACAGCAATAACCAATTCCAGATAGTGTTGAGAATTAACTTAAGTCCCAAGAACAAGGCATTTTCTGGGACCCTTCACATAGAGAGGGCTTGTGGAATGCCAGCCTCCACCCAGCTGCTCATGAAATTGTACAGGCAGAATGCTGAGTCATGTTGACGGACAGATTTTATTGATTCCAAGCAAGATACAAAAGGATTTGTAGTATGCTGTTAGAGGAAATGAAACCTGCATCTCCAACAGAATATTCCCCCCAGAGAAGGGCTGGGAGAGATGTGCTGTCTCAGCTATTATTACTATATAATATTGATAAAATTATTGAAAGAATAACTCAGAAAAGCTGAATGAAAGGCTGCATGCTATCTTCAAGAAACCATTGTGCAGCACTCAAATTTGGAAGATTCTTGCTCGAGAGTAGCTGTTTTTGCTTCCATTTGTAGCTCCTTGAACCAGGACACACTATCTAAGTACACAAATTCAGACCTAAGCACCAAAAGAGTTGCCAATGTTTAAAATGCCCCTGCAGTCTTTGTTTTATGTCGAGTGGAAATGCAAACTCAGCAGAAGGAGTAATGTTTTACTTTGCTGGAGCAGATTGTGCTTTGCCAGCAAGTGACTGCATAAAATAAAACATCACATTGTAGCCATCACATAAAATGGTACACTGATGTCATGGCTACAAAGAAAGTGACAAACTGCTGCTGTTGGAAAGATACAGGCTTCCAAAACCACCTCTCAGAGACACCTGAGCAGAGGAAGCAAGGAACTTGATTACAAAATGTCCTTTTTTTTTTTTTTTTTTTTTTGACAAGTAGCAATGTACTGAAGTTATGTCAGCTTTGATGAAGACTTTCAAAGGTTATGTAATATAATTTTTATCCAAAATAAGTAAGTGAGCAAGAACAGTCTGTATTTAGGAGACAAGTCCAAATTCAGGATTTACTTTCAGGCAAAGACTTAATGCCAGCTTTTCAGTGTCAATCAAGATCCTCCAAATTAGAAGTGAGTAGGGAATCAACTGGGCTAATCTGTGACCAGTGTGAAGTAATTCTCTCCAGCAGACTACAGAGTCCTCCTCTAGATATACTAGATATACTATACTATTTCTATATTTACTTAGGTGTCACCAAGTAATAAAATAAGATAAAAAGTATATAATAATATAAAATAAAGATTTTCAGTGTCTTCCAATATGAATCTACATCAAATGCCAGAAGGACCACCAATTTTTCAGAATCATTATTTGTCCAACTCTCCTGTTTCTGACAAGGACAGAAAGATGTAAATGTCTAAGTCCTACCCTGCCAGAGTTCAGAGCTGAACTGATGACAACACAGCTAAGGGTGGACCCCTTTTCCAGAAGAAACGTGGGAGCAGCTCCCATAAAGCCTTGCTGTCGAACAGCGAAGAGAGTAAATTCTTTTCCCATGAAAGACGTTTTTAAGCTGAAATACCAATGCCTGGACCATGCCAAAACTATTGCTTCAGTTTAGAAATCTTTTATTTCAAGTTCATATTTAGACATCCAGTGATTCTACATAACAGTCTGAGGTGATTTCATATCGGTCTTCTATTCTCCATACTGATTTGGGAAAAACAATGACACTGATGTTTTGTCCATCAGTATAACTAATACTTTAATTTATTTTTTATAATGCATTGTAATAGCTAGTGTTATTTCAAACAAAGTTTTATTTATCATTTTGGAACTCAAGTAAATCAGATTGAAGAATCTGTACCACACAGGACATCTCTTGTCCTATAGGCATCTAGCACTGATGTGCCTATGGTAGTACTCACAAGCACAGATGTGGCTGTTTCCAAGGAAAATGTAATGGATCTTTCTACCCCCCCACCAAGGTATGATGTTCTGTTTCCCTTGAGGTAAGACAGGTACATTTCCTTCAAATAAATCTAATTGAAGGGAAAAGGGTATTTCACCCCTTGGAATAAGTCTACCCACACAAATTCCACTATGATTCAATAAAGAGATTCACATAGAGTAAAAATAATAGGGGAAAATAATAGAAATAACAACACTTTTGTTTTTTACACTGTATTACAGCCAATCACAGAAAAAACACAATGTGTTACAGGAGAAGTATGAGTTACAGAGATTTAGTACTTCAGCCAGTAGCATATGTAGTTATTTATACATGAAGATGGATATAATAATTCCTTTGATAGGCTCAAAGTAAAATTATTTCAAATATTATAAACTTTCAATGGGAAAAGAATCAGGTAAACTGGATTTGGAGAGTAACAGCCAGAGATGAAAGGAGTTTACGAAGTGACAAACAAAAAGAAGATTACTTACGGGAAATGTAGGGAAGATGAATCCAAAGAAGAGACAAAGGGAACAAAAGTGTGGAAGATACAACTTAAAAATAAATTTAAGAAGGAAACAGAATAAGGAGATGCAAAAAATCCAATTAAAAAAAAAAAAAAAAAAACACAAAGAAAAAACACAAAGTGTTTTTATCATCCTAATGGTCAGAGCTAATTATCTTGATGTTAGGACTCCTCATCTTAATTTTACATGAGTCAGATGTTTGTCTTTTGTGTTTTGTATTTGCCTGTATACAGCACTGTATACAGCACTGGCTTAGTGGCATTTCATGATTTGGAAGACACTTGAAAATCTCCAAATTCAGCTGAAGCTGAAGGTGAAGCCTTCTTTCTGCCAGAGTCACCCTGCAACATAGACAAACCTGATCAAAAAACAGTGAGGGATAAGTGTACTACATTAATTTGCTTGCTCAATCTCTCTAACCTAGGTGAGAAGGGGAAAGTAGGTGAGGAAATGCTCGGGACTAGGATAAATTATACTTTTTCTGTCATTCACGTACACTATGATCTGAAGTCAAAGGAGCATTTTTCATTTTCACCCTCTTCCCCAAATGGATAGGCATTTTAGTTTTAAGTGTTCTGTAAGCTGTTGATTTGTCAAAAAATGAGCCTTTTCATACAAAGTTTAGGAAGAGAATATTTCTCAGACTAATGGTAAAGTTTCTGGAAAGGACTAACTTCATGCTATGGCACAGTATCTTTTTGTTTGGATAAATGATGTGGATAGATGGCGGGCTTATCCTCTGATGGGGAATTAACTTCTTATCCTCAAACAAGCAGACTGAGAAAGATCCTGCCCATTCAGGATTATGATGATCAAGACATCTGCCATGCAGAAGCTTTTAGAGTGTAATCAGTATTTCATCTGAAATCTACTTCCTGCTAGATTACTTTATCCCCTTGACATCTAAGTTTTTGTGCTCTCACATGTAAATAAAAAATAAAAATAAAAAAGTTGATTTTGTCCCTCTTAGGAATACTTAGGAAATCTCAAGCATATTTCCAGGACAGAAATACCACTTTCTACTTAGTACTTACATTTACTCCTTTCATTATTTTTTCTCACTTTGTTCTGAAACTGGAATATTTCCATTTCCATGGATATGACATGTATTGGTATGACCTTTCCAGACATGATGACCAAGGCTGATTTGCTCTTCTTCATTGTCAGTTGCTGCACCTGGATGAGTTTTGTACTTCTGCTAAGTGCCAAGTCAAAGCTGAAAAACACTGTTATTTCTTCCTCAAGTAGAATAGAGTCAATTACTAGCTCTGCAGAGTAACGAGAAATCAACAAAATTTCTTACAATTATAAGTAGTAATAATTTCACAATTTGAGAAAGCTTTTAGAGCCATGACAGTCCAAATGCAAGATTTCTGGTGCGAATTCAACAGGTATTCACAGTTTGTTTAAATTAAAATCTCTAAAAGTTTTGACAACACTAGGTCTGGGGCATGAGAAAAGCTAAATTACTCGTGTTTTCAAAATATAGGAAGATCATATGAATTTCAGGTTGTCATGGAAGCAGATTGTTGTGCCAGTGGTACTGATGTGGTTGCAGATAATTAATCTAAATAACCCTGATATATTGTTAAAATATTATGTTACCTATGAAGCTTAGAGTGCATAAGATTGACAATTTTGCTCACACTGGGCTGTGTAATTTGATAGCAAAACATATTTCGCTAGTAAACTGGACACAATGATTTGATTGTGTCACTTGATAGCATTTTAGCAGCTGTGCTCATCCCATCTTATAATAATCCTTCATCTGGACAAACTGAGCTCTATGTGCTGAGGCAAAATACTCGATTAGTATTCATTTAATATTTAATTTAATAGTTTAATTAATTAATTAGTTTAATAGTTTTATTTAATATTATTTATATATTTTCCCAATAAATATATAGTACTTACAACCTAATTTGTCTTCTTAACTAGGTTGGCAGAATGAGGAGGAAAACAAATTTTCCAAGTTCTGAATACTGACACGAAAAGCCTGACAATCAAAATCCTTCTTTCTACAATATGAAAAATATCTATTTTATATTTAAATAATAGTGGGTTAATGACACGAACAAAAAAAGCCACCAAATTCCCAGCTTTGTCAAACAACTTGCCTAATGCAACTGTGCCTGAAGATCTCATTCTTTTCCTTTTTCTCCCTGTTGCATAATATTGCATTTCAAATGCTGACATGTCACTCATTCCAATTTTTGTTTTCTTTATGCAGAATTATAGCATAAATGCTACGTGAAATGAATAGATTTAAGATAAAAGAATTTAAGCTACTTCTTCCTTACTTCATTTTCTTCCTTCTCTTTAGAGTGGAGGATCCAGTAATAAAAATGCAAGCTTGGGATTCAGATCTCATTCCTGATACTTAAGATGTTAGACTAAAGAAAGAAGCACCTACTGATTTTAGTAGAGTATTTTAGCTTCTGAGTCTCAGTTTGTTTTTCACTGCTTTCTAGAGTTTTGAACAGCAAATATGACTGTGCTTTCTGATGCATTCTGTAGTTTGAACTGAGATTATCACACTCATCTCTCCATCCAAGGATACTTATGACTATTTGCTGGTTTTTTTTTTTTTACCACATAAGCAGATCAAAGCCCCGCCTGGTGAGTACCAAGATAACTTATTCCTTCTGATGGCCATGGTACAATTGTCAATTGTAACCTTCTAGCCTGCAAAATAACAAAATTGATCTATGTCTTAATGAGAGGAGGATTAGCCTTGTCTTCAAGAGTCTGCCAATCCTTTCATACATTTTAACAAACTCCTGAAAGAGTTCTGATGGATTGTAAATAATACGGTCTCAGAAATGGACTTACTTAGGACTCTGTATTAGAATTTTCATTATTTACACACTACAGGTTTTATGGCTTTATGGTAAACTCTTGTTAAAAAGGCTTCAGGGTTTGAAATAAAATTAGAATATGGGAAATTAAGAGTATTAGAAAGATTTTACTACAAGCCTTTTCTATGACAGAAAGGTTCTATCTGCTACTCACTGTTCGGTTCTAAATTCTACAGTTGACAACTGGCTGCTTTTTAAGAGAAAATATTGATAAGAACAAAGCATATTTTTGACTGTACTCTGGAATAAATATTGAATGTCTTGCTTTTGTCTATGCTTGCACTGAAATAATCTTGTGTTGCTTGTAGAATTAGGCAAAATTGAGAAATAATGATGAAAAACCCTGAAATGCATCCAGGAAATAAACAGTGAAGCAATACTCACATTATTTTCATTTTTATCTTTCTTGGGAAAGTAGCACACAGTATTGTAGTCTATCATTTCTGTGTATTTTATTTGAGGAAAGGACACTAAGTCTCTAGAATGTAGTGTTTTATAGCCATTTCTCACATGCTTTTTCTACAGAAACATTTGGTGTCAGAGTATGAAGATCTGTCTTCTGACCCTTATTTGGGCTTTCTACCTCCCTGTTCCCCAAACTCTCAAAGCTCTAATACATAATGCAGCTCTTCAAGGAATATTTTCAGTGATAATCTACCATTATAGATTGTTTACAGGAAGAGGAAAAAAATGTATGTTTTAAAATCTTAAGCCTAAATTTTGACATAAACGAAGCCTCATTTACAGAAGGAAAGTAGTTATTGTGACATAAATTATTGTATGACACCATAATAACATAAAATGGACATCGTTCTGAAATGAAATACACTGTATCCCAGAAATAGAATAATTATGTGAAAGAAAGACTTCTAAGCCAGAGTAGCTCAGAAAAAAAAAAAAAAACCAACACTTTTTTCTGCTGTTGTTATTCCAGCCAGTATCCTATGAAGATAAAAACTTCCGTAAGAAAGAACAATGTCTTTAGTCTGCAGTATATCAAAGATCTTTATTTCAGACTTGGACTGATGCCTTGTTGTGTTACAACAGTGTGACTGTGAAGCCTGAGTCTGAATGGTCTAAAAGCTATAAAACAGATTGACAAAAATCTCCGAAGTGAAACCTCTCTGGGGTATGAACTCTGTAATTGTTTAATGTTGCACAGTAGTGGGGAACACAGGCATTCAGATCAGAATAAAAGAGTGGTAATCTAGATCTGAAATAAGTAATATTTATGCAGATAAAAGGATTTGTGTTGGGAGTGGTGATGCCCATTTTTGTTCTTTCACATGAACATCACTGTGAAAAAACTTGCTGCTAGGAATGTTCTCAATAAATTTTAAGACACTGCAAGAGAGTATTCGTAAGCAGTAAACTCTTAATTCAGAGATGCCAAATGAATTCAGGATGAATTCAAATTTCTCATTTGGCGTAGAACTTCTCTAGGCTATGTAATGTCATGTGACATACGCACACAGATAAAACTGAAAAACACAGATAGTGTTTTGTCAGGGAGGAACTATCTAACCATTTATGGTTGTGGCTTTATAGGCTAACAAAGCATCAAATGAATGGACGAACATTCAGAGTTTCTCATGGATGTACCATAAACATTAAGAGAGAATAAACTAGTTTATGAGACATTGTTCACAAAAGAATAATAAAACAGTTAACAGAAATAATTTGTTTAAGAAGAAAAAAGTAGTTCCATGCCGAGGGAAACAAAGAAAACCCTGTTTCCTGCAGCCTTCTGTCATGGTTGAATTCCTTGCTGTTTCAAAAGGGAGGAGTTCACTTTTATCTACTGCTAGTCTCTGCCTATGCTCAGAACAAGATTTCTTAGTGAAATTGAAAGAGCACTGGCAAAATAATGGGGGAAAAGTATTCATGCTTTTGACACTGGACTACAATGCAACCATGAATAGTGCAAAATGTAGGAGAGACCTTGTTTAGGTGACATTCTTTCTATGGAAGCTTACGGCCAAGGTAGACGTTAGCTGCCTTGCATTTGCTTGATTCAGTGTTCATTTGTGCTGACACACAGTAATACACGAACCCCCCACATATTAGTTAAATTTCTTTTTGAGAAGTACAAATCATTCTCAGGAGCTGAACCAAGGTGTAAAAAAATGTGCATTTTAGATAAATTTATGAAGCTGAACTCTGAGCTGGCATGACCTCAAGCCTGGGAATTAGATATTACTGCTTTGGGGAGTCAGAAAGTGTTCATTCTCTGTTGGGTATTTCTAAGCATGTTCCAAGCAATAGAGTCTGTCATAATTATTCATTAGGTTGGTTGCTTCTTGGGAGGGCAGTTAATCCCTCCATATTCTCTTTCTTCCTCTCACCATCCTGTAGAGCTCTCTTCAGCCAGCTGGAATGTTCTGCTTAGGTGTTACCAGAGGAAAAGTCGTGGTATTCGCATACTTTTCTGTAAAAGCACAGGTAAGAGCAGGCATGATTTAAAGGTTGCAGTGTTACAGTTCTTGAGTGGGAGAGATGTGATGGAGTTTTTTTTCTCCTGGAGGTGATTAGAATATTTTCTACCACCTACCAGAGTCATGCTGGCTATCCTTGCCAGACAGGTTCCATTTTCTTTAATATTTGTTTCCATGGTATTTATAAGGCCATCAGAGGCCTGCTAGCTAGCTAGAAAGAAAACTTAGATCACTGTGAATACTCTTAATTCTGGAAATAAATCAAAAGCAGATTTCAGAAAAGAAAAAAAATAATGGCCGGAGTAACTACTGCCAGGTTCCTGAAGTTGCCCAAGCCTCAATGTCTTTAGTATTTCAGTGTATATTTTAACCACTGGAGGCTCAGCTTTTCAGTTAAAGATCAAAACAACAGCTTCAAATATTTAGCCTGCTTGTAACCAAAATCTTTGCTCATCTCTGGTAGCAAATATTGTAAGAGTCTATATGAGACTTCTATCTCTGTTCCTTCAAAGGATTGACTGATGTCTTAAGTAGCATAACATACAAAGAATATTCCCAGTTTGTAGGGACTCAGGGATTCCAGGTTCATTATGAGCTTTCCACTCTCCTTGCAAACTGGTCCACTATGCACATGAAATAAATCAGTGTTGAATGAAAAGCAGTAGATAGTCTATAGTCTATATTTAATACTCATCATCAAGAGAAAATATTATCTATATAAATGATTACACATTGTCTATTTACTGTAGTTAATGAGGCAGGGAGATTAATGTGTGCCTTGTCACACTTCAAGAAAAACAAGCCTTTTTAGGACCCATATTAATGTGATTATACCATGGAAGATAATAAAATGTAAACAATGGATGTCAGAGTATAGACCAGATAGACAAACTTCCTTTTAGTTCAGTTTTCAAGAGCTTGCTAAAGTTTCTTAATTTTCTATAGAAAATACTGAACATATATATAGAAAACTACTGAAAAAAAGAAATTGTGCTTTTGAAAACTGGATTCTAGAAAGCAGAATGCTCTGATCATTACAGTATGCAATTCAATGCAAATTTCCTTGTATAGTTATAGCATTCTTTTATTTTCCATGTCATCTTTATTTACCAGATTTTTCAGAAAGATAGATAATTTGTCTAGAAAAAAGAAAAAATTGTGTACAAACTGAAACACGTACAGCATCCACAGTGTGACTTTAAGTGTAACAACTCAGCAAGGTCAAGGATATATTTTACTTACATTTTAGACCAATTCCCTGCATTAAAAAAGTCTTCTTCTATGATCTCAACAGATCTTAGATGCATCTTCTTAGCAAAAGTGATGGTTAAATTGAATTTTTACATCAATGTGAATAAGAAAAACAAGCATTAAATGGACTCCTATTTTCTATAGTAGTTTACATTTATATTCTGTCTAGTTATTTTTCTTGATGTTGCCTACAGAGTTTATGTCCCAAATATTTCATCCTCATTGTTTAAAACCCACAAGTCTCATTTATATAGCAGGTGCAGCAAGGAATTTTAAAGCACTGACTACTTTATCCTCTTTTACTTTCATTTCTGAAATATAAAATCAAATAATATAATTTTCATTTCCATCATAGCCTCTTGAATTTTATGGTTTAAATCACATCTCTTTTAAAACTGCTTAATATTGTAACTCAAAGCTATATATCACTATTCAGTTGGTACAGTAGCTGAGTACATTCAATGCATTAAAATGTTTGCTGATTATTTATAACTTAGTAGTCTAACCTAATGAGAAGCCTCAGGGAAACAGAGATGTTTTCTTTGAGGAAGAAAATAAGAATCAGTTCAAGGTTAAGTCTAGTGATGTTAGTTAGTTCTAGTGATGGTCCCAATATGTGTACATAAAATTTCTGATTGTCAACAGCATTATATATAGTTTGCACCGAAAATAAAACCTCCTATTTACGTCCACAAAAACTGCAACAGATACAAAGAGCACAATGACGCTATTAGACAGAACAAATTTTTATCTATAAAACACTATTTCTCAACATAGTCACCGCCATTAGCTACACATCTTCCCCAGCAATGAACAAGATCCTGCATAATACAGTCATAAAAATCCATATCTGAGGAGGTGACCCAATGTTACTATCGACACTGGTAAAATCCAGCACCCATTGTCTCACTGTGCTCACATTCACTGTCTGGTCTCTATAAACATCAATTGTTAATGAATGTCAGTGGGTAAAATTTTTACTGCATGGAGCAATTTGATAACACACCTTTGTTTCATATACTTCCATGTCAGATGCCATTTTGTCAGATGGCCCCTCTGCTATTATCTCACATAGCAACAAAATGTAACAGAATACTGGCATGAAGGTTCAATCTCCACTGTCATACCAACATCTGCCTCTGGGGCATTGCGAAGTGATGGAAATCACTAACTGAGTCTATGAGATTCCAAGTAAATAACAGTGGTGCTCCAGCCTTTTTAGCATCCTGGTTAGTGGCAGAGCTCATAGACTCTTGTCATATCTAGTGAAATACTGTGAATTTTACAAGGAAGTGTATGAAATGTGCTTTTTTTTTTTTGGAGTTTTCTTTCTTTGCAAATCACTCTTGTAAAAATCAGTAAACAACAAAGCAAACAGAAACATCTGTAATATTTGCATCTGCCTTGCATCTACTACTGCTTTTCCCTCTTATAAGAATACTTTCCCCCTAATTTCTTCCATCTTTCCAAGAGAGCTGAATAGTTTTTAAATACAAGATAAAAAGAGGGTGGGAGGTGGGGGTGGAGGGGAAAGAAATAGCTGGACAACAAATCTACAAGGTCTGCTCCAAAAATAATGCCTTCTATTTTATTATGGTGGCTCACAATCAACTTCATGGATGTCTTGAACATCTGTTCCAACGGGTCCATGTCTTTCTTGTGCCTCAGAGCTGAATGCAGTGCTCCAGATGGGATCTCATGAGGGCAGATCAGAAGGAGACACCTCCCTTGACCTGAATGTTATGCTTCTACTGATGCACTCCAGGATACAGTGAACCACAAAGTGCATGCTGCTGCACGCATGCTGCACTCATGTTCAGTTTTTTGTCCACCAGAATCCCCAGTTCCTTCTCTTCAGGGCTCCTCTCAATTTATCACCCAGCCCTAATTCATGATTGGGATTGCTCCAGTTGGGTGCAGAACCTTGTATTTGTTGAACTTCATACGGATATCTGCTGGGAAAATCACAGCAAGCTGCAGGAGATCCAGGAATCACCTGGGGTGCATGGATGATAACTTTCCAGTTCAAGTATTGGATAGATCAAAGAGATGTGACATGCTGATGGCTCTGGTGCTCACCAGTGCAGAGGAGATCATTAAAGGCATTAAGTCTGAAGGCAGCCTAGGCTGCAGCAGTCATGCCCTGATTGAGGTTGGGATCTCAAGGAACATGGGCCTGGAAAAGAGTGGGGTCAAGACCTTGAACTTAGGGAGAGCAATCTTCAGGCTCGTTAAGGAATTGTTGGGCGAGATCTCCTGGGAAGCTGTCCTTAGTGGCAAAAGAGTGGAAGAAAGTTGGCTACTCTTCAGGGATGCCTTTCTGAGAGCACAAGAGCTCTCCATCTCTCCAAACAAGAAAGTGGGCAGGGGAGGCAGGAAACTGACAGGACTTGGCAAGGACCTGCAAGTCAGTTTGAGGGAAGAGACTGTACCAGCTGTGGAAACCAGGGCATATCACCTGGGGAGAAAACAGGGATGCTGTCTGAATTTGCAGAGAGGAGATTAGAAAAGCAAAGGCATGGACAAGAACTGAACTTGGTGAGGGATGTAAAAAACAAGAGATTCCATAAGTACATTGGCCAGAAGAGGCAGGCCAAAGAGAGCATACCTCCTTTGGTAAATGAGAAAGGAGAACTAGCTAGGACAGATATGGAGGAGGCTGAGGTACTAAATGAGTTTTTTGCCACAGCCTTCACTGGCAGTCAGGATTCTTGTATTTCTCATGTTTCTGAAGCTCACATCCCTGGGCCTCTAGGTGGGAGTTGGGAGAGTAAATTGCCCCTTCTGTAAGGGCAGAGTGAGTCCAAGACCCCTCATGAGACTGAATGCATACAAGTCTACGGGGCCAGATGACATACATTGCATGGTCCTAAAGGATCTGGCTAATGTGGTTGCTGAGCTGCTCTGCATCATATTTGAAAAGTCGTGGCTGTTAGGTGAAATGCGCAGGGACTGGAAAAAAGGAAATGTCACTCCCATTTACATGAAAGGGAGGAAAGAGGACCCGGGGAGCAACAGGCCAGTGAGCCTCACCTCTGTGCATGGGAAGATCATGGAACAGATCCTCCTAGAAGACACGTGAATGTCTATGAGGGATAAGCAGGCAAACCGAGACAGCCAGCACAGGGGAAAGTTGTGCCTGATCAATCTGATGGCTTTCTATGATGGAGTGACATCATCAGTGGAAAAAGACAAGGTGACCAATGACATCTACCTGGACTTGTACAGGGTCTTTGACTTGGTCTCCCACAACATCCTCATATCTAAATTGGAACGATACAGATTTGAGGGATAGACTATTCAGTGGATAAGGAATTGGTTGGAAGGCCATAGACAGAGGGTTGTGTTGAATGGCACTATGTCCAGGTGCAGGCTGGTGACAAGCAGTGTCCTCCAGTGGTCTGTCTTGGGACCAGAGCTCTTCAACATCTTCATCAATAACATCGATGATGGGCTGGAATGCACCCTCAGCAAGTTTGCTGATGACACCAAGATGAGTGGTGCAGTTGACATGATAGAAAGAAGTGAAGCCATCCAGAGGGCCCTCAACAAACTTGAAACGTGGGCCCGTGTGAACCTAATGAGAGGTTTTGCACTTGGAATGGAGTAATCCTAGATACTGGAAGAAGCCCTTGAGAGTAACCGTGTGGAGAAGGACCTGGGGTTCCTGGTGGATGAAAAACTAAACATGAGCCAGCAGTGTGTTCTTGCAGCACAGAAGGTCAACGGTATACTGGGCTCCATCTGAAGAGGGGTGGCCAGCAGGAACAGGGAGGTGATTGTCGCTCTCTACTCTGTCTTCAGGAGGCCCCATCTGGAGTACTGCGTCCAGGTTTTGGGCCCCCGGTACAGGAAAGATGTGAAGCTGCTGGAGAGAGTCCAGAGGAAGGCCACAGAGATGATCAGAGAGTGGAGCACCACTCCTGCAAAGACAGGCTGAAAGAGCTGGGCTTGTTCAGCCTGAAGAAGAGATGGTTGCAAGGAGACTTCACTGCAACCTTCCAGTATTTAAAAGGGGATTATAAAAAGGAGAATCTTTCTTACTTGGGTAGGCAGTGATAGGACGGGGGGACGGTTGTGAGTGTCGATTTAGATTGGATGTCAGGGGGAAGTTCTTCACAGAGAGAGTGGTGAGGTGCTGGAACAGGCTGCCCAGGGAGGCTTATGGATGCTCTGTCCCTGTAGATGTTCAAGACCAGGTTTGTTGGGCCCTGGGCAACCTGGTCTAGTACTAGATCTGTGGCAGAGGGATTGGAACTTGGGGATCCTTGGGGTCCCTTCCAATCCAAGACATTCTATGATTCTATGATTTTATGATTCATGAGATTCCCATGGACCTGCTCAGGCCCTATAAACTGCAGACTGGAACAGTCCTGGGTGGTTCATCCATATGTTCTGTGAAGCCATCTGAACCCATCTGCCTGTGGAGCTATGTGTTTTCTCCCACTGAGCTACCAACAAGAGGGGACTTGCAAAATCTATCTGATGTGCAGTTTTAATTCTGCTTCTTTCAGTCTCACAGCTTTTTGCAAAGGGAGACATACCACCAACATATTGAGAGCCAGATGACAAGACTTTTTAAGAACTAATGTTGTGTATTGGTCTGGACATCTGATGTGAACTTCCAACTCTTCTGCTTAGCCTTGTCATCTCACAAGTCATGGTTACAGAAGAAGCCTATTTGCTAAGAAGGTAGTTCCTCCTCAGGATACTTGTCTGGTATTGCCTGATGTCTTGTTAAAAACATTTTTTGACCTGAAAATTTTTTCTTTCGCTACATGCTGTTTCAGTGGTCACCTAATGAGTTTAGTAGATCAAGAAAACTAATAACATTAAAATGATGGTTTTCTTGGCAAAACCAGAATAACATAGAAAGGAAGAGTGTTTTTAACAGTAGGAGTAAGACCAAGCTACTCCTGGTGTCTAACAGTTAGTTTAGTAGACCACTAACATTTAATAGAAATGTATCCATAAAATTCAATCCTAATTTCCAGTGTTGTTGGTGAAATGGCAATGGGAATGGACTTTTTATTTAAGTCATGATTTCTGGAATATCTTAGAAATTGGTTATTTTCATATTTTCTTTAATAGATGTGAATTTCATGATTTCAAGACAAGTCTGATTGTTGTGGGGTGATAAAGAAAATCATTTACACAGCACCAAGACATTGGGCTCCTTCAGTGCTCCTTTCCTAATTATTCATAGGTCTTTTGTTTTACTTTTTAACATACAGATATTTTCAAATTTTATTTTGGAGTGGAAGAAAAGGGAAGAAAATAGATGGCAATGTTCTCTAACTTCAGAGGAAGCTTACTTTATGACTGAACTTAAGTTATTAAATCTTAGAAGTTTTAATCAGGGCAGCATAAAGTGTTTGTAAGAGAGGAGCTCTGACTTACAGTAGTCACTGAAGATCATGACCTTCAACTTGGAAGGACGTGAAGGTAGTGAATTGTGTCTGGAATCAGAAATCAACATTCTAGATTGTAAAACAAGTTATGTCATAAAGTTATTTATTGAGAAAGAAAGTAGTTATAATTCCTTCTAATAGGTAAAAACACCTTCATCAACCTACTGCTCAGTTTCTTCCTCTGCTCCTTGTGTCCATCAGCCTGGTTCTGCTTTTTCCACCCACATCTTCCAGTTTCTCTACCTTGCTTCTACTTTTCCTTGTATTTACCTTCTAATCCCTAGTATGATAGATTGCCTAGAGAGCACGTGAAAAAATCATTTCATGTGCTCTCTAGGCAATCTGCCATACTTGTCTTTGTATCTCATTCTTCTTTGTTCTAACCTTTGAAGTGATGGCTGCTGCTGTTGTCCTCAAAAATTCAGCATTACGGACTTAAGAAATAAAAAGATAAGAATTTATTGTAGATATTTAAATACATTAGAATATGGAAATTCACCAGGACACCCAATGTTCTATTGCTTTATGTACTGACATATTGAAATACCCTTATTGGTTGGTAAGATTTTTTGTTACAGATACCTTGGCAAAATTTTCAGTGTGAGGATTTTTTAATCCTAGCATAGATTCACATAGGACGTTTGCTCTCTGTATGTCTTAAAAAAAGTAAATTGAGATTGTGTGGTTAAGTGAATAGATTATTTATTTTTCTCTCACTTTCTCACTGTTTAAAATATGAAATCTGGTGAGATTGGCATTGATTTTTTCCAAGCACTCTTTTATTTTGAAGTGGATGCTTAGAGAACCAAAGTCAAGCCTATAGGTGTGCATTCTAGAGATTCTAACATGATCTACAGGAAAACTGGGGAGGGACTTTTTGTAAGGGCATGTACTGAGGGGAAATGTATTTAAACTGGAAGAAGGTAGATTCAGACTAGCTATTAGGAAGAAATTCTTTATTGTGAGGATGGTGAGACACTGAGTCTACAAAAAGGTTGTCCAAAAAGGTTGTGGATGCCCCTTCCCTGGAAGGCCAGGCTCGAAGGGGCTTTGACCAACCTGGTCTACTGCAAGGTGTCCCTGCCTAGAGCAGGGGGGTTGGAACTATGCAATCTTTAAGGTCCCTCCCAACCCAAACCATTCTGTGATTCTGTCATCTCCTAGGAATCTGGCTATCATCTACAGACAGCATGTAGCCTCACAATTTTACTACATGTTGGAGAGACGGACTATTCCTGGAATCATCCTTTTCAATCTCCCCACTTCCATTTTCAGTCTTAAGAAACAGAATCATATTTTAACAGTGGAATGTCAACAATGAGAACAGTTGGGATCCTTCTGGCTGGTTTTCAGACAGGAATGAATGAATGGAAGTGGAAAAGAATTTCCCGAGTGAAAAGGAATTAAATCATAGCTGTCAGAAACAGAGTTTGAATTTGAAAATTGGATGTAAGACCTGAGCACCTGCTTTCTCATTAAGAATGGAAGCCAGACAGAAAAGATTCAAGAACCCAGTCGGGAAATCATAATCAATGCAGTATTTTTAAAAATAAGCCTAGGAAGGAAACACAAAGTACAGCCTTGGCTCAGATGAAATCAAACACTGAGATTCTCCTTATCTTCACTCCTGCAGTACTGTTCCTTGCAGACAATTCTAGGACAGTAAGAAATGGAACTAGGCACACTGGGTAAAACTGAGGGAAAACTCAAAAATTCCACTATATTAAAATGATATTACCTGTATGATTCTAGCAGATTTACTACAAATGAAGTTTAATTTTGTTTTCCTTTCCTACAATAAAACTAATGCATTGCAGTGGAGAATTCCCTCCTTTTCCTGCAGCTGCTGTGACAAACTAACTTTTTAAAATGAGTTATGTGCCTGGAAGACTTAAAGGGAAGATGTTACAGAGTCACTGCTGCTTTTGGACCTTGCATCTGGTTAAAATAAGTCTGCCTTATTTTATTCACAGTAAAGTAGTTTATTCATTCATAGTAAAGTAGTTTGGTTAAGAAAAGTGTAGGCCTGAATCTTAGCTTAAAAATCAAATTCCATGTTGCTATGCTATCTCTGAATTTCCTGACTGAAGCAAGAAGGTAATGTTCAAGTTTTTCAGATAAATCCCTTTTTTGGAAAGTTCTTTATGTTGAAAGTGCAGTGAGCATAAGCCACAGTTGTGGCTTAAGCAGGCAGATAAACAGCACATAGCCATTTGCTCACTCTTTCTTGCCCTGCTGAAGGATAGGGGAAATAATTGAAAGATGCAAGAACTTGTGGATTGATATAAAGGATAGTTTAATAAGAAAGGGAAAAGAAAAAAAGGACAGAAAATAAATAAACAAAAAAATCCACACCAACACAACACCAATCCAACAAAAAAGAAAAAAAAAAAAGTAAAACAAGTATAAACAAGTAATAAATAAAACAATGTAATCTCTCACCATCAGTCAACCCGTAATTAATTGTTCAATCAATCCCTAAGCAATTGCAGTCCTCCCAGGCAACTTCCCCAGTTCTACTGTTCAGTGTGATGCCATGTGATACAGGGTATCCCTCTGGCCAGTCTGGATCAGAGCTCCTGGTTCTACTTTCACCCAGCTCCTCATTGGCAGAGCAGTCACAGTGAGAAGCTGAAAAATCTTTAGCTCTGTGTAAGCACTGGTCTGCAATAACTAAAATGTTATTAACATTATTCTCATTCTAAATCCAAAACGTACTAATGTATCCACTACAGTGAAAAAAATTAACTCCAGCATAGCTGAAACCACAACAGCCATACAGTAAGTTTCCCAGACGGTCAGGGTGCTCTCCAGTGACTTCTGTGCATATTCTTAGAAATTTGTATTGACTCTGGATGGGATGGAGCTCATTTCCTCATAGCAGTTCATATAGTGCTCTGTTTTATGTTGATAGAAAAGAACAGTGTTGCTTACACCTGTGTTTGTGTCCCAGCAAGTAGCATGGTGGTGGGCAAGAGCCTAGGAGAGTGCATAGCCAGTGGTGGCAATTAGAATTGACCAAAGGAATATCCCATACCATATTATGTCACGGTCAGCAATAAATCTTTTAAGTTACTCCAAAACAGCTGTTGCTGAGAGAGTGGCTGGCAATGGGATACTGGTCATGCATGATTGCTTTTGCACTACTTCTTTCTTCTGTTTTTTTTCTACAACCTTACTGAACTGCTCTTAACTTGACCCATGAATTCTTCTTCTTATTTTAGCCCTTCCAGTTCTCTCCTTCACCCAAATGGGGAGATGTGTGTGAGCAGTCAGGTGCAGGCCTACCTGACAGCCAGAGTTAACCCATCAAAAACTGAACATTCATAAAAGATTCTTCTAATGGTACTGAATGTGTTCGGTATGCAAAACCATGTTTATCTGGCCTCTTATTGATTTAGGAATAAGTTAGATAGTAAACCAATTGTACAAATCACAAGGTGAATAGTGCTTTAGAAGTAGATGGATATTTTTGGCAGAGATTCATCTGCTGCTGGATTTTTGAGGATGATTAGGAATAATTTCAGGAGATGTCATTAACACTGCTGTTGCTGGACAGCTACATGACTTCAGAGTTGCTCAGGAATTATAATATTCAGTGCAGGCACCTTTCTTTTATCAGAGGCTTAAAACAGAGACAATTCCAGAGCTGAGAAGAGCTGAGCTGGGAAAAGATCTTTCCATTCGAAAGTACATCTTGTTGAATGGGCAGCCTAGTCCTCTTCTTACCTACAGAACTGACAAAGTAGGGACAACACTTGTGTGAATCATCTCTAGTTTCAGCATATTTTACTGGTGACTCGAATGGAGAAGTTTCAAAGATGGTAAGACATTCCCTTTCATCAGAGAGAGACGCCTTTCATTTGCTCTCACCTGAACCAGATTTAAACCAGGCAGCCAAGATGTGACACGTTCCTTACATCATGGCCCTTCTCATGATTTTTTTGATCCCATTTGTTTTTCACCTCTTTCATGCTAGCAACATCAACAATGTATTTCTCTTCTTACATCAGAAATATAGCTCTTTTTTTTTTTTTTTTTCTTAGAACAGCAAAGAACACGTGCCAGCAGTGGATAAGACACAGGCCAAAGTCCACAGGCTTCTGGCACTGTGTCTCTGTTTCTTACAGCCGAGGAGCAATAATCTGACTCCTCTGAAGTAGCAGGATCTCATACCCTGACAACTGCAGCCTTGTTCTACAGCTCCAAGCCATTCAAACACATGACAAAAATCACAGTCAGCAACATCCATAGTGGATTTTTTTCCCACCTTAGCGGTTCTTTCTCTCCTCTGATGTGGGCTTGGAGATATACTCTGTGGTATCACTGTTATGCTTTTCATTTATTTTTCCACACTCAGCTACACAGAATGAAACACTCCCTTTTAGACACCAGTCCAAATTATTCAAGAATACTTTTGACAGTTGCCAAGTAATTTAGTAGGATACCTTATTAACACCTTCTCAAAACAGACCTGACAACTCAGAAGAGTGAAGCTTTCACTCACTTTTAACTATTCTGCACAGGCTGAATTTACCAGTTATTTAATTTCACCAAAGCACCAGTTTTCTTCCTCTTAGTCGGGTGAATGGGTTAGAACACACATACTGCCATTTACAAATTGTTAGTTTTCTACTATTTATCACCGCCAAAATCTACACTTCAGTTGATGAGATCTTACTAGAATGTCAAGTGTTTTAAAAGACACACTTATGTTCAGCAAATAACTCACTAAAATCCTTAATGGGTTCTTCAAAAAATATACTACCAAACCTGTCAAACAAAAGTCTTGCTTTCAAGGCCTTACTCATATCATTGTTATATTTACAGTCCTGCAAATAATGATAATATAAAATCACCTGATTAGTTTGATTCACTTTCTAGGCTAGCCTTCACTTTCTAACCTAGCCTTTCTAGGTTACAGCTTATTTTGGGAATAAGTTTTCTTGCATCAAGAATATTCTACCAAAAATTATGTGCGATGTTTGCTGGTATTTTTGCAGAAGTGCTCCATGGGCAGACTAGGAAAAGCCTGACATGAATTCAGAATGAAGGTCAAATCACAGAGTGAGGCTCACTTAAATATTAATAAAAAGTGTAATTCCAATTTGAATTCTTACAATTATATATTTAGAGGAAATATAGCCAGGAATGCTTTCAGATATGTGGCCTTCATTTAACGCATGTAATGGAAACCCTGGGGACATGGGTTTTGATTCAGGAAATTCCCTCAAAGTTTTTTTAAAAGCAGCATCACTTACTTACCTAAAACAATATGTCCCTGTGAAATGCATGGACATTTAATACCTAGGCAGCATACACCATGTGTTCATCATTATGGATAAATACATCTCTCAGCACCAGACATTTTAGGAAGCAGAGTATAAAAGAAAGCCCTAGGCAGAATCAAAAAAATCTAAACCAAACCAAAACAAAAAGCAGGAAGGACCTGTCATTGCTGCAGCAATTAACCTCTCTACCTTATCCCTCAGTCGTAAGCCCCTGCTGACTGTAAGTCCAGGAATTAAAAAAAAAAAAGCTAGTGATGAGGAGCTGGATCAGGCAAGTTTAGGCTTAATTTTTGTTGTAGTCGTTACTTACTTAGCCAGCCTCTTCCCTGGAGAAAGCTGTCAGAAGTGTCATGGAAGTGCTGGAAGAGCAAGACAGTAGTTTGCTCTCCAGTCTAGGTTGTTACTGCAAAGTGTGTTACAAACACAATGCACACCAAAGTGTACAGAACTCCCACGCTACACAAATGATAGCTACAGAGAGACCAGAGACAGGAAATTTCAAATGCTGCAGTTGAACAGTTGTGACTGATCTCCAAGATCTGCTATTGACCACTGTCAATAGCAAATTGTCTCCATTGTCTACTTTGCATGGAGCTTAGCTGTTACAAATTACAAGGCTTCTCTTGTTTCACAACTTCAGCAGGGATCTTTTTCCGGGCTGGGTGATATAGTTGCATTTGATTAATTCTTGACCTTCAGAAAACAGCTGAGGCAAGATGAAGCAAGAAGTAAGGTTAACAGTGCAGCAGGTGTCACTCTTTCTCTCACTTTTTGTGCCTCAACACCTCTTAGGCATGGCACTCATAGGCCTGGTGCTGTCAGCCTACAAAGCATGATGTTTGACATTTTAACGTGACACAGAGATCGTGACTACTAGCAGTAGGGCAGTGAAACTGGTGAAGGATGTGGAGCACAAGTCTTACGAGGAGCAGCTGAGGAAATTGGGCTTGTTTAGTCCGGAGAAGAGGAGGCTCAGGGGAGACCTTATCACTCTCTACAACTCTTTGAAAGGAGATTATAGAGAGATGGGGGTAGGCCTCTTCTCCTAGGTAACTAGGGAAAGAGAAAGAGCTAATGGCCTTCAGTTGTGCCAGGGGAGGTTTTGATTGGATATTAGGAAAAAATTCTTCTCACAAAGAGTAGCAATGTCTTGGAATAAGCTGCTGAGGAAAGCAGTGGTGTCACTGTCCCTGGAAGTTTTCCAGAAAATGGTAGATGTGGCACTTAGGGACATGGTTTAGTGGGCATGGTGGTGGGTTGACAGTTGGACTGGGTTATCTTAGTGGTCTTTTCCAAACTTAACAATTATATAATTCTAAATTCTGTCTCCCTTTCTAATCTAACCTGCAAATAAAGTCATAATAAGTAATTAGATTACTCCTCTCTTTCAAGAGTTCTGGCAGCCTGAGTGAAAAGGCTTCTTCAAGGGCCACAGTCTGCCAGGAATTTGGCCTCCTTTTCCACTAACTACTGAACTGATAAAAGCCAATTCAGGCCTATTATTCTTTCCTTTAAATTTAATTGGTTCTGTTTCCTTCCTCTGTAAATCATGAATATAAAACCTCAACAGCACACTATTTTTAAAAGCAAATTTTTTTGTTTTGCCTTTGGCAAAAGTTAGATCACTCTATCTACAGGCAGCTATCCTAGTCTACAGCTACTAGTCCTTGAAGTCCAACATTAAATGTATTTGCCCTGACATCTAGGCAACGTCACAGATTGCCTCTAACTGGATAAGCTGTTATTTTCTGTATACTTCCAGATGTTGCATTCATATTGACTTCGATAGACTTCATTAAAACCTACTGTTTTCAGTGATGAAGTGAATGGCTTTAAACTGGAAGAAGGTAGATCCAGACTAGACACTAGGAAGAAATCTTTTACTGTGAGGGTGGTGAGGCACTGGAACAGGATATAGAGGTCCTGTACCTGGAAGCATTCAAAGCCTGGTTGGATGGGGCCTTGAGCAACCTGCTCTACTGGGAGGTGTCCCTGTCTATAGCAGGGGAGCTGGAACTAAATGATCTTAAATGCTGCTCTCAACTAAAACCATTCTATGATTCTATGGTACTATGAATTCTTTTTCAAATACCTTCTTATCCTTCCTGTATTTGCAAACCTTCATGACTACAAAACAAATATACACCAAGACCTGACACAAGGTGGTAGTGGAGAGAAGGGAAAAAGAAGAGCGAATGTATTTTGAAGTGCTGTAGATGTCAAGTAAGTCATGTGTTTTGCCTGTTGAAGGCTTCCTGTGGATGGCTGAAAACTGAGTCCAGAAGTACGAATAGTGAAAATGTTACATGACTTTTAAAGTACAAGAAAATCTTCAAAATGTTCAACCAGGAAAAAATATATTGATGAAAGGATAGACTGGGCATCAATGTTCTGAACCATTTCTACTTCTGGAGAAGTAGCTTTGGGCAAGGACGAGAACCATACTCGCAGAGCACTGAGAAATGAAAATTAAATCATTGCACAGAAAATTGGTGTAAGTTCTCCATGATACTTTTACTTTCGTAAAAGAATGTGGATGAAAAAGGGAGGAACTGAGGATAGAGGTGAGAACACGGCAAGAACATCCTCAGCAGAAGAGGAATATCTCAGCAATGCCTTGAACAACTTTCTCAAACTACTCTGCATCTTGGAAGAGTAACATTGCCTAAAACTGTTAAGCATCACAACTATACATATCCCTATCAGAGAACTCCAAGTAAATGTGTGTGAAAGCAGAACTTTTTTATTTATGCCACCGAAGTACAAGTTAGAGAACGAGGATGCTTAAGTCTGAGGATATACTTCA
Organism: Lagopus leucura; assembly: GCF_019238085.1. Lineage (NCBI taxonomy): Eukaryota > Metazoa > Chordata > Aves > Galliformes > Phasianidae > Lagopus > Lagopus leucura. The sequence continues at coordinate 34,967,451 of NW_024962335.1, read as the reverse complement.
TAGGTTTCTAAGAAAATGCAATAGAGGCTGACATCATTCTATGCAAGGTAATGGGAAGGGCTCATTTAATCCCTTGAAGAGCATTAACCGATGTTCCTCTAGCAAGGAACAGGCAATGTTGAAGTAACTTATAGCCCTTCTATCCTTCTATTATCAATAAAGAAATGCTGTTGGATGAGGAAGGTGAAAACAGTGGATTTTGCACTTGAATTAGAATACAATGAAGATGATAACAAGTTTAGTTAATGTTCTGAAGTGAATTTAATGCTTTTTAGTTTATCTGATGACTAACTCACTGCCTTGGAGTAGGATCTAAGAAAGCTCTACATCTTGCTTAAACCAGCTATTTCAGTGCAGAACAACTGATCAGATGCTGCTACAATGGCAGATGGAACCCAGCTTCAGCAAGTAGCTTGAGATATAGCCTTAGCAACCTAGATTTCCTGGTAAGTTATCAGTAGATTTCTTAAGCAAAGTTAGATTTTTGTTCTTTAGCATTTTTCCCATTTTGTCTTACAACTCTTGCTCTTGCAGAGTCTAAAACTAAAAGGACCAAACACACCAGAATCAGGAGCTATCTTAAACTGAAATAGTCAGAAACTGGGAGAGTGTTTGGACAAAATATAGCATAATGCGGTCTCAGCTTGGGTTGACCAGAGTTTAGCATCTGTTTATGGCTGTACTGGAGACTGCGTCATTGCTAGACTGTCTCAGATGACATTCTTATGGTGTTCGGCAACTTGAAAAGCACCTTGTAAAAGCACCTGGTTGTAAAAACTACAACCGGTTCTATGATTCTATGATTCTTCCATGTTTAATAAATTACAAGATTAGGTCAGTAAAATAAGACATGTACAGATACACTAAAATATCTCAGGCCTTTCTATTTGCCAGTTGAGTTATTTTCTCCCACTATGTAGCTTCTAAACCAGGTGGAAAAAAGTTAATTTCCTAGTTAATAAAATCCTCATTGCTTCTCTTGGGAACTATGTCATATTTAATAGTTCACCATGCCTTGATACACCTTCTTTTTTCTGATATATTGGAATATCAGTTCCTTTCATCCCCTTTATTTAAGAATGATTGTTGTCTAAATTAGTTATTCCTTCTGACCCCTTCTGATTTTGCCCATTACATCTCTCTACAGTAAGAAAACATTGCTAACTTCCATTTATAATATGGTGTGGAACAAAAATAGGATTTTTCATAAATTATATATAGAGTGTGAGCCAAAGGAAGTAACAGAACTCAGTTTCCCAGGTTTTAGACAAGTTTTGAGCTTCAAGTTTACCCATGCTCTGTTGCAAGTGAAGTAGTCAGTTCCATTTCCCTAAAGTCATAGAACCAACAAGGTTAGAAAAGGACTCCAAGGTCTTTTAGTCTAACAGTCCACCTACACCAATATTTTCCCACTATAATATGTTCCTTAGTACAACATCTAAACTCTTGAACGCTTCCAGTGACAATGACTCTACCACTTCCCTGGGTTCCAGCACTTGACTAAGCTTTTGGAGAATAGATTTTTCCTAATATCTAGTGTGAATCCCCCCTGGTGCAACTTGAGGCCATTTGCTCCAGTCCTACTGCTAGTTACACAGCAGAAGAGACTGATTCAAGAAACCACTGAAAAGAGTTGGCCATGTCCCTTTGTCTCCTACACTTAAGGTATTTATAAACATTAATAAGATCCCATCTCAGTCTTCCTTTCTCAAGGATGAACAGACACAGATCTCTCATCCTTTGCTCATAAGGGAGATGCTCCTGGCTTCTAATCAACCTTGTTGTCTTCTGTAGATATCATGTTAAAAGTCTTGCTGAAGTCCACTACATCCACTGCTCTTTTCTCACCTACTCAGCTGTTCATGACATCGTATAAAGCTAATATTTCCCTTTGGTGAATCCATGTTGGCTACTCCTGATAACTTTCTTGTCTTCCACATTCTTGGAGATGACCTCCAGAATAAATCGTTTTATCAACTAAGGAGGTAATCAAATGCTATTCTACCCTGGACTTCCCCATGTGAGAGACAATATCTTCCTATTAGATCCTCAAGTTGTTGAAATTAGAATAAATCCCTGAACACAAGCTTTACTGTCTCAGAAGAAATAAAATCAGTGGTGTGATTTTATGCAGTAACCTTTTTGCTTGGGAAGACTTTTTATTCAGACTCTTCTGTATTTGTTTGTCAACTGGATTTATTGCAATGGTCATTCTGTAAGAAAGATTTTAAGGGTGACAGGACAATTCTCACTGGATGCACATGAGAATTTTCTCTGTTGGAGTTTTCTCTGGTGGGAAGAAGTTGTGAAAGAGAGATAAGCTTTACTAAATTGTTAATTTGGTTCTAGTGATCTGTGATGGCTGGAACAATTGGTGTGCAGAAAACACTCTTCAAGTGAGATTTTAATCAGTATGATGGCACTGATTAGTTTAGGACAGACAATTTTTTTAAAATTCAAACATTTGAATATGAAAAGAGCATTTGATTAAAAACTATCTACTTAAGTAAACCTATGGACTGTGGTTTAGAGCATCCCTCTTGATCTTTTTAGCTTTAGAAAAAAAAATAAGTTTTATCACAAGAAACTGAAATGTAAAGATTAAATGACTTTTCCAAAATCATATAGTTTGCAGCAGAACACAGAAATGAATCCACATCTTCTGAATGCTTGGTTACCATCTTAGCCACTCTTCTGCAAAACAAATCTTGTGTTAGAAATTAAACTTCTGTGTTCATTTCAAATCTCACTCAGAATCCAGCTCCATATATATGGCAAGGTTGTTGCAAATTTTCTCTCAAGTCAGAAGAAGACTCAGGAAAAATAAACTAGGTCTTTTTATGTAACTATGTCAAGAGAAAACTTACCAGTCAAACCTTCCAATGAAAGTAGATTTCCCTTGGGTATTCTGATTTACAAAGTCTATCTTCTTTATTTTTGGAGAATAATTGTTGCACCTTCTAAAACAACGCTGAATAGCCAATAGCGACAGTGTCTTGTGTGCTTGTAAATGATCCTGGCCAATGAAAGAAAAGAGAAGCTGTTATCAAATTAATGAAGAAGGAAGACGGAAAAACAAAGCAATCAGTACAAACAACAGATTTGGCAAGAAATCATCTGTTGGCTCTACACGAATTAATATTTTTTTCTCTCTTTACAGAGGGAGAAAGTAGACCCTTCTAGATGCTTACTCAGTCTTCCTGAGATAGGTGATGAGTGGTTTTCTAGTAGATCCTGCCTCCACTGCCTCCCTCCACTGATTGTACAGGAGCTTACAGTCGATAGATGACTGATGACTAGTTTTAAGAGAAAACTCAAATATTACATCTCTTAGGTATGTTCTAGTTACGAAGATTTTCCTAAGACATATAGGCAGAGCAGCTAAGGCATCTTCTTATTCCTTTGTCCTGATTTACTCCAGTCACATGTTCATCTACATATATTTCTTAAGATTTACCAAAAAAAAAAAAAAAATCATGAGGGAATTTCCATAGACTTTAAGCTACGCTGCAGGCAAACATTTTCCTGTACATAAAGATCACTTCTTAAATCTATACACAGCCACAATTCTTGGTAAAAAAGAAATCTTTTGAGCAGCTCGTTTGCATTTCTTCATACAACTCCCAAGAACGCGATCAGTCAAAGAATGAAGGCAACTGAAAAACACTGAAGTCAAACTTGAAAGATACTTTGTTGTATAATCTTTCCTCTTCTGAAAATTCCTTCCTACTGTTTGACAATACAGAGAAACATCAAATGTTGCATTCTGTGACAAGGGCAGTGTCCAACTTCTGCTGCCTAATGTAAAAGAGTTCATTTAAACCATATTATAAAAACGAAAGAAATCAGAGGCAGTTAACTTCCTTTATCATTCCAATAATTTATTTTATCCTCAGGTCATCTTTTACCCAACAACATCTTTTTGTTGTCCATTTAGGACATTTTTCATTTCAGAACAGGTTTTTTTTTTCAGCTGAGTAATTGGAGGATTATTTTATCATAGCACTGTCTAAAATCTAACACAACAGTGTTTAGATATTTCTGAGTGATACCTTCAGATTGTTTAGTAAAATCACAGCAGGAAACTAAAAGATCTTCTGAGTTAGAGTTTTTACCTGATATAGAAATCTTTTAAATCAAATTATCATCATATGGTTTAAATATGATGGAAGAAAACTAGGCTGTGAGTGTGACTATATGCAATTTGTGCACCAGCATGCATGTGCACGTTAGCAAAAAAATAAGCAGTTTATAAACATCAGGCAAATAAAACAATTTCATAATATCTTTTCCTGAAACACAAAAACCTAACTTTTGCAACATCAAAATCCAGTTAAAGCCTGCTGCAGCCCATTCTGCAGTGCTGAAAGGCATTGAGAAAGAATGGGACTTTTCTAGTTGAAATTCTAGAGAGAATTGAAAAAACTCTGATTCTTTATAAAAAATGTGCAATTGTATAGTAATCATATTCTCATATTCTTTACTACAAATTGTTTATTTTTCAGTAGCACTGATCTATTTCTTTACAGAGATCTATTTTATTTTGTTTTGTTTTTAATACTGCTAAGATTTTCTTGTTTTGTTTTGTTGTATTTTTTTTAGCTTCCGGTCTTAACAGTACTGGAAGCCCTCAGGCTATCTATGCTGCCTCTGATGACCTCACTAGTCAAAGTGTTGACCACCACACAGGCCCATTGGCAGTGTCAGAACTCATGTCATTGAGCAAAAAACAAATCAGGAATCTTGCTTAAAATAGTAGATAATGACATACAGATTGTCTGGGGTTTCACTTTTAACTGTGTCAACATTGTGCCAGTGAAAGAACCTCAGATGTCTAATTAGTCATGAAGAGATTAGAGCTTTCTGTTGACAATTATTTTCACCTGGTCTGTGCCAGAGTACAATTATTTCTACCTGGACTCTGACCTTCCACATTCATTGCCTAATGCCAATCTGTATTTTACTTTGATCATTTGCTACAGCCTTTGCAACACACCTCAGCCCCAGCTCATATCTTCTGCCTGCTTTTCCTGTCCTAGCCATCTCCCAGACCCCATCTACCTCCTGTAAATTCAGTATAGTGTTCACGCAACTGTATGAAGACACTTATTCCATAATGGTGTCATATGGGGTAAATAACACCCGGTTCTTTTGCTTGCAGCACCATGGATCACTTAGAGACTAAACTGAAATACTGCTGTATTGAAAGGAAGCCAGTTGAAGAGAAATCATATGTGCACAATAAACATAATCTGTCTTTTCTTCATTAGGAAATAAACAGGCTGATATAGTCTTTTTTCAATGAAAATTAAACACATCTACTTTGTTTAGACAATAGATATTCAAATACTGTGCTTAAAGGAAAAGGCATTTTTTACTTGTAGAAACAAACAAAAAACAATGCAGCTGAGAATACTGAGAACATTTCCAAGCCATTAGAAATGCTGATTTTTTAAGAAAAAATAGGACACCGGGAAATTGCAGAGGATTAATAGAACATAAACATCAATAACAGCTATGAAGTAGGTTGGAGGGATTCATGGCAAGCATGAGAACAGCTTGACGCAGATGTTAGGCAGAGTCACAGACAGGCTGCTATGGGGAACTATACAAAATGAACGAAGAGACTATGATGGTAAGATGAAAGATATGCTATCATAAAAACTTGGGTTTGATTTCTAGATTTTTCCTCTATTTTAAAGACAACACTTTTGATGGTTAAAGACACTGATGAAGACATAATATTTTTACTACTATCTAAAGCATTTGGTAGAGTCCTGTATAACTACAATTTTAGCTGAAAAATTAGTAAATAATGGCAGTAAAAGTGAGTATCTGTGTAATTCACATTAAATATATCAAAGGTTAAGTGTTTACCACACTTGACTGTAAAAGTGTGGTAAACTGTATGATGGAGATCATCATATAGAGTGGATCCACTGCCATCAAATGGGTTTGTCTTCCTGGCTGAAAATTTCTTATCGCCAAGTTTGCAAAAGACCTCTAACATCATCCAGTCCAACCATCTACCTATCATCAATATTTCCCACTAAACTCTGTCCCTCAGTACAACAACTAAATGTTTCTTGAACACCTCCACCACCGTGGTAGCCTGTTCCAATGTCTGACCACTCTTTTGGAGAAAAAGCTTTTCCTAATGATCATCCTGAGCCTCCCCTTGTGCTACTTGAGGCCATTACCTCTTGTCCAATTGCCAGTTACGTGGAAGAAGAGGCTGACTCCCATCTTACTACATCCTCTCTTCAGGTGGTTTTAAAGTGCAATAATGTCATCCCTGAGCTCCCTCTTCTCCAGACAAAATTCCAGTTCCCTCAGCCTCCCCTCACAAGACTTGTGGTCCAGTCTTCTCATCAGCTTAATTGCCCTTCTCTGAATGCCTCTGAAGGTCTCAATGTCCTTGTATTGAGGGGCCCAAAACACAGTACTCCAGGTGCAGCCTCATCAGTGCTGAGTACAGGGGGATGATCACTTCCTTGCTCCTGCTAGCAACGCTATTTCTGATACAAGCTAGGATGCCATTGGCCTTCTTGGCCACCTGGGCATACTGCTGGCTCATGTTCAGCTGAGCATTGATCAACATTCTCAGGCCTGTTTCTTCTACACACTCATCTAGTCACTCTGCCCCCAGTTTGTAGCATTGCCTGGGATTGTTGTTGTCAAAGTGCAGGATTCAAGAATACTTAGTATTCTTGAAAGTAAAAATACATAAAGATAAACATATATATACATATAGTATATATAAATATATATAATTTATATATATATGCACATAAATATATAAAGGTCACTTGAAAAGTAATGCCCCCTATTTGTTTCCACAGAAACTGCAACAGCTACAAAGAGCAGAGTAACAATATTTGACAGAGCAAATTCTCAGCTACAAAATGTTTTTCAACAATCACTACCATTAACTATGCATTTTTACCAGCAATGAACAACCTGAATGCTACACTCAAGAAAACCTGCGGCAGTGAATGTGATCCACTGTTTCAGAGCAGCTATGATGGCTTTATTGCTAAGAAAATGTTGCCCACGTGATCCATCTTTCATCAACTCAAACAGATGGAAATCAAAAGATGCCAAATTCAGACCATACAGTATGTATGATAGGACAGTCTAGTCAAGATTGGCAATGTGCTCCATGGTCTTCAAACTTGTATGGAGGCTGGCACTATCATTTTGCAAGAAAAAAAGCTTTTTTTCTTCTTTGTCCTGATTTGAGCCTTCAGCTTAGTTAGTATCATGATGTAGCAGATAGAATTGATGGTTTGTCAAGATTCCAGAAAATCCAGAAGGATTCTATGATTCTAAGTAGAAAAAGAACAGGAACATTATCCCTCTCACATGAAGGAGAGATTTCCTGGAGTCTTCTATCCAATTTCATGTCTATTCTGCAAAAATAATATAGAAAAACTGGAAAGTGTTCTGAAAGATCTAAGAGAATGACTTGAGATTACTAACACACGTCTCAGAGTGTGAGTCTGGTTTAGAAATATCACAGTCTGAAAGTAATTTCGTATCAGAGATAGCTTTCTAATCAAATAGAATAAGACAGAACATAAGATTCAGTGACAAGAATATGCAGATAAACAAAACCCAGACTATGGGAAAAACATGCCTCTTTTACCAGGGAGGGAAAGATTCCACTGAGATTAAGGTGATTTCTCTTTTAGTTAGAACTTGCAGCTCATCCAGATCTGTGCACATGGACTCAGACAGCCAGAGATCCAGGCTTGAAGCAGAAATTTCTGGGTGAAATGCGATAGCTTGCATTATGTAATGGTCAAACTAGATTATAATTGTCCCATGCAGTTCATTGTAGGGGAGTTGGACTAGATGACCTTTAAAGATCCCTTCCAACTCAAGTGATTCTATGACTTTAGTTTTAGTAACCTATTAAAAATTCATTTTTTTTAATTGCAGAAAAAAGGACCAGAGGTCTTCTGTTTGCACTAGAGAGATGGCCATCCACTGAAGTGCAATTTGCAGACTGAGAGATATGAAATAGTAAGATGAGGAGGGTGTCCCAGTGGGTAGTTTATACTCAGTATATCTGTGTCTGATCTGAATGAAGTCTTGATGTACACTGAAATTATTCAATAGGCACTTAAATAAGTTAAATAAATTCCCTTTCCTTTCCACTTAATCTCCCAAGTCCTAAGGCTTTCATTTATAGTAAAAAAACTTAGCCAGTGAATCTATACTACTCTATAAAAAGGACAACATAATGCTTGTTGAATTTTTGGACTATGTCTTTTAATCATACATACTTAAGTAAAATTTACATGATCATTATGAACTGCTCTTGTGAATGGCTCTTTATCAGCCTACAGTGATTAGGACATTGTAGATGCCAAGACAAAATTCTGTCAGCACTACAAAAAGCAATTTCATCAGGTTTCTTTTTACACAGACTTGTGGCTTGCACTGGCCCTGCAGCCTGCCAGATTTTTTTAATCTTCCCTAGCCATTCCACATGATGCTTTATTCAGATGGAAATTAAAACAATTTGAAGAATGAATAGTTCTAGCCTGTTTTTAAAAATAGCCCTGCTTTTCAGCAGGGAATGTGATTCCTTATCCATGTGCAACGAAGGTGACCTCCTTGTCAGATCTAGCCTATAATAGGAGATGTCTGCTGCTGTTCTACTTTTACACTGGTTCAAAAATAAACAGCAAGTTCCTCTGGCTGGCCTCTGTCTCTAAATGCAGGCAAGGAACGTTCTTTGAAAGGAAGCACTCAACTGTTTGAGGGACCAACTTTAATTGATACATCAATTATGTGTGTTAAGCATTAATGCTTTCCTAATATGTTTATGACTTGCACAACTACATATAATATCAGTGCACAGTAAACACAGTCGTATACATTTAGGATATCCTACAGATGTAAGTTAAAAGGGAATGTATTTATTTTTGCAAAATTGAATCTTTGTGCTCAGATTTGAAATTTATGTAACATGCCAGGGATATCACAGTAGATGATATACTTTTCCAAATACAGATGAATGAATCAGATGTGTGTGATATTTTACAGAAAAAAAAAAATCCCAATAAAAAAAGGTCCTGTATACTATATGAACTCCATCTTTTAGAAAAACAAAACAGAAAAGGGAAAATTCAGAAAGGGAAGTAGATTAACCCCTGTTTTAACTGTCATTAATATCCAGGAATTAAAAAGCTACAGTACAGTGCAGTGCAGACATTGAAAGTATGAGACTTTAGGCAATTAACAGCAATACATAGCAATGTAATTGCTACATTTACAGCAATGTAAAAGACTTAGATGGTATAAGGCAAAAATGTATAGCAAAACATATTTTCATTGTGAGATGAAGTACAATATTGTTAAAATAAGACTCTAGACCAATATCTTTGATTTTAATATAGCACATACACCAAAGAACCGAGTGAAGTGCAAACACTGGATACACTTCACTTTGTTCCAGCTGGATCACCATGTTGTGACTGATGGATTCAGAGACACAGAATAACACTGCTGATAATGTCTGGGCTGAGAATCCATCATTTTGTTTCAGAAGAGAAACGTCTGAGGAGAGACAGTGCAGTGTCTTTGTGTAATGATCTACTTCTGGCACAAGATATCAGCCGTTCAGCTATGTACAGTATAATGGCCTCCATAACAATGGACAAAGAGAAAAAGTTGCTTGAGAGGCACATCAGGATCTGAAGTCAGAGCAGTACTTCATATATTCCAGCTGTTAGATACTTTGAAACACATGGTAACACTAAAAATGTTTTTATTCCTGTTGTTAGATTGTATGATAAAATCTCCACACATGTGAAGGTGAACAGAGACAAAGGCAAGTGGGGAAATCCAACTAATACCCTGATATGGACACATCCAGGCCCATAAAAGGAGTCATTAGCCCATCAGTGTCTCATCTCCACAAACATGAAGGAGAAGAGGGGCACAGCTGCACGTGGGAACACCCCAAAAAGATTGAAAGGACTGAGCACAGCCCTGCTGAAAAAGACCCGTGGGTACTAGTGGATGGGAAGCTGGACACAAGTGCTCTTGCAGCTCAGAAAAACAATTGTATCTGGGTCTGCATCAAAGGAAGCATGGCTAGCAGGTCAAGAGAGGTGATCCTGCCCTTGTACTACGTGCTGGTGAGGCCTTACCTGCAGTACTGCATCCAGATGCAGACTTCTCAGTACAGGAGAGATAGAGACCTGTTGGATCATGTCCAGAGGAAGGCCACAGAAATGATCCAAGGGATGAAACACCTCTCCTATGAAGACAGGCCAAAAGAGCTGAGGTTATTCAGCCTGGAGAAGACTGAGAGGTGACCTCATAGTGGCCTTCAAGCATCTAAAGGAGAGCAACAGGAAAGAAGGGGACAGACTCTTCAGCAGGGTCTGCAGTGATAGGAAAAGAGGAAATGGCTTCAAGCTCAAAGAGAGTAGATCAAGGTTAGATATCACCTTCTTTTACACTGAGGGTGTTGAGGCACTGGAACAGATTGCCCAGAGATATGGTTGATGCCCTATCCCAGGAGACTTTCAAGGTGAGGCTGGATAAGGCCCTGTTCAACCTGATCTAGCTGTAGATGTCCTTGTTCATTGCAGGGGAGCTGGATTAGATGGCCTTCAGAGATCTTTTCCAACTCTAAGGATTCTATGATTCTATGATTCTAAAAACTTGTAGAAATGAGCCCGTACCCTGGCCTTGTCCAGGGCTGTCACAGGAAAGACCAGCCCCATCGTTGAGCATCGATACTCATCTGTATATTTCAGTGGAAACATCTCTCTGGGTCACATCATAGAGTGAGTTTAGTCACTGTCTGAAGGCAAGGCAAGTTACAAATACAAAGGAGGACTATCTTAGGATTGTACAAACTCACAGTAGAATGTTTAATTAAGGAAACGAGAGAAAGGGAGTGGTCAAAGTGGTTTGGATAGGAAGAAGCATGGAAAACAGAAGAAAAAGAAAAGAAAAAGTCTCGTGTAACAGCCACATGTCAGTACAATTGTTCAGCCATTCCTTGTATCTAACCATAGAATCATAGAATCATTAATGCTGGAAAAGACCATTGAACTCCTACCATCTGCAACCAATATTAGCCACTGAACCCTGTCCCTAAGTACCACATTCACATGTTTCTTGAACATCTCCAGGAATAGTGACTCAATCACCTCCTTGGACAGCCTGTTTCAACACTTGACAATCCTATTGGAGAAGAATTTTTTCCTGCTATCCAGTGTGAACCTCTCCTGGCACAACCTGAGGCTATTACTTCCCATCTTATCGTTAGTTACAGGGCGAATCTCTCCTTCACTACAACCTCCTTTTAGGTAGTTGTAAAGAGCTATAAGGTCTCCCCTGAGCCTCCTCTTCCCCAGACTAAACAAGCCCAGTCACCTCAGACCCTCCTCATGAGACTTGTGCTCCAGACCCTTCACCACTGTCACTGTCCTTCACTGAACATAGTCCATGGCCTTGATGTCTTTCTTGTAGTGAGGGGCCCCAAACTGAACACAGTACTCAAGGTGTGGCCTTGCCAGGGCTTAGTATAGAGGGATGATCACCTCCCTGCTTCCTACATTCTGTACAGTTTGTCCTATTTTCTTAATGAAACTCCACTTATATATAACACTCTATTCTGTGAGCATGTTTGTATTTGGAGGTCCACATGCCAGCCACTTGAGAACAAACCAGGTGAGAAGGCCTGTATACCTGTGGTGCTGGCAGCTGAAACACGTAAGGGTGTGCATAATCCTGGGTGATTAATAGCTCTCTTAGTTTCAGAAGGGATGGAATTGGTTTTTTTCAGAGTATCTGCTACAATACTATATTTTTTGTTCTTGAAGAAAAACAACATAACACACATGTTTATAGTTGCATGCAAAGCTGTGCTATGCAGAGCCAAGCACATTTGCAGCAAAAGGCCCAAGGAGCTGGGAGGGAACAGAAATTAGTGCAGCTGACTTAAACTGGCCAAAGGGATATTCCATACCATATGACATCATTGTGGAAAGAGTTTTGAATGGGGTTCATCTGGCTCTCTTCCACTGCCTGGGAGGCTAGCTGGGCATCAGCTGGGAGGTGGAGAGCAATTGCTTATGCATCACTTGTTATAAACTTTCATATATATACATATGTAGTCATAAATATTACCTTTTTCCTTTTTTCAATCTTAGTAAGCAGTTTTATCTCAACTCATGAGTTCTATGACGCCCTGACTGGAGAGATGGATTTGAAGGGCGAACGACTCAGTGGCTAAGGAATTGGTTGGAAGGTTGCAGCCAGAGGGTTGAGGTCAATGGCTCAATGTGCAGGTGGAGGCTGCTGACAAGCAACATTCTACAGGGGTCCATCTTTGAGCTGGTACTTTTTAACATCTTTACCAATGACATAGATGATAGGATTGAGTGCACCCTCAGCAAGTTTGCTGATTATACCCAGCTGAGTGGTGCAGTTGATACAGTAGCAGGAAGGGATGGCATTCAGAGGGATCTTGATAAACTCAAAAGGTGGGCCCTTGAGAATCTAATGAGGTTCAACAAAGCAAAGTGCAAGGTTATGCACTTAGTCGAGGTACTCCCAGATACATGGACAGACTGTGAGAACTCCTAGACAGTAGCACAGCTGAGAAAGACTTAGGAACCCAGGTAGATGAAAACCTTGAGTCAGAAATGTGCACTTACAGCCTGCATGGCCAATGGTATCCCAGGTTCCATCAGAAGAATGGTGGCCATCCCTTTCCTCCCAAGAAGGGTAAGGGAGGTTCCTCTCCACTCTGCCCTTGTGAGGCCCTAGCTGGAGTATATTGTATTCCCCCAACACAGGGAAGATATCAAGGTTTTGAAGAGTGTCCAGACAAGGGTCAAGAGATGATCAAAGGGCTGGAACACCTCTCCTATGGAGACAGGCTGAAGGAACTGTGTCACAAGACAAAGAGGCTTGAGGTTCAAGATATTGACCCCAATCTCTTTGAATTAAGACTTGGAATGGAATCAAGGTGTTGATCAAGTAATAGTGTGCTTTTATTTACTAAAAGACAGGTGAGCAAGAGAGGGGAAGAAAAGAAAAGAGAAGAAAAGGAGGGAGAAAGGAAAAAGGAAAGTGTGGATCCTGTGATGGAAGGTCCATACTCTTTTTTATTCTGGGGTGGTTGAGGATGTGGTGGGACAAGCACTGCCAGCTGTGTGGTTGGCAGTGCCTCTTATGCCATATGATGGTCCCTTCTGATTGGCCAGGAGTTGTTGCCAGGTGGAGAGAGTATCTGGTATCTTGTGCTGCGTGCATGCTTCTCCCCTTTGCATGGTGGTTGTGGAGGCTGTGGGTGGGAGGTGGGGAGGGACCCAAGACCACCTTAGCAAGACAACTAACTTCTGGCTTCTCCGTTGTGTTTGTGAACAACTTGAGTTTGTTCTGCATCTTTCACAACAGTGTTACAGTTTTTGCACTGAGGCCTTCACAAGATCGGTACAACTTTGTCTCCAGTCAGCAGTTAGCTTCAAGTCTGTCACTTAACCAATCAGAAACTGAGTGAGAATTCACAATGTCACAGTTCTGCAGTGTTGTCGCAGTCTGAGCCAGAAAGAAACACGTCACTTTGCTCCCACAGACGGGGCCAGTTGAGTCTGGAAGAGAAGACTGGGGGGAGACTTCACTGTGGTCTTCCAATGTTTAAAGCAGAATTTATAAATATGAGACAAAATAACTTTTTACAAGGGTAGATAGTAATAGGACAAGGAAGAATTATTTTAAAGTAAAGGAGAGTACATTTAGATTAGGAACCAGGGGAATGTTTTTTACTGAGAGATTGGTGAGGTGCTGGAACAGGCTGCCTAGAGTTGTTGTGGATGCCCCGTCCCTGGAGGCGCTCAAGGCCAGATTGGATGGGACCCTGGGCAATCTGATCTAGTACTTGATTTAGTGGCTGGCAACCCTGCCTCTGGCAGGGGTGTTAGAACTTGATGATCCTTGAGGTCCCCTCCAACACAAGCCATACTATTAATTCCATGATTCTGTACATTATTATTTTTTCTCAGTTCTCTCTGTCATCCCACTGGAAAGCAATGAGTGAGTGAACAGCTATGTGGCGCTTAGCTACCTGGTGGGTTAAACCATAACGACAGCAAACATGACAAGTTGGATTAGGCAGATAATGGATGAAGTGCAGAAGATAATCAGGGAGAGAGAATATCCTGGAACAGCTTCTGGTGGACTCTGGGTGAGGCAAGTCTAGAGAGAAGGCTGTTAAAGGATGGGCAAGAATAACATTCATCTTTTCTCAGAATAGAGATGCAAGAAAACATCCACTGTTTTGAAACCTTTTTTGAAACCACTGTAATGAAAACTTTTGTTGTTACATGCAACATATTTCCTTGGGAAATTCAGAGTCAGTGCATTATTGAGGATAAGCGGTTACTGAACAGCCAAAAATAAAAAGGAAAAGGTAGTAAGTCTGTGGAGTCTCAGTCTTTAAGATGTAAGAGCTGGCCTTTAACTGACTAAAGCCAGGAAAAATATTTTCTTTCTCAGTGTGGTACACCATAATTCTCCATTATGAAAAGTCTTGACTTGCTCTCATGATTACCTGGTACTACAAGGAGTGAAAAGCAAAATCTGCTCTAAGAGTAGCAGGGCCTGTACCTTTCAAAATAGCATTAAAATGTGATATAGATCATGATAGCTATTCCTTTTCTGGAGCACTGAAGAAATAAAGAACTTGACCATGGACTTCAGTGGAAGACGGTACAGGAAGAGATGCGGATAATTAAACCCTGAACAGTGTGACTACAGATGGATTGTTCAGTAATCTGCTGGCTCTTGGAAGTATGATTGTATGATTTTACAATTAAAAAGTTATAATTTTATATAAAAATATAGTAGTTTTATAATATAAATAGATCCTGGATGCTGAATCCTGAACATTACCAGGCAATCTGAACATTGTCAAGTTGTACCTAAACTGAAAGAGCTGCATTCAGGTCATGTGATGCATTCAGGTCATGCATTCAGGTCTTGAAGTGAACATTTGGTATACCACATTTTAGCAGTTAAAATTGGCATCATCATTCAGACATTTGTACAGAGGGACTGGAAGAGTGAATCCTTCTTTTGCCATGGCCTTCTAGTGTGATTTAGGTCTGATGTTTAATTTCCCTGCACAGTGATTTTCCCATTTATAAAGTGAGAATTAACACCCCTTCTTTAATCAGTAGAGCTTTTTCTGAGCCTTAAAAATGTCATGGTGGTATGTCAAAAGACATGACACTAAGAATGACCCATATGGACAGGTAAAATGACAGTCTACATAGAAAGCAACTTTTTAGCTAGTGAACTTTGCAGAAGAGATTCTTGGACAGATTGGACAAGACAAAAAAAGAGCTCCCATTGCTGACTATTATTTAGTAGGTTTTCTCACCACTTGTTCAAATTAGGGGTTCTAGCATGTTTCCTATGTTCTCCTTCCCACTTGTTCTGATATTGAAGCCACCATTCGATAGGCATTTTAGAAAGAGAATTCCAAATCTGAATTTTTTCAAAAACTGCAAGATGGGGGATGAAAACAGAGTATTGGCTCCTGATGTAAGTTCAACTGGGGATTCAAATTCCACCTAGTTTGGGGTTATGTTATTGTGAGATTCCAGTTCAAGCTCATCTCTCCAGTCATTATTTGGAATTCATGACATTAAAATTCTTTCCACAGGACGAAACGGATGTCATCACAAACACTACATTATGACTTCCCTAGAGGTTGCTGGAGAAGAAACTAGCCCAGAAACAGCAAAGATCTTTAAAAAAAATCATGACCTTTCAGCAACAGAACACATGGGAAAATCTAAGTCTTACAAAACCTCATTTGCTTATGGCTTGGCCCTCTGTGTAAATCTCTGTGTAAAGAGAAATTTAGGGTAGGGATTTCTATGCTCCCTCCTTAACTGCAGGCACGTTTTTTACTTAAATATTCTATGCCTGAGATTTTAACGTATCCTAAGCCAGGTATTGATGATTCCAAAATGTAGGGACTAGTTATGAGACTGTCACTGTGAGAATGACAACCACAGTGACATCTAAATTCTGAATCTAGACATGGAAAAAATAACAAAGTAGAAACAAAAACAAAGAAAAGAAACATATTCTGTGTTGGAGTCTTTCTAAAAATCATATGCAAGGTTCCAGATGGAGAGAGTTCAGGATGCTGTTCATGCCTAACATGATCAGCAGATAAATGAGTGGCTTGGAGACAGAAGTAAGTGGGCTAGAGAAAGTCCCAGATTGCTAGCTGGGATTTCAGCAAATGTTTGTGGCAAACCATGCCTTAGATCTCTCTCTCTCTCTCTCTCTCTCTCTCGCTTTTATTTTTTTTTCCTCTCCCGTTGCCTAAATGCTGTCTTAGAGGCCATGAATGGAAATATAAGGACCAATCATTTGGGGGCTAGTTGTGATTTCCTAATAGTGATCCCATTTTCCAACCTGTAAGCTATTTCCTTCTCAAGACTTGAACACTATTAGAGCAAAATCATGCCTTCAAGACAAGTCAGTCTCAGTTTACCAAAAGATGCATAAGATAAAGACCATTGTATTAAGAATAGAAAGGGCTATACAAGTATTATTTCACTGAGCTTTACCCACAACATTTTTCAGTTCTCCTCAGCTTAATCACTCCATGTTGGGGGCTGGGAAAATTCTCCTATGCATCTCTGTGTATCTCCTTCCCACTATTGACTCCCCATTCCTACTGACAATACCATCAGCTTCCTGTCTTCTTGTCCAAGTGGAAATTTTATTTTTCAGTGATCACTTTCTATATATGAACTTCATCCCAGGCTTATCCAAGTGGTTTAGTCTTTTCCCTTTCACCACTACTGTTACATAAGAAAGCAGTGTTTGCTGCTTCCCTGAAAGACAAACCCTGCAAAATTCCTGAGGTGAACATGTGTGGTCAGGCTTTTGTGGACAGAAGTGGTGGTTTCCTACTCTTGGAGTTGTTGGAGTGCAGAGTAAAAAGGACAAGAAATTTTTATGCTAGGCAAACCATCTCAATTCTTCCGTTGGAATCAAGCACACTGATTCAGAAACAGACCTTTTTTTCTTACTTGCTCAGATCCTTTGAGAGATGACAATGATATCTCTCTTTCTTCCTCTGTTTTCTAGACCACATTCCGTTGCACTACAAAGACCTATCTTACTATCCCTGGTACACAGTCTGTCCTTACTCTAGTGCAGTTTCTCTGCACTAAAGTAAGGTCTGAAAAGAATTATTTGCTGTTCTGATTTGCAACAGAATCTGAACTAATCCGAAAAGTGAGGATTCAATTGGTCTGCAGCTTACTCTTTTTAATCTGCTCAAAAACATATATCAAATGGGAAACACCAGGAAAGGGCAGCTTCCCAGATGTTGGAATGTTTTAGAGCCCTTGGGAAAAAGAGTCATTAAGGCCTAAGTATGAACTGCAGATGTCAAGTTGTTTTATAGGCTGGTTTCAAAGCCCATTAAAGTGAAAGAGAATCTTTACTTTGTCTTTGATGGGTTTTGGATAAGACCTGTGGATATGAAGAAGTCTAAAATCAGGCTGAATAGGATTGACAGGACTAGGGCTAGAAGGAACGGCTTCAAACTGCACCAGGGGAGATTCCGGCTGGATGTTAGGAAATTTTACTTTTCTGAAAGAGTGGTCAGGCACTGGAACGAGCTGCCCAGAGAGGTGGTGGAGTCACTGACCCTGGAGGTGTTCAAGGAACGTTTGGATTTTGTGCTATGGCATATGGGTCAGTGAGAACTAACATTTGGATTTTGTGTTGAGGCATATGGGTTAGTGAGAACTATTGGTGGTAGGTGGATGGTTGGACTGGATAATCTTGTATGTTTTTTTCCAACCTTGGTCTTTCTGTGATTGTGTGATTCTGTGACAGAAATTCATTAGAAAGTGGTGATAGTGGAAAAGAATTTTCAAGCAGAATATTTATGGAATATTTCTGTATTTATGTATACACTGCAGGTTAATATGTTATACATTTCAGAAAAGTGACCAGCATTCTGCCTCTTGCTGTTCCAGCATATGTTACCAGATGCATAGGGAGAAAAGCCCTTTTCCAATTGAATTTCTCCTTTAGGACAGCTTTATATGCTTGTATATAATATGAAGCAGCATTTTCTATTTCTCTTCAAACTCTTGAGGCTTGGATTTCTCCCAGAAGTTTTGATTAACAGATCAGCCTAAACCAAAGCTGCTTGGGGTCTCCTCTGCCTTCTTGACATGATAATTCCTCCATATGCTATGCCGACTCTGTACCTTTCCCTCTGTAAGACCTGATTGAAATGTTTCAAAGCAAGACTTCCACTACATAAGGGAAAAATTTATTGTTGGCTTGTCTCAAAACTGATCTCCCAACAACACTGGATTAAGGACTGCAGGACACAGAGTGGGTTTTGTTAAAGGTGGTCAGCTCCTGTATGCTCAGGCCCACTTCATGCTCTTCTCAGGTGGTTCAGGGCCAAACCAGCACAGCCATACTTTCCTGCATCTAACATGAATTAAAGTACATTGGCAGTATCACCTTGGGTTTGCATGTTGCTTCTCACCACCAACCAAAAAGCTTAAGAAACCTCTATGTAGCTCAGCTGGTGAATAAATTGAATTCCTGAAAGTGACATGAAAGTTGATAGGACTAGCTTACAGTCTGAGCTGCAATTTAAGCATTCATTAATTAACTGAATCACACCACTATTTTTATTTTTTTTTTCTCTGTTTTAAGAGACTTGGTGTCCTGATAGCATTGGTCACATCACAGCAAAAATTTTTGATGTTAAATAGTAAAATTGTAAGATTTCATGTGCACTCTGTGCATGAGTAACTGTTCCTATCTGTACACTGGTGGAATAAAGGACAGAATGGAGACAATCACTCAGCAGGTCAAGGGATAGGCTGTAAGGAAAAAGGTGAGGTGTTCAAAGCATGCTGTGGCTGAAGTTTCACATGTAAGGCTTATCCTTAGGCCTCCCAGTAAAACAGTATCCACAGGAGAGGAAAAAAGTTAGGGATTTACCCTCTTCGACATTCCCAAGTCCATCAGACCAGTTAGAGCATATCCAAAGGTGCTGAAGGAGCTAGCTGATGTCATTGCAAGGATGAACTTTATAATCTTTGAAAGGCTATAACAATTAAAAAAGGTTCCTGATGTCTGGAAAAAAAAGAAGAAAAAAAAAGCAGATGTACTGCTTTCCAAGGGTAAGAAGGATACAGGCAACATTTTGGTCAACATAATCTCAACCCTTGAGAACGCTGAGGAGCAAATCTTAAAAGCCATTTCTAAACACAACAAAGATAAGAAGGTGATTAGGGGGAGTCAGCATAGATTTTTCTAAGGAAAACCATATCCAAACAATTTCAGTGCTTTCTATGACGGTGTGTATGAAACTGTGGGCAAGAGGAGGGTGGCAGATTTTGAATACCTTGATTTATGTACGGGCTTTGACACAGTCTCCCACAATTTCCTAATCACTATATTGGTGACAGATGTGTTGGATCAGTGGATAGAAAACTGGCTGAACTGTTGGGCTCTAAGAGTTGTGAGAACTACTGCAAAGTCCAGCTAAGTGACCAAAGTGGCAGGAGCAGTCCTTATCCTGGAAGGCAGGATTGCAATTCAAAGGGACTGAAATAGCAGAGATGGTATGAAGAACTGAGCTGACAATAAAACTCACGAGATTCAGAAAGAACAAGCATCTGGGACAGAATAGTCTCTTGAAATAGAATAGTCTCAGATTGATGACTAACTTTTACGAAACAGCTCTGTAGGAAGGCAACTGTAGGTCAGAGTGGGCAGCATTCATTTCCAAGTGTGTGTAATGCTGCTACTGGGCCACACTCTGCTGATGATTTTAGGAGATTCTCACTCCTTTCAGTAATAGTACTGTTCAGACGGCCTGAGCAAAGACTCCAGTTCTCTGTAAATAAAGGAGAAAAATTTGCATGCTTCTTCACTATTTCTTCACTATTGTTAAGGGTAAATTTATGATTTTTTTGTCAATACCCACCCGCTTCTGTAAAAAAACCAACACCACAACTACTCGAATATCTCTTCTTTGCAATTGTTGACAAATATCTACTGTATTTTAAAAGTTGCAACCAAAGACAGTCTCTGAGAGTTACAAATTCTAGGACAAAATCTAGAAACAGAGATTGAACAAAATAGTGAGTGTCTTTAGAAACTGTCTTATAATCTAAGTTCAGCACTGGAAAGTTCAGCTGAAGTATGAAACTGAAAATAAGTTTAAACAAAGTAGGTAGATGTTTTGTTAAGCAGTTTTAGGGCAACGTTCCATAATATAAACCTGTCATATTTGCACTTTTTTTCACTGATTGTTCATTTTTACATGAGTAAAAATCCATGTATGGTAGCAGAATATCTTAGAATCAAACTTATTATTAAATTTTTCCCTGGCGACTTATATTTTCTACTTCTAGAGATTTCTTATTTCTTCTAAGTGGCACAATTGCCTTCAGTTTTTTTCTATCTCAATATCTTGCATGTAAACTATTTTTTTCTGTGCTTCAGACAAGGATTTTCTCCCTTGACCATGCAGTTTTCTCAACCACTACATCTCTTGCTGAAATTTCTGGACCACTGTCAGCCATTCATTTTCCTCTTCCTTGAAGCATAAGGGCAAGTTAGTTCCATGCACTTCCTATGATCCTTTGAATAAACACTTGCCAATAGTCCGGGAGCCATTGGTCAGAGATCTGAATTATCCTCTGGTCACGAGATCATTGTTTATATTTCCATCTTAATGTCCAACAATAACAATATAAATGCCATAGATAAGATATAGAGGTATCTGTGAAATGCAGCTAAGAAATGTAAGTAAACCTTTACTATTGCTCTCTAGCCTTGCTGGTTTCAAACTTGGTATATCAGACCTTGAAATGTTCTCTGAATGACATGCTAGAGCAGTCTCCCTTCATTGTTCCCCTTTGTGAAACAAGATGAAGAGCAATTGCTCTCAGGAAAGCTAAGACCTTCCCATATTACTAGAGAGCCAATCTGAGTTGCTTCTTCAGACTCTTCAGGTGGAGACAGCAGTGGATAGGAGTAGAAAGATATTAAAGCACATTGTCTTCTGATTATTCTCCGTGAAGACACAAGCTCAAAAGAATATTTATGCCAGAATAGTCTAAAGGGCTCTGACTGTCATCCAAACTCATTCTTACCTCAGTGTTAGTATCAGTTATAGTGGGGGAGACATAAAGATGCACGGGGGGGACACCTCATTTCCACCTTAATATCTTAAGTTACACAAACCCAGGCAATGCTACAGGCTTGAGGCAGAGTGGTTGGAAGACTGCATAGAGGAAACAGACCTGGGGGTATGGGCCAATGTTCAGCTGAACATGAACTAACAGTGTGCACAGGTGGCCAAGAAGGCCAGTGCCATCCTGGCTTGTATCAGAAATAGTGTTGGCAGTAGGAGCAGAGAAGTGATCATCCCTCTGTACTCAGCACTGATGAGGCCGTGCCTTGAGTACTGTGTTCACTTTGGGGTCCCTCAATACAAGAAGGACAATGAGGCCATGGAGTGTGTCCCTCTGGAAGGGCAATGAAGTTGATGAGGGAACTGGAGCACAAGTCTTATGAGGAGTGGCTGAAGGAGCTGAGATTGTTTAGTCTGGAGAAGAGGAGGCATGGGTTGATAGTATTGCTTTCTACAACTACCTGAAGGTTAGTGGCAAGATGGGAGTCTTCTCCCATTTAATTAGCAATAAGATTAGAGGGAATAGCCTCAGTTGAGCCCGGGCACACTCAGGTTGGATATTAGGAAATACTTCTTCTATGATGGAGTGGTAGGGCATTGGAATAGGCTGCCCAGGGAGGTGGTAGAGTCACTGTTCCCAGAGGTGTTCAAGAAATATTCAGATGCTGTACTGAGGGACACAGTTTAGTGGGAAATATGCATGATAGCTGGATGTTGGACTGGATTATCTTAGAGGTCTTTTCCAACCTTAGTGATTTTACGATAAGTTAATCCTTAAGAACAGCTTTGTCAACTCATGAACTGTTAACTACGTTGCATATTCTTCCAGAATGTCAGATTTATGCAACCACATTTTCTGATGTTTTTCTCAAAATATATACATCCTGTGATGGTAAGCAATCCTGCAGCATGTGTAGGATACATCTTTCCATCCTGCCTGTTAATGACTCTTGGAAGTATCGTATGTTTCATGAATAAATCTGTAATTTATAGTTACGCCACTGCTTTTAGACAAAAAGGACAACGAGGTAATTGACTTGCACATCATGCAGACCAAGCTAACTGGAATGTAAGCAGCAGAGACATTGGACAAAACTATGGAGCGGAAAAGAGGAATAGGGCATTACTGTAGTGTTAAGATTTGCCTGGTTATATAAACAGAAATAGGTTTTTTTTTTTTTAAGAAAAAAATCTGACTTCTCACTTCCTATTTAATACTTCCATTACATAAAGTAAATATGTCAAAACATCTCCAGATTCCTTCATGCTGGAAATCAAGTTATACTTAAACAAAGTTTGTGTGTGTCCTTCTCTGGCAGCTACCAATTAAATGTCAGGATTTTAAATACCACTTTTAGAACCAGCTTTTATACTTTGCCAGATGAGGTCACAACTACTTCCTTTTAATTGCTAGATGTTTTACTAAAATGTAGAAACGGGTAGCATAAGTTTTATGTTGTTTTCTTGTTTGATTTAAAAAGAAATAAGCATGTAGAGAAGAGAGGAAGACAGAAGGACACTGATCCTATGCAAAGAGAGGTTTGCATCCTCTATGCAGCCCCTTCAACAGGAAGCCATTCAATGTTAGATGTGTGTTTATCAAAACATTAGGATGTTTTATCACCAAGGACAGCCCTTGCCCCACAATACAGGCTTCACACAAGATCTTCACCCCGTAACAAACTTCTCTATAACTCCCAACTACATGTGCAGAGAAAAAGTACTAGAGAAAAGCTGTAACCCTGTTGTGCTAGTAAGCCCTCAGGGTATGGTCCTGGGAAAGTGCTACGGTTGTCATATCTCCCCATCAATGAGGCTGAGGCACCCTATTACTTGCAGAGTAGACAGCAGGAAAGATCTCAGAATTTTCCCACTGATTCTTTCCAGGATCTTTTCACATAAGGATTCTGTTTATTCTCTGGAGTCTCTGTGTAAACCAACACCAACTCATGATCTCTTGTAATACCAGCAGCTCATAACTCCAACAGGACTTGGAATGAGCACAAGGAGAGCATTTGCCAGTTGATATCCATATCATAACTCTTACAGACCAGGTTAAGTGCAATATTGGCATCTATTACACCTGTGAAGTTTGTCAGAATCCTTTAAATAATCCAGACCATCAAGATTAGAAAAAAATAGCATTAAAAAAAAATCCTTTTGAGAGTTTTATACTGTTTCCACTGGAAAATGAGCTGATTCTTTCCACAGTACTTTATCATCTGAAAATGGCAGTTAATCAAAGTATGTCTGTCAGCAAGTGAATAGAAATAACAATCACTAATGTGGGGACCACGTGATCCAAATCAATCCAACTAGAGCAGATTTTGCGGAATGTTATTGTGCACTTACAAGGTTTCCTATCTGATCTCTTTGCATGTACAGTACACAATTGTCCAAAATCTTTCACAGAATCATAGAAAATCCAGATTTGGAAGGAACTCAGGCCAATCACCAAGTCCAACTTTTGGCTCCACACAGGACCACCCAAAATTCAAATCTTATGTCTGAGAGTATTGTTCAAATGCTCCTTGAATTCTGGCATGCTTGGGGTGTGTTCACGAGCCTGGGAAGCCTGTTTTAGTGCCCAATCAGGCACTGGTGAAGAACCTTCCTCTAATCCCCAACCTGATCCTCCCCTGACTCAGCTCCAAGCTGTTCCCTTCGGTCCAGTCACTGTCACCAGAGAGCAGAGATCAGAATCTTACCCTCCAGTCCCCTTATGAGGAAGCTGTAGGCCAACATGAGCTCTCTCACAGCCCCCACTTCTCTAGACTGAACAAACCAAGTGATCTCAGTTGCTCCTCATCAAGTCTCATCCTCTAGACCCTTCCCCTTCTTTGTAGCTTTCCTTTCAGCACTAATAGTTTTATATCCTTTTTATATTGTGGCACCCAAACTTACACACAATACTCAAGGTGAAGCCACACCAGTGCAGAGCAGAGTGGGACAATCCGTTCCCTCAAATAGCTGGCAGTGCTGGACCTGATGCACCCCTGGACGTGGTAGACATTATTGTCTGTCAGGGCACACTGTTAACTCAGATTCAACTTCTAATCAAACAGAACTTCTAGATACCTTTTTCATGGGGTCCTTCATTCCTTCTGAGTGGTGGTCTTCCAAAGAATGCATTGGAGGAGCTTTCTCAGAAGTCAGAAAAACCAAGTACTATTTGTGTCATAATAGATAGCAATATAGTACTTGTTCTCAGAGTCCTCTGCAAAACTCTGCAGCCAATGAATCTTGTTCCCAGCACTCAACTCCATACTTTGAAGAGGATCCCATGAATCCAAACTTACTCTGAATGCAGAGGTAGTGGAGTGCTAATAGGATTACAAGAGTGAGCTGTTCAGCTATAAAGCCCGTCCAGAAGTCAGTCAGGCATGTAAGTTAGACTTAGAAGGGGATTTGAGTGTAAGCAGCTGCCAGCAGACTTAGGGTGATACCTTCTGTGCATGTAAAAATGCATCCCAGAGCTTGATCCCTCTCATGCTGCTGGAGCTCAATTCAGATGGACACCTTGCACCAGCACAAGCTCCACTTCACCATCAATCAAGGATTCACTAACAAAAAGGATATGGCAGCTTGGATACTATGGAGTTTTAGGTCAAACACGCCAGACTTCCTTCCAACTCCTCTTTGTGGTGGGAGTACATTGGCTGTTAAAGGACCACAGCTGTATGGTCATGTAAAGATCTAGCAAGCGATAAATCATACTAAGCCTCCTTTGCTTCCAATATGTCCCAGTTTTTTTCCAAAAACTCCACTAAGACATATTTAAAACTTATGAACCTGGGATTTTCAGAATATCAGGGATTGTCATGTCCAATCCTTCATTTACTAACTTCCTTGACAGCATCTCCCACAGTAGATCTGGATCTCTCACTGACCCCTTCCTGGGACCAGACAGGAGAAACATTGGTTCTTTCACTTTTTCACAGGTCCTTTGGATATACTGGAAAAGCTCTTTTATTCTGAATATTTCCGCCTTGAATTTGTCTTTCCATTCACACCAGTCCTCATTCAATCTGGCCCCGACTTCATTTTGGAAGCATATGCAGCGACAGGGTGACTGAATGAAACACTCTTGCTCATCTGAACATCTGCTAGATGTGAGCAAAACAACAGAGAAAGTTCAAATTACCTCTCTTAAAAAAATGACAGATATGAGTAAGAGGCATCACTCATGAGACACCTCTGTGGAGTAAACATTTTGGAATAATATTCCAGGCAACAACTACAGAGGCTCTAACAACAGATTGACCAGCCACTTATTACATTTCAAACAAAGTGACTCAAAGGAAAATCTTCCAAACAGGCACCGCTGGGCATTTGACTCAGTCCAAGCAATGCTTAACTATTGCTCTGCCACAAAAAATACATGTTTCTTCTGTAAACCATGTCCTGGTCACTTCTGAATAAAAGCGTAGTGCATCTCACCTTTTTCTCCCCAGTTTTTGGTATTAAGTAGGCACTGAAGGGTGCCGCTGTATCCTCTTAGCATGTGATGCCAAGTTCAAATGAATTATTGAGGTATTTTAAACCTTTTCTGTTGGTTTGTTTTTTTTTTTTTTTTTTTTTTTTTTTTAGGGGGGGGGGGCCTCCTTAAATAACAGAAGTTCTCCGAGTTAGCTGAAGGCCTAAAAGCTGGTTTTAATTTAAATATAAATAATATCCTGAGTGACTGTGTGATTTTTGTAAAAATAGATTGTTTTCTGTTCTAAATGTTTCTCTGATCTTAAAGCTGGGAGGGTGGGGAGGGGATAGGATGTCCAAACCTTTTCAGACTGAGTGTGGCATTCTGTCTCCAGAGAAGTGATTCATTTCTGAGATACCAACAGTTTATCTGGAAATGTGTTTACCATCCTGTAGTACCAGCACATCTATTCAGAATGTGGTTCAGAAATCATGAAAGGAAATCACACAGTGTTAAAACTTAGCATTCTTGAATAAGCTTCAGCCATAGCTAGTTCAGTAGCACAAAAAGAAATTGTAATGAGTGCAGTTGCAGAAATTTTCCAAATAAATAAAGCAAACAAGTTTCTCCAGAAAGAAAGCCATACTTATAAGATTTATCATAGTCCATAAAAGCAAGATGAACGTGGTCAAATAGAAGTCACAGGCCACCCAAGGATTTCAGTATTCTCTGCATACCTTTGCTCATTCTAACCAGTCTGCAACAACTGGTATGGAGCTCATCCGATGTTAGGAATGTATCCTTCTAGCAACTTCCAAAGACTTCTATTGGCTTAAAGGCTGCTGACGAGATCCAATGTGGGTTAGTATCAACAGTTTAAAATATAGGATCTTATTTACAGCCTCCTGGCAGCAGATTGATAAAAAAAAACTCCAAAATCAGTTTGCTTTGCTGAGGGCCTCCTTAGGTGTACTTTGGAAACAATTCTGTCTGTCTTTCACCACAGTTAAGTCACCCTCTAGTTTGGCATGCCAGTCAGTAGTAGTTCGCAGTGCAGAGCCAACAAGTTTTATGGCTGAGCGGTACCAGACCATACAGCCAACAACAGATGGAAAATATTAAATGTGACGTGACACCTGATGAATGATGATAATGAACAAAAAATAGAATGGGGACAGATGGGTATCTTGACTGCTTTTCACCCTGCTTGCAATATGACGAAGTGACTGGCCTCATTGTTTGAGGGGTGTTTTTAGCAGCAGGACTCCTCCCATTCATCAGGAACCACCCCTTCCTGGGCTCCTTATCAACCAATCCTAGAAAAAGTAGCTCACATCATGGGTCTGATCATCTAGTCACAGGCACCCTGTGCAACCACTGCATCTCAGTCTATAAAACAAATCATCTTCATTGATAGGAAGAACTTTGTATCTTCTGTTCAAAACAGTGGAGCCATTCAATGCACAAAGCAATGAGGAAAGAGAAGTACAGCCTCTGAAGACAGGCTTAAAGCAGACCTCATATACTTTCTTACTAACTTGTCTAGATGTAGTTCTCTTGATCCTTGATCTCTGCACGAGAAGTTTTTTTTCCAGAGACAGTAATTGGGTGTTGAGATTTCAGACTGAAGTCATTTCTTTTCTCTTTACTGCTTCATGTCAAGTGATGAGGTTCAAGTCTCATATATTCCATGCCTGCTCTGACCTCATTCTTACAGATTCTAGGTGTCAGGGAAAGGTATTACTAAAGCTCTTGCTATGGGGTATCTGCTTTTTCTCACTGAGTCAGAGGAGTGACATTTCCAGAATCACAAATTGCTGTGTCAGTGCTGCTGCTCAGCTTTCCAGGCAGCAGAAAGATAATGATCCTCAGACACCGCGTTCTGTGAAAAAGCATTTCAGGAAGGCACAGCAGTCTCAGTGGCTAACACAATACTATAAGCCAGCAAAGTACCTGAAAACCAAACAGCTATGACTGTGTTAGAGATGTTGTGCTCTCCCTTTTGCTGCACAGTTCTAGGAGTTACGTGTTGCTGTTTGCTAGAAGTACGCATGGAACAAAATGGATGTTGGGTTTCTGTAGCAGATTGTGAAGCAAAGCAGAACTGGGCAATGAAGGCAAGTGCTGATTTTGGTTGACTTGACTTCAATTGCTATTTACCAGCATTAACTTCCCAGCCCTACTGTCTTCACTAGGGCTCATGGATATATGTGCCATTTTAGGGGCTGAGTAAAGCCAAAGGGATACTACTTCAGTATGAATCTGCCTTCAGGCAGAGCTAATTGCAAGATCAGGTCAAAAGAGGGATAGAGTATTTATGTCAGTACAGAAGGATGGAACTTAGGTCCATAAAGCAAGGAAAATTCCAAACACTGCAAGTTATCTTTTAGGAATAGCTTCCTCCTCTACACTAAGAATTCTTCCTTCACAATCTAACACCAAAGAAGCAATACATTTCTGTGGACAGAGATACAGTACTGCTTAAATAGTTTTTTCATCTTCTACTAACTAATTGCACTGCAGACACCATTCCCTTGGTGTTCTGCTAGAGCTGCTGCTCACAAACAAAACTCACTTCAGGGTCTGACCTTCTGCAGGCTTACTAGTTCTGCCAGGATTTTGTTTACACACTTGGCGCATACTTCAATGAGTTATACTGGAGCAGGCAGCTCAAGTAGGTTTTTTTGCTCCTTAGAAACAGAAGCCTACATCTAGACAGAAGCTTCAGTATTATCAGAAACCTTTCTCCCATGCAACCCCAAATCTTATAAAAAAGAATCTGTGCATTATTATAACCATTCCATGTTGTCATAGTTGTATCCCCTAGAAAGTATGAAATGTGCTTTGGCATATATTTTACTGTTTTCCTGTGATTCATGAAACCTCTTTTCACATGAATGGTCAGTCACTTCTTGTTTATATATCCCCATGCTACCTAGCTACTCTGAGGAGGCCAAAAAAAAAAAAAAAAAAAAGACAAAAACAAATATTTAATCATTATGTCCATATACAACCTACTCCCCAAAACTCCTTAAAAAGAAGACACTGAATTTTTTATCAAATAATTGTTTCTTAAAGGTAAATCAGAAAGTTTTATATTCCTTAACACCGATTAGCAAATTATTTTGCTTCATGCTTGTTTTGTGCTTCATATTTTATAGTGTAAACAAAATAAGGAAGTCCAATAAACATCCAGAGATGATGGAGTAAAAGGAATGCTTAAGTGCATTGTTTCTGAAGTGACAGCTTTCTAAACATGCATTAGTTGATTTGTCAGGGGAGATGGTCAGAATGATGTTTACATCATCAGAATTAGATAGCACATCAGTGTGTTCTCTGAACTCTGTTTCAACTTCTAAATGCTTCAGTGAACCCTCACTTTTACAGAGCAGTAAACTGAGGCACTATTTAATTTCTTTACAATGCTTACTCACTGAGTCAGTGCTCAAGTTACTCTGCAATGAAGTTCTGATCTGCAAAGCTCCTTTTCTGTCTTCCACAACAGCTTCCTAAACAGACGGTATGTGACAGATGGATGCGTATCTGTGTGTGTGTGCATATTTGTGTTTCCTGCCTTAAATATGAAGGCCACCTTGTGAATTATTTTGACGGTGGATGAAAAAAACCAAACAACTATATTTCTGTTTAACAGCACTGTACCATGGCAATCCAAAAACATGTCAGAAAACACAAGTCATCAGGAACATTTATAGGAAAAAATATACTAGCATATGACCAGCTGTCAGTGTAGACCAGTAGGCTTTGTCCAACAAATGTCAGTGGTCAGAATCAATGCAAAACGAAAAAAGAAAATTCTTGTTATTAAGAATACAAGAGGATATAAATCTCCTATTTACAAAAACAGAGAGCAACTTCAGGTTTTTAAGATGAGGGGGAATAAAAAGCTGAGCAGTTTTTACCTCATACAAACATGAGTCAAGACTAAAGCCTCAAAATTTGATCTTATTAAAAAACAGGATTGTGAGGCTTTT
Source organism: Lagopus leucura (assembly GCF_019238085.1). NCBI lineage: Eukaryota > Metazoa > Chordata > Aves > Galliformes > Phasianidae > Lagopus > Lagopus leucura. The sequence goes on along the minus strand of NW_024962335.1, from coordinate 34,937,789 downwards.
GTTTTTCTTGATTTTTTTTGGCAGAGAGGTTGAGACAGAAGGGAGTGAAACTTTGGCGAGTGGTGGAGTTCGGACAAGGGAGGAGAGAAGAGGACAAGGGAGAGAGAAAAACAACTGCTTAGAGTCTAGTTTTTTGATTCAAATGCACCTTAGCAGCACTGGTTGGAAAGCAGACTAAAAAGTGGAAAGAATTTCTGGATTCGGATCAAGACAGCAGAAATTTTTTAATCTTTGCCGGGCCATAATCCCTTGAGAAAGCTTGTGAGAATTTGATCCTGTCATTTCCAAACTAGAATCTTAAAACTGTTTTGGACCAGAACTACAGTCAGTTTGAAAATGTTACTCCTTCCTGTGGGAAGAAAGAAAGGGAAAAAAAAGAAAAGAAAAGAAAAAAAAAAAAAGGATCCAAGAAAACAAAGCAAAACAAAACAAAAGGAAAAAAAAAATCAGCTAAACCCAAAGCGTATGAACTCATTACAAGCTCAGGAAATCAACTCCATTTAAAGCTCTTTTAGAAGCACTCTCCAACTTCAGTCGTGTGTGGGGAAACAAATGTTACACAGACGTTCACACTTCCCTTCTGGATCCCCTTCAGCTTTAGCTGTACATCTGAATAGTTGATAAGTCTCTTCAACACTTTCTCTCACTACCCATAGTTTTCATTCTTTTCAGAATTCCTTCCTCTTTCAGCTAATGATGCTGGGCTACTTGCTTCATCTTCCTTCTGATCTCCTCAGTACTGCTTCCTTTGGGAAACTCATAGGAGCAGAGCTCCTTGAAATGGCAATAAAAATGACAAGCTACAATGTAAACACTTATTATTTTGCAACGTCTTACATATCAGAGATTCTAGGGTTGGAAAAAAGAGCCTCCATTCTTAATAAACAATTCAGTCTTATTTCAGCATTAAATCTTTATTTTTTTAGTGCACTAAATGAGAATTCTTATAATGTCAATGGATCATTATTCTGACATGATCTAAGATCTCAGAAAGGGGAATGATGAAAACCAGAACATCTTCTACTAGCTTTCCAGACACTTAAGTGAAATACACTTAATACATTATGCTTATAAGGTGGGTTAAGACCATTGTGTTGTCTTTGCTTTAATGAACTATTAGATAGTTCATCAGTTAGATCTATGAGGATCCAACATACTTCGAGTATTTACATCTTTCTGTGAACCTGTGATTCACCACTTCTATTTATGTTCTTTATTATTAATTTTAGTTTAGATATAGCTAGAGGAAGTTTAGATAGAGCTTGACAGGAAAAAGAATTACTCTCTTCCATCTTTGGTACCAAGATCTTCACTAGCTGTTGGCAATCAGATTTAAAAAGCAGTTGCCAAGATATAAATCACAAGTGCTGCAAATGTGTTTTGACTGCATCAGCTCTGCATATTTTTATTAAGTTTTATTGTGTATCAAAATTAGGCAAGACAGACTCTCTAATGGGAGGAAACATTCTCATAAGCAGGATCATTGATGGAATTTTGACACACTAAGCATAGTTGTTCGTGTCCACATTTTTGCCTTATCTGTATTCAAGCTGCCTTGAATTCAAGTCTGTCAGTTTGGTATGTAATAAGCCAAATAATGTGGGAGTGATTAATTTTGGGTCTGCATGACTTTATTCACTGTGGCAGACAAGAACTATTGAGGACTATATGCTTTCTTTAAGCACAGAAACTACTGCAGCAGTAACATAGAGGCACCAGTACACATGAGAACTTGTTGAGGAAAAATTATTCCAAAAACTATACATACACATTTTTTCCAGGATATTTGTATTATATATTTCTTAATACAAATATCTTATATAAAAATACAATATACGTATTATATATGGATAACATCAGAGTAAGCGTAATTTAATTCTGATTTTGCTATCAGTTATTTTCAGTCTTCAGAGAAGTCTTGTCATTCATGAAATATGTAGCTCTCAGTCTTTTCTAGACCTTCTCTATTGCTGTTCTGATCTACAATGAATTTATATTCCAACTTCTACAACATGTTCAAATTAAAAAGTATTTCATCTGCATATTTCTTATTCCTAAATAGATTAACAGAAGACATATAATCTTCCAACACGATGCTGAATTTCATTTTATTTGGCAGACATTTAAGGACCTCTCTCTTGTTTATATAATGTTTTTAATGCTAGTACAAGAGTCGAACAAGAATTTGTTAATAATCCTGATGCACCAATATCCCCAGTAAGCACCATTCCTCTAGACAAATTTCCAAAACATGGTGTTAAGAAATCCCTCTTGACATTTCTCAGACTAACATACTTGGATTTAAATATATTAGCACTGAAAGGCTTTTAAGCTTTGCAAAGCATAAACTGTTCTACTTTATTTTTTGAGTTTTTAGATGTTTTCAATCACAGAACCATAGAATCATAGATGGGTTTGAGTTAGAAGGGACCTTTAAGATCATCTAGCTCCAACCCCCCTGCTATAGGCAGGGATACCTTCCACTAAACCAGGTTGCTCGAAGCCCCATCCAGCCTGGCCTTGAATGCTTCCAGGGAGGAGCATTCTCAATCTCACTGGGAAACCTGTTCCTTCACAGGAAAGAATTTTTTCCTAATATCTAGTCTAAATCTCCTCTCTTCCAGTTTAAAGCCATTTCCCTTCATTCTGTCTCTACCTGCCCTTATAAAAAGTCCCTCCCCAGCTTTTTTGTAGGCTCTCTTCAGGTTCTAGAAGGTATATGGTATATGGACCTCCAAGAGCCTTCTCTTCTCCAGGCTGAAAAGCCCCACTCTCTCAGCCTGTCCTCACAGGAGAGGTGTTGCAGCTCTGATCATCTTTGTGGCCCTCCTCTGGACCTGCTGCAGCAGCTTGATGTCCTTCTTGTGCTGGGGGCCCCAGAATGGGACACATTTAGGCTTACATCTAAAACTGTTTTCTGGTAGAAACCACTGCTAAATCTGAGAAGTTCTGAAACAAGCTGCTATCTATCTAAAGTACATAGGAAATAGTGAATCTTCCCCTTTCTTTTTTCTTTACTCACTTTGCAGAGTGTATCAGAGAAGTTTGCAGATTTAGATGGGTACTTTATTACAGATCCAGAACCTTCTTTCTGCACTTCTCATTTGACTCTGTCATCCCTCTCTATTCTGTGAAATAAGTTCTTTCCTTAATATACTACAAAAATGATAGCATCAAAGAACACCATCTCATCTTTTTTTTCTTCATGAAATGCTTGTCAAATCACAGTACTATTATTACTTCTATCCTCCTTCTAGAGACCTTCTGTTGCAAATATTCTTTTCCTCAGTCTCAAAAGAGTACAGAGAGAATACAAGGATTGTTCTGAAAGTAATGCCTTCCATTTTATTATGTTGACAGTTGGCAGCAGAGGGATGGTCTGACAAAATGGACAACTGACATGGAAGTATGTATGAAGCAAAGCTGCGTCACTGAATTATTCCATGTGGAAAAAATTGCACCTATTGACATTAATTTATTCTTGTTGAACATTTCTGGAGACCAGACAGTGGATGTGAGCACAGTGAGGCAGTGGGATGCTGTCATAGCAGCTGTGAAACTGCGGGTCACCTTCACTGGTGTAGATTTATAAGAGTGCAGCATGCAGGCTCTTGCTCACCACTGGCTTAGCTCATTGTGGCTACTATCTTGAAAAAATGTGTTTTGTAGCTGAGAATTTGCTCTATGAAATAGTGTTATTCTGCTCTTTGTATCTGTTAAAGTTTCCATGGAAACTACAGATGGAGTCCACCTGGGTCAAAGAGGAAAAAGGATTCCAGTCAAGAGCTGGCAGTTTTCATTTAGAAGACTTTAAACTAGGTTTGAAGAGGTAAAGGAGAAAAGCGTAGAGGCACATGCCAGGACTTGGAGTGAGACAAATAGCCCAGTTGAAGTGCATCTATATCAATGCATGCATCGTGGTCCACAAAAAGGAGGAACTAGAAGCCATTGTGCACCAGTAAAACTATGACATAAGTTGACATCACCAAAACGTGGTGGGATCATTCTCCTGTACTGCTGCATATAAACACTATGAAGTCTTCAAAAAGGATAGGTAAGGAAGGAGAGATGGTGGGGTGGCTCTCTGTTTTAGGGAGTGTTTTGATGATGTAGAGCTCAATGCTAAGAATGGTAAGGCCAAGTCTTCATGGGTAAGGATCAGGGGAAAGGCCAACAAGGCTGACATCCTGGTGGAAGTCTCTTATAGACTGCTCAACTAGGATGAAGAAGCAGACTCTATACACAGCTGTCAGAAGTCATAGAATCGCTAGTCCTTGTTTTCATGAGGGACTTCATCTTATCTGACTTTTACTGGAAATACAATACAGCAAAGAGAAAGCAATCTAGAGAGTTCCTGGAGTGTGTGGAAGATAACTTCCTGACATAGCTGCTATGAGAGACTACCATGGGAAGCACCCTGCTACACCTGCTACCTACAAACAGAGGATTGGTGGGGCACAAGATAGTTGAAAACTGTCTTGGGCATAGTTATCACAAGAAGAGTTCTCTATTCCTGATGAAGTTATGAAGGGAGTCAGCAAAACTGGAGTTTTACCTTGGAGTTTTGGGGGGCAGACTTTAAACTGTTTAGGACATTGGTTGGGAGAATCCCTTGGGATTCAGTCGAGAAGGGCAAAGAGGTCGAGTAAGGCTGGGCATTCCTTAATAATGAAGTCTTATAGGGCACAGGAACGGGCAGAGATGTGTCGACAGGGATGAAGACCAGCCTGGATAAACAGGGTGATGTTGCTCAGACTCTGGGAAAAAACGTGTCTCCAAAGACCCTTTGGAAGAAAAGGTTTGAGAACTCAGGAAGAGTGAAAGGATGTTGCTAGGATACGCAGAGGGCAATGTAGAAAACTGAAAGTCCAGCAAGAACTTAATCTGGCTGCCACTGTTTAAGATAATGAAAAATGCAAGAGGAGATGCAAGGAGAATCTCCATCCTTTATTGGATGCAGCAGTGAACCTTATAACCGAGAATATAACCGAAAAGCCCAGTTGTGTGAGGTTCAATGAGACCGAGTGCCAGGTCCTGCACTTTGGTTACAACAACCCCAAGCATTGCTACAGGCTTAAGGCACAGTGGCTGGAAAGTTGTGCAGAAGAAAAGGATCTGGGTTGACAGCCAGCTGAACATCAGCCAGCAATGTGCTCAGGTGGCCAAGACAGCTAGTGGCATCCTGGCTTGTATCACTAATAGTGTAGTCAGCAGGATTAGTGAAGTGATCATCCACCTCTCTGTTCTCAGCACTGGTGAGGCTGCAACTGAAGTTATGCATTCAGTTTTGGGGCCCCTCACTACAAGAAAGACACTGAGGTCTTGGAGCATGTCACAGGAAGGGCAACAAAGCTGGTGAAGGGTCTGGAACACAAGCCTTATGAGGAACCGTTAAGAGAATTGGCATTGTTTAATCTGGAGAAGAGGAGGCTCAGGAGGGACCTTATCCTCTCTCTAGGTGAAATAAGATTGTAGAAAGGTGGGGATGGGCCTCTTTTTCTAGGTACTTAGTGATAGGATGAGAGGGAATCGCCTCAAGTTGTGTCAGGGGAGGTTCAGGTTGGATATCAGGAAAAATTTCACCTCAGATATAGTAGTAATGCATTGGAACAGGCTCTGCAGGGAAGTGGTGGAGTCACCATCCCTCAGCAAAAGGACGGATGTAGCACTTATGGACATGGTTTACTGGGTATGGTGGTGAATGGTTGACGTGGACTAGACTATCTGAGAGATCGTTTCCAACATTAATGATTCTATGAAATAAATAGGAGGCATTACTTTCAGAGTGACTTATGTAAGTTCCCCTAGCTTACAACTACTCTTTTTGATCCACCATCATTTTCAAAAACATTTGCGAAAATACTGCTTCTTTTGCCCTAGAGTGTGAATCGTGACTAATACACAAAAAACCATAAAGACACAAGAGAGGAAAATTGCATTACAGATTGGTTTCTGAAATAATCATGCTTTCCAATGTCAATGTTAGTGTTTCAGACAGACCAAAAGCGTGTTTATTGTCTTTAGCCAAAGCACCTGCTGAAATTCTTGGATGCTGACACTCCAGGACAGATTTGGACCCATTCTAACAATAATCCAAAACTAAAGCAAAATGTTCTCATTTGTATGACTCTTTGACCCTGAGAAAACTAGTAAGACTCATCCTGTTTCAACTGGGATTTTTTAAATCAAAATACCATCCAGCTGTAAAGTTAGAAGCATAGCATCATAGAATTGTTTGAATTGGCAGGGACCTTTAAAGGTCATCTATTCCAATGACCATTCAGTGAACGAGTAATGAACTCTAGTCTGGTTACATTTGCCACAGATACAGCATTTCAGAAAGACTCGATTTTCTCTATCACGTAAAAGTAGTAACAGAAGGAATATATAACAAGTAGTAACACATTATACTTACCTTCATGTTTTCTACTTCCATCAACCCTCATGACAGAATAGTCTGGTTTATATCTTTGTGATAGTCACTTTGCTGATACACCTCATAGTATGTATTTTTTACAAGGTTTTCAGTAGGGAAAACTGGAGTTGCTATTAGTTCTGATGAACCAAATGAGAAAAAACTTATTTCAAGAAGAATATAGAAATACATTATTTTTAGCAACATTACAGTATTGTGAAATATAGCCCCTCTCCAAGGTCTCAGCCAGTAGCTCCCACCTCCTTGATACACAACAAACAGAACAAGTGCTGATACTTACTTTAGGAAAAAAGATTGTGAAATGTGCTTTTGAAATACATTTCTCAGAACACTTTCAGGCCCACAGAAAGCTGTTTACATTCTATTACTCGCAGACACAATTGCAAAAAATGTCAGGAAGAACAATATTCTGAGCTGCAAGCAGTCAACAATTCTTGCTGAATTCCTGGGAGCCAGAACTTCACGATCACTCTTTAAGTATGTAATCTCTGGTCATGATAAAAGAACTGGAGGTTTAAATAATGGAATTTTTAAAATTATTGCCGTAGAAATAGAGCCTGGATATTTATCACGGTAATCAGCTATCTTTCAGAAAATTTATGTAGAAAGATTGATGTGAAGTTCCAGCTGATGACCTAATTTGGTAGCAGTACAAGAACTTCAGCGTTCAAACATCCTTCAGCGTTCACTTAGAAAAAACAAATCTCCTTTCACCAAAGGGCTTCATACCATCATAGTGTAGAGGGGAACTTTTAAGCTTTTAAACTCAGAAGTGCAAACCCTTTGAACTTTGTAAAAAGACAAAATATTTTAAATTGATGAAAGAGAATGAATGAAAATAACTTTCCATCTGACGGTGATCTTTATCTACTGATACAGACTTGCTACCAAGTCCAGTAAAAAAAAAAAGAGAGAGAAATTTATAGCATTTTGTTGATAATTTTATTTCTGGATATGTTTATTAACTAACTTCTACTTTTCTTCCTTCTTGCTAGTTTTTGCTTTTTGCTGTTTAAAAATACCATTAGAAAGACAGTAGAAGTTTTTATTCAATAGCACCTTCTTTGTTTATCAGATTATTCATGCTGGACAATGGAAAGCATCAGAAAAATGCCTAGTTTTAACTTTGAAATGCAAGGAATTGAAGGCGATATAAACAACTTTGAATCTCTGACACATATTAAAACAGTTACAATTACTGTGAAAGATATTCTGATCACACTCATCACAGGAAAGATGAAAGATGTTCAGAAAGATGATAGAAAAAATTTAAAATATATACTCTACAATAAATGACTTCAAAAGAAAAAAGATCAACCTTTTTTTGGTGTTGCTAAATATTTACTGTCACCAGCACCTACAGATGATTTTAATCTTTCACAACATTACAATATACCTTTATAATGAAATGCTATAATGAAGTGCTTCCCACAGATATGTAATAATCATAATCTACAAACCTGCTTCAGATAGTATAAAACAAGCTTGACCTTTTGCTCTGCATGCAATAGAGCTTGCTGAGGATATTTTTAGCTACTGCATCACCGTGACAAGCGAACTGCTTAGGTAATGTCTGCAGTGAGAAGTGTACACATCTCTGTCCTTTCCTTTAACTAACAAACCAAACACAAACTCCGATCAACTCCACAAGTTCCTTGGTTTCCCCTTAATGTTCAGCCGTCCAAATATGACCCTGATTCATCAGCATCACTATTAGTTTTATGGAGGCTCTACAAGAAATACTCTAAAATAGACAGTTGATTCTTGATGCCTTAGGACAATGTTTTTGGACACATCACAGAAAAGGATTTGTTTAGCCTATTCCTGAAGATCCAAATTATACCCATGAATAAAGTGTTTTCCACACCGAGCTTTCTTTGGCATGTTTAAAATCCACTGATGAAACAGGAATGACACAGGAGTTAAGAAGCCTTTCCAGACAATATTCAGAATGGCAATGTAAAAAAATTCAGGACAATCTTGTCAACAAGTTAGTCACTCCTGCATCAGCATTTACAGTACCTAAACTAGTTGAAGTAAATGGTGGGAAACAGAAAAATGTCTATTTGATACTGCATCAATACTGTCCATTATCTGAAAGTAAGCATAAATTATATGTGTTGAGTAATTTTTAATCAGTGGCTATTACCTGTTAGGAAACAAAATGAAATCTCTGCATCCAAGGGGGAGGAAAAATTCTGCAAGCTCAAGTATGTGGACATCAATGCAGTGGAAGAGGAGGCTCCACCATTTTATACAGGAACTTCAGTATTGAATAGGAAACAGGCCCTTTAAGGTCATGCCTACACCACTAGTTTCAGACAGTCAGGAACTAACATTACCAGGAGATGAGGCAACTTTTGAGCAGAAGCCAGTGTAATGATGCACAAAAATCTTAAAATGCTAGTGCAAACTCAGCCTTCAAAATGATTACTGCTTTTTCTTTGTTCAGCTGTGTTGTGATACAGTGAAGGAAATAAATGCTTTGTAAAAATGACTTTTATTTGACAAAGTTATTCCTCGAGCAAGGCAAAATTAAAATATTCCTTCACTTACCTCAGATATAGACACTGTACAAAACGAGAGTGGAAAATGAGTTCTTTGTTAATTACTTATATATACATAATCTCAGAGCTAAACTATAATTCTGTAAAGGAAGCAGATTGAAAGCCAAAAGAAATGTGCAGAAATACAACACAGATGCATAGGTCTGTATGGTATCAAAATAGTCATTAGCAACATTAAATTATTGGCTAGAAATCTCACTTTTCTGATTTTCCCTGGGCTAGATCATCAAGTGAAAATTATCAAATAGGATGAGCCTGACTGATGCTAATAAAGACACCATTAGATACACTAGATCTATGATTACTGTTTTACTTAGCTTTTAGACACATTCTAATATAATCAGGTTTATAGCTAATTTCTAATATAAAGCCAATAATCATATACATGCATATAGTATGCATATTATACGACTGCAGACTGAAGAGCTTGAGCATTTTAGATTTTGTTGAGCCTACGCATGAGTTCTAGGGCTTCTTGCTTCTCCCACTGCACATAATTCTTGTCAAAATTATTTATGTTATCTTGGATACAAAGAATATGGATTATTTATTATAGAAACTTAATTGCACTAGCAGTCATGCCTTGGAGGCAGAAAAAGTTTGAACCTTTAGGCTTTCAACTTATCTAAAATGCTATTTTTCAGGATATCATAAATTTATTTATATAATGTTATTAAAAAAAAATACCTGTGATATCACCTGCCATGAATTAGAATGGTTTTGCAAACTTTCCCCTGACATTCCTCTACCAAAGTTTCCACAAATTATTTTCCTATGACGTCATGGTTTTATGATTTTCATTATTGGTATTCCACATCACAGCATCATGTAAAGCACTGAGAGTTAAAGAGTTAATGCCCCACTTCCATGGACCAACAATTTTCTGAATATACCCGGCTCTCAGAAGAGAACTACACACTACAGAGGACATTGTGTTCAGAGGGGAAGACAAAGCTGGCAAGTCACAGGACTCACTCTCTCTTGCTGCCCGGCAGTGTGTGGGTATGCTCCCCAGCCATCGGTTTCGGACACTCTCTCTCTCATTTTATTTGATGTATTAGCCTCAATTCCAATTATATATTGCATTATAGTGTGTTATCTTGCATTCTGATATAATATGTAGTAAATTAACTTTCCTCCTCAGATCACTGCCACTGTTCTGTTTTTAGGCCCATCTCCCTACCCTTCCCCCTTTCCTTTTCCCTTTCCCAGGGCATGGATCTGTATGTGCCCTGCCCCATTAGTCACAGTACTGGGACAAACTGGCCTGTAAACCATCAACACTCTCCCTTTTTCTGGGCCAGTGGGCTTGTGGGCCTGTCATGGACACAGACAGATCTAGAGATAACTTAGTGACACTATGATTAGGCAGAAATAATGAAAACTAAAAATAATCTCTTGTGCATGACAAGGAGGAGATGGAGTTTAACACATAATGAAAAGTTTGTATACTACATCTCTCTTTTTTTTTTTTCTGCTGCATATCTGAATTTCTTCTCTGAGACTTGCAGTTTTGAAAGCAGTCAGTGCTCCCAGTCTGATTTTGTATGTCTGTCATCTAATTCTGCATTTTTTCTCACAGGGTAGAGAGAACACCTAAAGCACTAGAAGTGTCAAAGGTAAGGAAAAAAAATCCCTGCTGTTCTATGTGATAATCACAATATTCAAGAGTGGAGACTAACACATGATGTTCCACTAGGAAAGATAGTTATCAGTAACATCTTACTGACAATAATCATAAGCTTCTCCCACTTCTCCATGACCACATCTGACCACATCTTGCTGAAACACAATAAAACTCTTCCGTAGCAAAACTGATGAAGACAAATGGTAAGAATAAAGTGCAAGCAAATTCTACCATACTTTATTCCACCTAGGTAAACAAGATGGTTTGGACTCATCAACACTCAAATATCTTTTGACTTACCAGATGAAAAGGAAACTGGTCAGTCAATCAAAAAGATCTGGATTTTCATACATTTGGAGGGAGAGATCATTAGCTAATAAAATCTGCATCATTTACTTATTCAGTGAAACCCCACAGCCATACAGAAGGCAAAAACTTTTGTCTGATTACAAAAAGTAAGCACGGAAAAAGATTTAAATAAAAACAAACTGTCTGCAATACACATTTCATATTAACAAACACATAGGAAACTATTTGGAATTTACAACTATAAGGAAGCAATTTATGAAAAGTGACTGCCAGTGGAAAAACAAAAAAAAAGTGGAATAAAAAATCACAACCACCAGAAAATAACAAGAATTGCCCATGGGTCCCCACTGGATGACAAGCTCATCATCAGAAGTATCATTCTCAGTTTATTTATATTTCTAGGCATCATTTCATTCAGAACTTTAAAACTTAAGATTTCAGGTCTACAATCAATAGAGTGTAGGCACGGAGTTTCCCATTCACAGACTTGATCCAAAGCCCATTGTCAGCTGGCATTATTACTACTTCCTTCAATGGGTTTAAAAATGACATCTGAGGTCAGCATGACGCTCTCCTTATTCTGTCAGAAATTCCACTGCAGCAGTGCAGTATGCATATTCACATAATTACGTATATCTTATTCCTGAAACTGAGGTCTCTGAGCTTTGTAAAACAGAATGTATTCTATTTATACATACCAGACATTGGTTACAGTAATGTTTGGAACTATTCTAACATGATGCACTGCATGGTTTTTGAATTTTTTCTGTCAGTAGAGCTGGAGTTGTTTACAAATGTCTGAAGAAATGACTGTCAAAGCTCCTATCTTTCAGCACGGATTCTTCCATTATGCATCCAAAGTGATAAGAGCTAATAAGCTTCTCACACTCCTTTCAGTCAATGCACTTGGGCATACACTTGAGAAATAAAGATAGACTTGTGTGTATATTTAATTTTTTTTCAGTTTCTTTTAAAATTAGAAATACTAAAACATTACATCAAGATATGATAACACCTTTAAACCAGAAATGAAAGGGAATTTTTTCATCATTGCTGTAGTTGCCTAGAGCTTCAATCACAGGCTACTAGAAAAGACAATAAAATTAAATCATAAATAAAAACTATTTTTCCTGTTAAAAGAAGAAACTGAATATACAGATACTTCTCTCAAGTATAGTTTCAGAGAAATCTTGAACCAATGATACACTCCCAAATGAAGACATTTGCCATTTTTTAAATTGAGATTTGCAGGTTCACAAATCATACTGTATCAGTGGTATAGAGAATGTCAGTCACTCTTTTCCTGTGTTGCGGTTGGGTCTTCATTTAATAAACTGCTTAACTGTTTCTGTGCACATGAGAGGAAAAGTTCCAAACTAGACAGATTTCTCTGACGAATAACTTGATCAAGCTGTTGAAATAAGGAAAGAAAGAAAGAATAAGAGAACATAGAAATAAATGTTAGGCTTTAATTAGCAAAAATTCATACATACTCACCAACAAAAATTCCAACTCCAAATTCAGCAACCACCCACAAAAAGAATTTTTAATACACACAGTTTAGTATCAGCTTTTAAACAATTATTTCTTTCCAAAATAAAATGTATGTAGGTCACTTTGAAAGCAATGCCTTCTAGTTATTTCCATGGAAACTACAACAGACAGGAAGAACATATAACACTATTTGATAGAGCAAAGTCTCAGCTACAAAACACTATTTTTCAACATACTGACCAACATTAGCTATGCATTTTTGCCTATGATGAACAAGAGCCTGCATGTTGTGCTCATAAAAGTCTGCACCAGCAGATGTGCCCCACTGTCACTGTTGTCACTACTGAAATGTACTACGTACTGTCTCACTGTGCTTACATTCACTGTTTGGCCTCCAGAAATGTTCAACAAGCATCAGCGAATGTCAGTGAGCTCCATTTTTTTCTGCATAGAGGAATTCTCTGAAACACTTTTGTTTCATATGCCATTTTGTCAGACCCCACTTTGCTGACATCTGTCACACAGCAACAAAATGGAATGGAATACTAGCTGGGGAGGTTCGACCTCTACTGCCATACCACCAACATCTGCCTCTGACATTGTGGGCCAACATAATAAAATAGGAGGTATAACTTTCAGAGCAGCCCTCTCATTTAAATAACAGCTGCTACTGACAAGAAATTGAAAGACTTGGAAACACTAAACCAAGCTCTAAAGAACCCATATCTATATAAAAGACAATCGAGAACAAAGAACAAAATGGGCACACTGTTGCTGTGATGATGGATTTCTCCTGATATGAAAGGCATCTTGATTCTCTACTCCAAAATATAAAGAACACTTTGTATGAAGAAACTTGCAGATGTTTTTCTGCTTCTGACCTGACCATTCCCTCTGGGGAATGGATAGATACAGTCCAATTCATATAAAATCATATGTTACGTCTTAAGAAAGTACTCGAGAATCCAATTTCTCTAAATATTATTATGTCATGAAATCCTATTGCTTTTGGTAGATATGTTGGATGAAATTGGAACATGAAACTGATTTTCAGTGGTTTTCCTTTTATGGCATATTGCATCGTCTTGACTCTCTTACTAAAAGAGTCCTTCATTGAGCTTTGATCAAGAGCTTTGGCTAAGCTCTTTTTTATTTTTTATTTTTTTTGCAACTTTTCCTTGCAGATTCTTCAGAAATAGGTACTTCTTTAAAGTAGCTTACCAAATGTGTGTTCTGATATTGTGCTGTTAATTGTATCAAGACAGTGAACTCCAATTGTACACCGTAAGTTTATTTCACTCAGAACTAAGTAAATGGTCAATGTGTGCAGCTATTGGCTGCAATATGAATTTATTCAGGCTTGAGATAGACTTTACACTTCATGAATTAATAACAAATTTGAGGAACCTTTGTTGAGGCTCAAGTGGTTAGTTGGAAGTCTCCCTTTGTAAATAAAGCCACTTGATTGTTAAAAGTTTATGTAAGTTCAGTAACATAAAAGTTCAGAACTCGTCAGTTAAGCTTCACCTTGAAAGGTACATTTTAAAATTCTTCCATGCTGAAGTAGCTGACTAAACAGTCAGAAAAGACTTAGGATTTTCGCATGACACAAAACAAAGCAATAGTGAAATGATACTGATTTTGAAAATAGTACATTGAAATGGCTGTTCAAAAAGAGAGCATTGTCATTAATGGATAAGTTAACTGGGAAACAGAAAGAAATCCAGTGAAGCTTCATTATATAATAGATTATTTAATGAAGTGTTTGGAACAGCCAGATTTTTTGAAGACTGCCGCAACATTACTGTGTTGCTCCTTGCATAATACATAATTAAACGAGCAGGTTTATTTAAACCTTGTTGTTCTAAACAGTCGTCCCTTTGTATTTAGAAGGCCCTGTTCACTTCATGGAATGATGTCATTACTTAAGCAAACATTCATGGAAATCTGGTAAATTCAAACTGAATGTGACTCATATGCAGACATAATCAGTATGAATAGCATATTAGGGATGGAGTATTCATATAACCAAATTAAGTTAGCTGTTTTAATTCTGCAGATACTGAAAAATGTACTGTATTGGTCTTGATCTACCACAAGAGAGGAGATTTTCCACATCCCACCATCACTGTATTTAGTATTAATGTTTTCAATCATATTAAATTTATCCAGTTCAGTGCTCCCAATTCTTTATGTCATGACCTAGAAGCATTCACATCCTTCACGTTTTCCCTTTCTAGCATAACTACTCACAAATAGATACATTTTCAGGGCATAAATTCTTAGTTCTTCCTCCACCAACTATTTCTCAAACATCTAAAAATTTCAAATGGCTAAAGTAGAAATGCAGTCAGAACTCTTTAAGTATTTACTATATGTCAATTATTTTATCTCTTACTAGTAAATGCTAAAATATTTTACAGAAAACTCAAATTTAGGTTCAGGTATGAAGTTATAAGGATGAAATTAGGATCTAATCATAGTAAAGATACATTTTATTATTAACCTCACAGTGCCTTAAAGTTCAGTCAGAGATGTAAAGAAAGCAAAATTGTTACATAAAGATCCTTTACTTTTCCCTGTTGTGTAAATATTAAGGTGTTTACATGAATATCTTTGAAAACTATTTGTCAGACAACATTATTTTCCAGTAGCAACAGATTTCAAGCTGTAGAAAATGGTAAATACATTTCTAAAAATGTGCACTGAACAATTTATCAGTACTTCAAATGATAATCTGATGATTAATGTAGCCAAATGCAATTCCACTCACTCTTCTGTCTCTGTAATTCTAAAAGGATTTAATGTTTACAATGACTTGAGACTAAAAATGAGTGAAGATATTGAGTACTGTTGTTACTTTTTAACTGGATTTTTTCAAAGTTGATCTCAATCATGCATGTTATAAAAACAAAGAATAAACATGGCATTACTATTTAATGAAGCAGAGCATCTTCTCTTAAACATCATGAAATCAGAAATCAGGTTTTCTCTCCTGCGAATTCTTTATGCAAAACAACGATGCAAAGTACAGAATACATCAATAAATCATTTTAATACATTCATATACATGTTTTTATTTATCCTTAGAAGAGAATTAAAAACTTCAAATCCTGAAAAGTACCCTTGCCATTCAAAGAAAATCAAGTTCATGAAGAGACATGAAATTTCAAATGTAAAATCAATACTTCATGTAATTGAAAACACTTAGATTGATGTGTAGCAGAATGTGTTCTGAAGATTGAGCTTAGTAGGTCTAGATTAGTGGAGTTGATAAAAAGGATTTCCACCTATTTCGTGCTTACAAGTAGCTGCTTGTTAGCTGTTGAATAGAATTTAATTCCAAGGTAATTCCTTTAAATTCAATAGTGATTAGCCACAAGGAATTATTTATAGACACTGTTATGATGTCATTACACATACTTTCCAAGTGACTAGTATTATGAGCAATCCTACATATTTCACCATCTTCTTGTCCTCCAAGTCCTCCTCAGTAAAAAAAAGACATTTCAATACTGTAGGTAAAAGTAATCAAGATTTTATTGTATTTCTTGTAAATGTATCTTCTTATATATTTAATTTGGTGTATAACTATAATTAATCTTGGTTATAATTCCATTTTAACTGAATTCCTCCACACTTTGAAAAGTATCTCCAAGGAGAACACAATATTAGTCAAATGTGTTCATGATGAAAACTGCTTCACCTAAACACTTATGTCCTTAAAAATTAAGGACTAAAGGAAAAAAAATCTTCAAGGCCCACTAGAATCAGAACATAATTTAATGGCTCATTCTACACACTTGATATAATATTAAAAGTACACTGGGTTGTTCATGGAGCAATTACTCTAGATGTAAAACAACTTCTTTGTTGTTGTCAATCATTGCTGTGATCAAATTAAAATTTAGGTATTTCTGTTCTAATTGTATGTAAATCTGTACCTGTAATTGTATGTAAATCTTTAATAACTTGTAAAAAGTTCACTAAAACATCATATAACATCACTCTGCATTATGAAATACAGACAAAAAATGGTCTTTCTAAAGAATGACCTGCACTTCAGTCCTAAGTGAATGAAATGACTGCATTTTAAATCTTACATAAATTTTTAACTGCAGTCACTTTTTATGAATAACATAATTCTTTCTGAAACATTGAGTTTTCTTGTGTAATTACAACCTCAGCTTTTGCAGAATTTTCCTGCTCCCATTCACAGTATGGAATAATCTATTCAAATGTACTACTGCAACTTAGTGCAAAATTCGTTGTATATACTGTGCTGCATATTGGCTTACATCAAGTGTTCAACAGAATATTGCAGTGTAATTATAAGACTCATAGGTGTCTTCTCACAGTCTGATTCGTAGACATTCCTCTTTGAGGAAAAATAAAAAATGAGGGTACAATTTTTGTACAATTTTTATGAGATATGTTTTGTGGTCTTTTTTCTTTTTTTTTTTTTTTCTTTCACAGCTAATCCACACATGAGCCACAGACATGATTCTGAAAAATTCCACAGCTAGAGAAGTTCAGCAATGTAGTCATATTTTCTAATAAAATTATGGTTTCAGAAAGTTTTTGTAGTGAACTAACATGAGCTTCTCTCCATAGATTGAACAGAAGGCTTTAAAAATTTCCCTAGTGCATTAAATATAACACACAAAAAATTACTCTGTGGAACCTGCAAATCTGTGAGTTGGATGAGGAAACAATGAACTAGTTCCTCTCATTCCTTTAAAGGATGAGAAGGAAAACAGATCCATATGGTACATATGGGAAGCAGAGCCTATTTTCAAGTTAATCCCAGGACAGGACATTTTTGTCTGTTCACCTGTGAATTTCTACTATTGATAACACTTACTAAGTATACAAAAATGAAGTTCTTCATGGCTACAATTTATACAGTATCTGCTACTCATTAGAAGGTCATCAATGTTCAAGACAGAATCTCTAGAAAGAGTCTGAAATGTGAAAATGTTTTTTCTCCTTATAATAAATAATGCTGCAACTTCTAATCCTTAAGGAATTTAGGCTCCAAACTTGATCAGTGAAACCATTAAAATAATCCCATATGTTGGAGACATCTTTAAAACAGATTTGCCTAGTCTGCTGAAAGTGGTGAGAAAACACCCTGTCAAACCTCTCAGAATCTCCACTCTCTCCCAATTGGACATAAGAATGTAAGAAAATGCCAACTTTCCTTCACATAAATAAAAGAAGAAAATTTACTCTCAATCAAGGAATGCATAAAGGAGCTAAAAATCATTGCAGCACCTGCTCAGACTACTGTAAAAGGTGAAAAAAGGGTATTATTTAGGAGAACAAAAATAATAATGGAAATATTTACGTGTAGCTGGGTAGATCTATCTATTGAATAGCTTAGCAACATAGGATTCCTTTACTAAACTATTTACAGGTTATTGCCATATACGAAGTATATAGAGTTACTGTACTGCTACTGTAATTGCTGATGGGTACAGCACTCAGATACAACATACTTAAGACAAACATACGGAAATACATTTAAGCAGTATTTAAGTATCTAGATATATTATACAATCAAATGCCCTTGTATAACCTTAAAGACTGAGGTCCTGACTCTGCAAACTGATTTCAGATGTCTACAAAATCTTCAATACACTACTGACTCTCCCACTATTAAAGTCACTCACGTGTGTCATGTAGACATGCACCTCATTGATTTTTAAAGGCTTCCAAAAGAAAAGCTTTTGGAAAAACTTGTTGATTTTGTAGAAAACAAGTGTCTTCCTTACAGCATAATATCCAAAGCATGAAAATGCTCATTAAGTACGTGAAGTCAGATCTCTTTTTTTTATAGTTTTCTATTTTTAAAGCAAAAATATCCCAATGCTGTCATATCCCACTGTTCTTCTCTTGTAGAATTACTGAAGAGCAGCAGAAATGCACAGATCAGTTCCACTAATAAAATAACAAAACAATTAAATTTGGCACCTGTATATTATGTGAAAACCGTATTTATTTCAATTAATGGAAAAGCATAATAGGGAGTTACTTTGAAGGCTGCTTTCAATGTTTTATAGACTTATGGGTTTAGTAATGCTCGCTTAGACTGGGCAGGTCTCAAATAAAACCCAACTTCCCACATGTTATGTCACACAGGACCAATTCTTATTTTCCTTTGGGCACTAGATTTTCTTTAATTTGGGGGAAAAAAAAATAATTATTTGCAGTGGATACCAATCATCCTCTAGATAACTTTGTTATCCCTGTCAGTACTCGGCACCTTAACTCAATTTGATAACTCTGTGAACATTACTATAACTATGTTACAAATAGAGCTATAAGAGTGAATCTATGCTGTATCCACTCCTGAGCTACATTTGATTCTATCCAGCATGGAACTCAGCAGCGTCCGCAAAATCTCTGAAAGAAAAATGGTTGTTTCTGCTACATAGTTCCTGATATGTACAGTACCTGCAAGACAGGTTTCTTGTTCAACATCTTCATCAATGACCTTGATGAGGGGATAGTGGCCACCCTCAGCAAGTTTGCTGATGATACGAAGTTGGGAGGATTGGCTGACACGCCTGAAGGCTGTGCTGCCATTCAGCGAGACCTGGACAGGCTGGAGATCTGGGCAGGTGCAAAGCAGAAGACAAATCAGAATGTAACTATGGGCCATCTTCATCAGATCACCTTCTCTGATACGGAAGTAGGAACTGGAAACATATAATAGCACCTAAACCATGGATACCTAAACAATCTGACAGCTTTCTATCCAGGCTTGTCAGATCCTGGGTCCTTACTGTTCTAAGTATCCAAGTTAGTTTTAGGCACTGTAAAATGCTGTTTTAATATGGCTGCTAAAGACTTGCTAGAAACTACACAGGGCTTCTGTGAAACATCATAACCACAGATTATAAGATGTGACAGGATGAAACCATACATACTTGAAGGCAGATCTAAAATTACACCTATATCTAAAATTACCTATATCTATATCTAAAATTATATTACCATTGTAGATAGATTCTCAAAAAGAAACTCAACAAGGAATCAGGCTGCAGTAAATCTGGTAAATTAATTCAGCAGTAATGACATATGCATTGAAATAAGTAATTAAGCATTAAGGTTTAGGGAATAGAAAACTAATTTTCTACTACCCAGACAGGCATTTCTGAGGCCACACTCAAAGGACTTCTTCAGTACTGATTGGATTGCTCATGTTTTCACGGTCAGATCCATTTTACTGAATATTTCCATTTGGAAGTTGAAGCCAAACTTCTGCAGCAAAATTCAGAGCAGCTGCTGCAGAAGCACCTTAAAAAGCTGCTGATTACAACAATGTAATCAAAGAAAAGAAATGATACCATAAAATCTAAAGATGTAAGAGATCTTGGCCAATCTACTGATTTTTGCTGATAATTCCATCTACTGAGAATTACAATAAAGTTGATCACTGTGGAATGTCTCCCTTGCAGTTTGACAGCCTTGTATATGCCTGCTCAAAAAGATATCACTAGCCATGTTTTTTACTTCAAGATTCCTAAAGATCCTCTTGTTGCCAATAGAGACTTGTAAAAGGACAAGGAGTTGGCCTATAACAACAAAAACAAAATTGCAGATTATTTTAGTTTCAGTTAATCCAAGTTGATCATATTGACCTGATTAATTTTCCTATCTAGTAAAAACTAAGGTGGATAACATAACTTCATAAAATTTTTAATTGTTCCTACGCTATCAGTATACCTAATATTGAGAGATTGACTGGTGAAGTAACTCCCTGGCATGCCAGAGAAAAAGGCTCTAGGGGGATAGAGATACCCCCTTGAAAATGATGGACCCCCTGCCCTGTCACTGTCTGACACAGGGAGGGCGGGCCTGAGAGATGGGGAGAGTTGGAAGACAGTCCCAGCTTGGACTCACGGGTGAACCCCTTTCCAACCAACTTCGCTTCCCCAGGTGCTCCCTGAGAAATAGGTTTGAGGCACTGGAAATTGAAGAAGAGGTGAGCGAGGAGGCGTGGGAATGCTTGTCTAAGACATCGCTGAGGGCGAGGCAGTCAACTGCATCTCCAGACATCCTCTGCCAAGAAAGAAAGAAGGGTCATTGTTGCAGGTGTTTCCTTTCTCATGGGAACAGAGGGCACCATATGCAGACTGGACCTGACTTGTAGGGAAGTGTGCTGCCTCCCTGGAACGTGAGTCAAGGACATAACTCCCAGCTTTGGTTCACCCCTCTCATTACTACCCATTACTGATAGTTCAGGCAGGCAGTAGCTCAGATAAGCCTGCGAATGATCAAAAAAGACTTCAGGGCTTTAGGGCAGTTTGTGAGGGAGTGGGAGCACAACTGATATGTTCTCCTATCACTTCAGGGGCGGTGACGGACACAGAGTAGACTAGGAAAACCCAGGTAATAAATGAGCAGCTGAGAGACTGGTGCTGCCACGGGAACTTTGGGGTTTTTTGACCATGGAGCAATTTACTCAGCACCTGGTCTTAATGGCTGCAGATGGGTGTCACTTATCTCTAAGATCTAAGAAACAGATCCTAGCCCAACAGCTAGTGGGGCTCACTGAGAAGGCTTTGAACTAGGTAGGAAGGGGGTGCAATGAAGCTCCCTAGGGTAGAGTGAGTAGTCTGGAGCTTTATACTTGATCAAATGAGTGAAGACTGTTGAGTGTGATGGGACAGGGGTTATTGTCAGGCCAGGAGATTGCGGAGAAAAACCTCTGAACTGTCCTATAGGATTCTGTGGGAACTCCTCAGAGGAGGATATATTGCCACCCGTTGTCTGAAAACTCCTCATGTCCCTCTAGGAAGCAGTGGGGGAAAAATTTCTTCCAGAGATTTGAGGGAAGGTCCCTACAGAAAGGTGGTGTGTCAGAAAGGCCAACAGAAGTGCCTTTACACTAAAGCAAGCAGCATGGGAAATAAGCATGAGAAGTTGGAAATCATGATGTGCTTGGAAAATTAGGATCGGGTTGCTATCATGGAAATATGGTTGAATGACTCACAAAACCAGAATACCACTGTAGAGGGCTATCACTTTTATAGGAGAGAGAGGCTAGGTAGGAAGGGTGGAGAGTTGCCCTCTACATTAAAGACTGGATAGACTGTGAGCTCCCTCTAAGAAATGGAGCAGGTTGAGAGCCTGTGGGTTAGAATTAGGGATAGAATTAATAAAGGACATCTGGTAGTAGGGGGTCTACTACAGGCCTCCTGATCAAGGGTAGCCTGCTGATGAGCCATTCTTCATTTAGCTTCAGGAGGTGGCGTGTTTGAAGGCACTACTCCTAATGGGAGATTTCAATCATCTGGATAACTGCAGGGAAAATCACACAGCAAGCTGCAAGAGTTCCAGGAATCACAGAGTCATAGAATGGCCTGAACTGAAAAGGACCATAAAGATCACCCAGTTTCAACTCCCCAACTATGGGCAGGGTCACTAACCACCAGCCCAGGCTGCCCAGAGCCACGTTCAGCTGGCTTTGAATGCCTCTGGCAATGGGGCATCCATAAGAATCCACGAGAAATCTCCTGAGTGCGTGGATGATAACTTTCCAGTTCAAGTATTGGATAGACCAACAAGAGGTGAAGTGTGGCTGCATGTGATGCACACCAGTGCAGAGATCATTAAAGGCATTAAGTCTGAAGGCAGCCTAGGCTGCAGCAGTCATGTCCTGATTGAGGTTGGGATCTCAAGGAACATGGGCCTGGAGAAGAGTGGGGTCAGGACTCTAAACTTAGGGAGAGCAAATTTCAGGCTGGTTAAGGAATTGTTGGGCGAGATCTCCTGGGAAGCTGTCCATAGAGGCAAAAGAGTGGAAGAAAGTTGGCTACTCTTCAGGGATGCCTTTCTGAGAGCACAAGAGCTCTCCATCTCTCCAAACAAGAAAGTGGGCAGGGGAAGCAGGAAAATGACAGGACTTGGCAAGTCAGTCTGAGGGAAAAGAAGAGACTGTACCACTGTGGAAACCAGGGCATGTCACCTGAGGAGAAAACAGGGATGCTGTCTGAATTTGCAGAGAGGAGATTAGAAAAGCAAAGGCATGGACAAGAACTGAACTTGGTGAGGGATGTTAAAAACAAGAAGAGATTCTATAAGTACATTGGCCAGAAAAGGCAGGCCAAAGAGAGCATACCTCCTTTGGTAAATGAGAAAGGAGAACTAGCTAGGACAGATATGGAGAAGGCTGAGGTACTAAATGAGTTTTTTGCCACAGCCTTCACTGGCAGTCAGGATTCTTGTATTTCTCACATTCATGGAGACCGGAAAAAAGGAAACATCACTCTCAGTTACATGAAAGGAAGGAAGGAGGACTCAGGGAACAAGAGGCCAGTGAGCCTCACCTCTGTGCCGGGAAGATCATGGAACAGATCCTCCTAGAAGACACGTGAATGTCTATGAGGGATAAGCAGGCAAACCGAGACAGCCAGCATGGCTTTCTCAAGGGAAGGTTGTGCCTGATCAATCTGATGGCTTTCTATGATGGAGCGGCATCAGTGGACAAAGGGAAGGTGACCTATGTCATCTACCTGGACTTGTACAAGGTCTTTGACTTGGTCTACCACCACGTCCTAATATCTAAATTGGAACGATACAGATTTGAGGGATAGACTATTCAGTGGATAAGGAATTGGTTGGAAGGCCATAGACAGAGGGTTGTGTTGAATGGCACTATGTCCAGGTGCAGGCTGGTGACAAGCAGTGTCCTCCAGTGGTCTGTCTTGGGACCAGAGCTCTTCAACATCTTCATCAATAACATCGATGATGGGCTGGAATGCACCCTCAGCAAGTTTGCTGATGACACCAAGATGAGTGGTGCAGTTGACATGATAGAAAGAAGTGAAGCCATCCAGAGGGCCCTCAACAAACTTGAAACGTGGGCCCGTGTGAACCTAATGAGAGGTTTTGCACTTGGAATGGAGTCATCCTAGATACTGGAAGAAGCCCTTGAGAGTAACCGTGTGGAGAAGGACCTGGGGTTCCTGGTGGATGAAAAACTAAACATGAGCCAGCAGTGTGTTCTTGCAGCACAGAAGGTCAACGGTATACTGGGCTCCATCTGAAGAGGGGTGGCCAGCAGGAACAGGGAGGTGATTGTCGCTCTCTACTCTGTCTTCAGGAGGCCCCATCTGGAGTACTGCGTCCAGGTTTTGGGCCCCTGGTACAGGAAAGATGTGAAGCTGCTGGAGAGAGTCCAGAGGAAGGCCACAAAGATGATCAGAGGGTGGAGCACCACTTCTGCAAAGACAGGCTGAAAGAGCTGGGCTTGTTCAGCCTGAAGAAGAGATGGTTGCAAGGAGACTTCACTGCAACCTTCCAGTATTTAAAAGGGGATTATAAAAAGGAGAATCTTTCTTACTTGGGTAGGCAGTGATAGGACAGGGGGGACGGTTGTGAGTGTCGATTTAGATTGGATGTCAGGAGGAAGTTCTTCACAGAGAGAGTGGTGAGGTGCTGAAACAGGCTGCCAGGAAGGGCTGTGGATGCTCTGTCCCTGTAGATGTTCAAGACCAGGTTGGATGGGGCCCTAGTACTAGATCTAGTACCAGATCTGGACATTGATGCCCCTGCCTGTGGGAGGGAGGCTGGAACGTGATGATTCTTGGGGTCCCTTTCAACTCATGCCATTCTATGATTCCAATTATACATACACAAAAATTCTGAATTAAGAAACACCCATGGAATACAAATAATTGTAGTACAAACTTGTCCACAAAGACACAGATGAGTTCAAAAGAAAAAGGCAACAAATGAATAGTGTATATATTTCATTAAGAATAACTTCACCAAGTACTCTAAACATCCACTTAACTCATTCTAATGAAGTATTAAATGTTTAAACTCCATAATACTTTTGTCCTTTGTCATTTTCTCATTAGGATACTATAATAGGAGTACTTATGTTCATTCACACAAAGATGTACAGCCTTTGTTAGTGGGGTTTTGTTCGTTTTGATGATTTTTATTTTTATCAGCTATTCTTAGTCAATCTTAAATTCTCTTCTGAAAGCTTAAGGAGAAGAGCCACATGTTGCACTAAAAATGCCTAATTCTACTTATCTAGTTAAGAATTAATTTTATCTGTACTTAACTTCAAAACTTATTTTGAGTAAGTGTAAAGTACACATAAGTAGCAATCTCAAAAGATATGATCTGGTTATAATTCTGATTTCCAAAAATATTATTTTAAAGTCTTGTACAATTATAGTACAAGAAGGATGGATCAGGAGTAACACAGAAGAGCCTCATTTACAGAGGACAGGAGGAATGTAAGGATGCCTCACTTCCTCTCATCACACAGAGCTTTCCTGATAAACAATAGAAGAAATAAGGAACTCTTATTTTCTTGTCAAATTCTTGCATAATAGAAGGACCATGCATGTCAGACTTTGTGTATTCCTCAGGTATTGCTCAATCACCTAATGACACAGAAAAAACCACGGTCCAGTAATGGATACATCTGGGTGATGTTAATACTGCAAACCTTTGTTAATGTGAACAGAGTACTCCACAGAGAAATTTTAACAATTATGTGATTGCAGACAAAATCCAAAGTTGGTATATATCTTACGATTTGTATATATAATTATTTATGTATGTTGGATTAAAAGCAATATATATAAGCACTTCTGAAATACTGTAACAACTGGCCATCTCACTGTTGAATGTGATAATTCATCCTGACATTTTTTTTTCCTTTTGGCTTAGATATCACAGTTTTTCTCATCTATAATACCACTTGACTTTGGTTTAAACTGGAATTTTGCCTGGATAAAGAATACAGGCATAACTTCGGTCTTCGAAGACTTAGACAGTGAAGCACAAAAGGATATGTGAAACAGTTTCAACTTAAGGAAAGAATTTCAAACTCTTGTAATTTTACTACAGAATAATTGCAAAATACATACGATAGGTTATGTATTTCAACTAAATCACTTTCATCAACATACATGATTAATCAAGGAGAGTCAAAACTATAATTTTGCTTATTTAATATTTTCCTTTAGATTTTAATGAACATAAGTAAGTGGCAGAGAGTTGTATTTTTCCCCAATGCATTTTTAAACATTTAAACACAGTACTATAATTTCTAGGAAATTAAAAATTCTCTTCATTCATTACTGAGAAGTGGCAGAAAATGTCATAAATCGCTCTTAAGGAGACTGTCTAATAGGATCAATAGAATGTAATATTCCTACATCATTTTAATATCTAGAAATGATACTTCAAAATATTAGAGAGATTAAAAGTTGAGGAAAAACACACATCTAATTTCTGTACCACATGCAGGACACTGCTTAGTCACGTAATTCACAGAAGAGAAAATGGAGAGCAGGTGTACCAACTCACCTTACAGTACAATTTTACATGACCCTTACTTAATTCTTTGGATTTATACTGCTTTTTGATTTGGGTAAAGGAGCAGTGTGAAAATGCTTCTAGAGCCTCAGTGTAAATGTTTCTTTAATCCTTTTAAAGGCCAAAAAACAGGCCCAGCTGAATGAGCAGGAAACTGAGCTGAAGAACTCTCAATGACCCTATCATACTACTGTCTCTCTTGGCACTGATCTGTCGGTCGCAAGTTCATCCTGGGTGGGGCACAGATGTTCAAACATCAGGCTAATTTAAAGCACCAATATGTGAATCCTGGTAACAAACATGTGCCTATCTGATGGTGACATGCTTTGTAGTAACATGAAATTTTGCACTGGTAACTTGTAGCTAAATTATTAAAATAGTTGACACAAAACTATACAAAATATAGATACCAAAATAGATTATGTGATGAGTTTCACATACAAGCTTGTTGTTTACACTCAATTTTGTGCTGCCAAAGCAAATCAATGAATTCAACCTCAAATTATACAGCTTTATTGTTTTTCTTTTAAAGTTGAAAGATAGGGGATGGAATTTAAAAGAAAAATGTTCAAGGTGATACCAAATTTTAAAACCTAGGAAACTAGTCTGTTAAAACGTGCTGGTGGTAACATGTAGGGTTTAGGCTCCCTTTAATGTGGCCTGAGGGAAAACATAAACACTTTTTCTGAAATTCTGAAATTAAACTTTGGGTTTGCCCCCTACAACATTCACAAACGAGAATAACAACTCCGTACTTTGTTCTAAGTTGCATTAAAATAAAGCAAGTATTCAAAAAAAAAAAAAAAAAAAAAAAAAAAAAAAAAAAAATCACTAATTTGAGATTAATAGTTTAGGAGAAACTGATTTACAGACTTTCTCACTTGCCCTTGCCTTCAAATAATAAGCCTTCAGGTGAAAGCTGTGCTTGATTCTTGAAGTCAAGCACGCTTAAAAAGAATTCAAAACAAAATTTTGATAATCACTATCACTGAAAAGCATGATTTTTACATAGACAAAATGAATTCTCTGCTTCTGATGCAAGATTTTGTAAGTGACAAAACAAATGAATTAGTAAATGAAAGTCACCTAACTATAACACAAGCACTTCCTACCCATTCACAGCAATGGGATGTACTGTTACCATAAATCTTAAAAATCATTTTAGACCTAGTTATGTTTAAATTCTGACTCATATTCTCAGCTCCTTTTCCTAAATAAACTGCCTACAAGGTGATAATGTGCTGCTGCAGGTGTTGCCTTTTCCTCTCCCTCCCCTGAGGTTGTAGCAGGAGCCCTCTTCAGTTGCACAATGGAGATGGACTGACGAAAAATTAAATAAATAAATAAATGAAAAGGATATATAATCTAAATGTATATTTTTTTGTTCACCCTAAGAATCCATATTCTTACAATGTAATTTTTGTGGATTTGAAGTTATATTAAGAATCAAGTTTCAGGAGATTTTGCTTAACAGCAGTGGTTACTGCCAATAGATGTATCACAAAAGTGGATACATCCTGTAGGAAGCACAGGCAGTAAAGCAAAGATGCAGTCAATGGGAGAAGTTGAAGGAATTCAGTCAAATGTAATTGAAAGAGGTTAACTACACAGCAAATGCCTAGAAAGCAACCATTCAGTCATTTCAGGAACAACAAAATGTAGACAAAACAACAAAAGTTCAACATAATAGTAGAACTTTATGCCAACTTTTGGTTGGACAGAAAGCCAAAATGCTACAAAAATTTCTTTAATTACTATGTGCCAGAAATATGATAATAAAGCTAAAGACTAATGTATGAGTAAAATGAAAATGGTTCCAAACCTCATAACATTTCCTCAGAAGTAGAGACATCGATTACATAGATTTTTCTACAGAGAAAATGTAATTTTCTAAAATAGATATTTAAAAATCTTGAAGGTGAGAAAAAAATCACACGTATGTCTGACAATTGAGTCCAATAGGACACTTTTGATTTTGTAGATTGACTTACAATAATTTTGTTTTCAAATAACTATATCTCAAACTGTCTGATATCCAATCAAAGACATCATTTCTTGTCTGCTGATTTCCCCCTTAACTTGATTCAATTCAAAATAAATGTGCTATAAACTACAAGGTAGGCTACCTTTTCCATGCTAAGGTATTTTTCATATTCATACAAATAATGTAAAGAACTATCATTCTAACTGTAGTACTGAATTATACTAATGGGAAATTGTAGTCTAATTTGCTTAAGAAGAATTTAACATGATTTTGTGATAATTTTGATTGATGAATAACAGCAACTATATAGACATATAGGCAAGTCTCACTTGGCTAGTACTCAAAAGTAAATTACAGACACTTCCTCAGAATTTCAATGACCAGGAGAAACTTCTGACCTTTACTCAACAGGGTAGAAAGCCTAATTCATGTAAACATTTACACTGACATGTAAGCATTCTCCTGTAGTCTTTACCTTGAGTAGTTTAAATGCGAGACATTAGTTTTCACAAAAAAACCATTCTAGGATTTTAAAGAATGATAAATCTTAGACAAACAGACCTTATGGCCAATGCATTTTAGGATAACTTGCACCTTAGGAACTGCTGTAAACATGTATTAAGGGAAACTCTAGTGTTTTCCAAACATTCTCAGTCTTCTTCAACAGAGAGTAAAAATATCTCTAGTTCTTCTAGTTGTACCATAGATACCTAAGCTGACTGTCCTAGCACATATCAGATTTACCAGAAAGGCAAACTCCCACACATCTTTTTGTCTGGGCAAAACTGTACAGAAAGCATCTTGTCAAGGAAACTACAAAGCACAACTAGGATTTCGGCACCTAAAAGTAATCACAGCACTACCAAGTTAAAGTAATAATTTCTTTACACAATGCCAGAAAAGAAACTTTACAGCTTAGCTTTCATTGTTTTGCAGTAAGATAGATATGTTTTATACCAGCTTGCCAGTGATTCTTAAATACAAATATAGTACAGTTTCTTAGTTTCTACAACATTGAAAAAAAACAAGCTAATACTAACCCCACCTCCTCCCCCCCCCCCCAAAATCTCATTTTAATATCTCCAATTATTAAGTGTGTATTTACATTTTGGTAAATATTGGTCATAAATACAGCATTTAACTATGTATCTTCTAAAAATTATGAGGCAAAACGTCACATTTCACATAGGAACACACAGCAGTACAATGAATTTCTCTTACAATGGTTATATCCTTGCTCTCAGCTTCTGCCATGTAAATAGAGATGGGATGGCAGACAAGCGTCTGCAGACTGAACAAATGTAAGTCTGTTATTCAAGTGATTACTCAAGTCCCTACATGTAAACTTATTTCTTAACCTCTGTAAGCCAAAATATGCCCTTTGAAGTCTACAAAAGCTGCATACATTAAGCAGTTGTCTGATACATGTAATTTGTTTGGTTTCCAGTAAACTTTCCCAAAGGAAGATCAATGCCAAACATTAAAATTTCCTTGCTGTCTATGCGGGGTAGTAGTTTAGCAACACATACAAACACAGAAAATGGTTATTATATGTATTTGCTTCACAAAGTACATCTTTGTCATTTAGAACATTTTTTTCAGTAACGTGTTCAGTACAAATGCTCAGTACAAGAACATTTACTTGGTAGAAAACTCTCTCCCAGCTTGCTTTTCCCTATGTATGTCAACTACAAGAATTCCTTTTTCTCTCTGCACAGCTAGTGGTCACTAAAACTAAGAATTACATAATGGTTTACATAGGTACATTTACATTCGAGTACTGCACTTTTTCCTGCTATAAACATGCAAATGATAACACTGAATGAGAACTTTATGAAGCACTCAATAGCAATAAATAAGCAGTAAATTACTTAACTATGAGATTCATAAGTAACTTTAAATTAGTGGCTTACAATAAAAATACTGGAACTGAACAACAGAATAATTTTGTAGCTCCCCTTTTCATGAAACTCACTTGCATTTGAGGAATGTTCAGAGTTGAAAATACCTGGTTATGGACAAAAGGCAAATAACATTTAAGTAGATTATGTAGAAGAAATCTGAACACTTTCCATGTCTTTAAAAAAAAAAAAACATGAAGCAAAGAATTCCCTGACTTTTCTAGCAAGAAACAATTGGAAGCAGAGTTTAGTTTGAAGCACAGTAGTGACCAATTAGCTACTTTGATGATTAAAGTTTTTCTAAGACATTCAGATTTTTATTTTTTTTAAATTGAATTCAGATTGACTCAGTTTCTGGACAGCTTACACAGACATCAGCAGGAAAAACCACACCGCTATCTGATAATTTTGTATCTACTAATAAGTAACCCCCATAGTGACTAAAAATGAAAAGTGAACTCCAAAACACTTGTTTTTCCTGAGTTTGTGTATTTGCTATTTTCTAAACATGGATAAAGGAATTACAAGAGACAAAGCTGCCCCAGCTCAGTGTGAGTCAAAAGAGGGTTAACTTGCACAATTGGTAAGTTAAATTACACCTCTCCCTGCCCTATGCATTCATTGATGAGACGAGTGTTTTAGAAGTTGTGAGGCCTTATTTACTTTGAGGAGGTCACTGGCAGATAGACCAAGATACCCCAAGCCAGTAGGAAGTAAAAGTGATAGTGACTTTCTGTACAAGAGCAGAAGATATCAGGAAGAATGAAAACTCAGCCTGAACTGTGGGCGCCGTTCTAGTCTGCACAGGTGTCCCCTTTAAACAGACACACACATACTTGCTTAAGTTGATAATACAATGCAAATTGAAATTGAAAACATTTAAGTGATCTGATGTCCTAGCTAGGAGACTAGAAGAACAGCCTTTGAGCAAGTGACTGCATGGAATACCACTCTCCAGACAGAATATTTCTTATTCTTATGGGAGCATAAGTGTTCCAGTATTCTCTCAAATCAATCTCCCGCTGCTTAAAAAAATAATTTGAATGCTTTGTTGATGTTGCTTTTTAAGGAAAGCTTGATGCAGCACTGTATGCCTTCGTCTGAGTAAGGCTCTTTCGTGCAACTTATACATCTCAGAAAGGGAAAACTATTTTGTCAGTAGTGTCACTGATCTTCGAATGAAAATAATTTTGAAAGGGAGGGTGTTGGTTTTTTTTTTACCCTGAAAAAATCCTCACTATTTTCCACTAATAAAACTGTTGTAAACACATTACAGCTTCATAGTTTGTGGGATCCACAGCATGGGTAGAATGGACAGGGAACCAAACAGGGATTACTACAACAAAGCTCTACTTGCTGCTGCAGTCACTGTCCAAAAAAAGAAAGACATACAAGAAGAGAGGTGAGGCCAATAGCTTGGAATAAAATCAGCTCCATTTGTTCATCTAGTCTTTCTATGGCTCTGTATTTCACATCAAAAACACAAAGAGTACATGCAGAGTCAAAATACTGAATATATAGATGAAACACTTGTGATAATTCTACTCAACACTGGTTCATAAAGATGGCCAAAGATGCTATTTTCTGTTTCAAAGAAAATCTCGTTTACATTGCCTATCAGGATGTATGTTTCATTTAAAATACGTTCCAGGCAAATACAGTATCTAAAAAAAGTTGTCAAACTGATCAGCTTTTGACATAGTTTGCCTTCATCCCTAAAATGCTTACAGAAATGCTTTAAAGTAATATTCGACTCTCCTGGCCTTGGTGATGGGTTGAAGGCAAACTACAAGATCTTACTTTTAAGTATGAGGTTATAGTTGAATAATTTCATGGAAATAAAGTCTTAATGAAATACATATATGTATTATTTCATGATATGAAAGCATAATGGATTTATTATGCACTTATTCACCAAGGGTCCAGAGACAACTAGAAGCAGAAGTATTAAACTAGTATTGAATTAGACTTTAAATCGCAATTTCATTTTTAGCATCTTACCACTTTACGTAAGTTTGTTGTTGCATTTTTTCCACCTTTTTAGACACAAAAAATAGCTTTCAAAAATAAGAATTCAAATTAAAAATGTCCATATTTAGTAGTGAGGCAATAAATGATATATAATCCACAAGTTGGTCCTACAAATGTGGTAGCAGCAGCAACTATCAAGGTAAGTGCTTTCTCCTACATTCCCTATGACCTAGCATGCAGACATATTGCCTTGTATTAAAAAACAAACAAACAAACAAACAAACAAAAAGTAAATGGTAGTATTATTTTTAGTTTCTATTCACTTTGTTTACATAACAAAAACAAACGATAGACTGTACTCAACATTTCAGTACAATTTAGACCAATGTCCAATTAGCCCAGAATCAATGTTTACCAGAGGCAAACAGCAACTACCTAGCAAAAAGTAGAGCTGGAAAAGCATGTACTACCTCAGTTACTACCTTAGCCAGAGCAAAATATTTTTGTTTTTAACAGTTCTTGGCAGTACTTTATCCCAATGAATTTCCAGTCAATTTAAAAAAAAAAAAAAAAAAAAAAAAAAAAAAAGCAAAAACAAGTTTTAACATCTGCAACATTTGGTGGCGAGGAGTTCCATACTATGGGAAGAACCATGTGCTCCTGCTTATTTTTCAGCTGGTATCTTTAACTGCATTATCTGACAATCTCATAAACATTAGTCTCATAAGTATCATTATTTACAAGGTTTCATGACTAGCTTTCAAAGGCAAGCCTTTATCAGAATGAACTGTTTCATCACAAGACCCTTCTGCAACTACTTAGTTAGAAGATAGCAATTTTGAGGCTTCTGGTAGATAAGGTCACAGACATCTTGGAACTGACATATGTCTAATATACAGCATATAACTAAAAAGACAACCATTTCTGAATGTTTGTATTTTTCCTTATTTTACTAAAGAATCTTTTTCCTTTTTTTTTAACAAATACATTTTAAAAAGTGAAAGAAAATTTAGTCATCCACAAGTATAAAATGGATAACCAAAAATAATCAGATCAAATACAAAATGGTGAGTAAACTCCAGACATGCTCTTGTAATACTTCTTCATGAAACATGGAAAAGACAGAAGCATAAAACACATTAAGTGTAGAAATCCAAGAAAATTAAAATTAATGGAAAATATCATATTGCACTTTTGCAACTGCATAGCATCTATTTGAGAGAAATCCCTTCTCGTGCATTTAAAAAAAATTCAACTGAGAAAAAGTTATAAACCTACTGAAAGTATCAACACTGTTGCAAGAACGTTATCGCTGTATCACCTCCCTATTTTCCTTGTGCCTTAGCATAGCTCCACGAGAATCTGCTCCACGACCTTCCTCAGCACAGAGGAGAATCTAATAGGATAGTAGTTCATGAAATCATCCTTTTTACTCCTATAAAGAAATGGGTGTAATTCTTACTTTTTTTCCAGTCACCAGGACTTCACCTGATTGCTACAACTTTTTTATTATCACAGATTGTGGCTTGGCAACTACATCGATTTCTGAATGTTCAAATTCCTCAGGTGGTCACGAATCTGATCTCTGCTTACAGTGGGAGAGACATTACTTTCCCAGTGGCCTACTACCAAACAGTTGAGGATTGCGTGGCTGGTAGTTATCAGAGGAGAACAAGGTAAAAATGTTGTTAAGTACCTCAACCTTCTCCTAGTCTGTTGTTACCAGCCTGCCTATGTCACTCACTAGGGGAGGTGTGCCCTGCTGGACTTTCCTTCTCTGGTTGAGGTGCCTGTAGAAGCCTCTCTTGTTCTTCTTTGGTACTCCCTGCCAAGTTTAGTTCAAGCTGAGCCTTGACCTTCCTCACCACATCCCTCTACAGCCTATCAGCTTCCTTATACTCTTCTGTCATGGTTTTATGTTTTTTGGTTTCCAGTATTCTGCATCATAACATCATGTAGTGCACTGGGAGTTAAAGTGTTAATGCTCCAACTCCAGGTACCTATCCCTATACATTATGGAAATCATGGGATCTGACCCTTCTGGGTGGGGCAGCTCTTACTGCCTTGCAGTGGGTGCTGGAGGGTGCTTTCCTAGCTGTTCCAAGCTGTTTTGACTCGGTCTCAGAAACTCTCTCTCTCTCCTATATTACTTGATTTATTAGACTCAATTTCAATTAGATTGTATTATATTGTGTTATCTTGCATTCCAATATCATAGTTAGTAAAATAAGTTTTCCTCCATAGATCGTTGCCACTGTTGTTTTTTTTTCCTTCATTCCTTCCCATTTTGTGGGGCCAGAGGGGGGCAGGCAGGGGCCTACAGCCCCCCCTGTCAGGGGCATAGATTGATCTAGTTAACTCCATGACATCTTCCCACAGTACCTGCCTGTCTCCACTGCCTGTGCATTTTCTTCTTGCTTTTCAGTTGGACCAGCAGGTCCTGGTCCAGCCCTGTCGGTTTCTTGATAAGGAAAGCTTCCTTAAAGATCTGCCTGTTCTGCTCTGCACTCTTGCTTACGTGGACAGTTTCCCAAGGTATTTTGTTGACTAACTCCCTGAAAAGCTGAAAGTTAGCATCCTAATTTTACTCTTTTCCTGTTTTATATCCCTCAGATCATGAACTTCACCATAGCATGGTCAATACAGCAAAGACAGTCTCCAATTCTGGTATCACCAATCAATTCATTTGCATTGGTGAACAACAGGTCCAGTGTTGCATCCTCTTTGGTGGGACCTTCAATTACTTGATTCAGAAAGTTATCCTCAATGCATTCCAAGAGTCTCTTGGATTACCAACAGCACGCCATGCTACTTTTCCAGCAGATGTCTGGGTGGTTGAAGTCCCTCCCAGCGGAATGAGTGCTTGAAATCGTGACACCTCCTGTAGCTAGAGGGAGAAGGCCTCATCAATAGGCTCTGATTGAATACACTGATCACAAGGCTCTCTTTGCTGCCTTGGTCTCTGTCACCTATATGCTTTTGACTTGCTCATGACTATTCTTTAAGGACAGCTCTTCACATTGTTTTCCTTTACTGATGTAGACGGCAGCAGCCCCTCCCCTCCTTCCTTACCTGTCATTTCTGAACAGCTTGTAGCCACCAACAGCCACTCCAGTCATGGGAATCATCCCAAAAGATTTCAGTGATGGCAATATATCCCAGCATTCTAGTAGCGCAGTAGCTTCTAGCTCCTCCTTTTGTTTCCCAAGCTGCATGCATTAGTGTGGAGGCACTTCAGCTGGGAAGCCAGTCCTGTCACCTCCTTAAAGGTGAAATGCTTAATTTATTTTAAATATTTCCCTTGATTTTCCCCATTGCCTTCTTCTATTGTCCCATGTCAATTTAAATGATCCAATAGGTACAAAAATAAAGTGAGAAACGAAGTATATAAACTACTAAATATAACTATGTCAAGTTTTCTATGACAAGAGGAAATAGAACAAAATATCCAAAACAAAAACAAGTTGCAATTTCGCAAATTATACTACTTACATTTCTTAATAGACAATTAGTATGCTGAAATCAGAGAAAAGTTAAAAACATGGCTCATGGTTAACTTCTAAAATGTAATTTCATTAATTTTCTACTTGAGTATTCCCTGAGAAGTAGCTTTATCCATTAAGTTGGAGACTACAACTGAGACTAAACTATGTTGGGAATTAAAATGTTGGGTAATAAAATGAATTGAAGAACGGGTTCTACAAATATTTTTCATATTGGCTTTAGTTATTTAGCACTGTTTTCCTAGTGAATAGCGCAGTGTTTATGAAACTAGATCTTTATGGTTCTGGAAAAAATTGATACATGAACAAGATGAATTATTTGTGTTCTACATCTTAGCTGTGAACAATAGCTTATCGATCAAAAGTGCTGTAAGAGAAGTGGTGAATCAAAGTTACCTTACAGAAACCTAGTTGGTTCCTATTGAAAGGTATTTTTTAAACATAAAATAATTAAGACAGAGTAAAGAGGTACATTTAGAAATACCAAAAATTGAAGGACATGACTTCATTTATCTTCAACATTAACAAAATCTAGGTGTGATTGCTAGATACTCAATGGAACACATATTTACGCTCATACCTGCACATATTTCAGTCTTTAGTTTCCAAAGACAGCAAAACAATATAGCTATTCTAATAGGCCAAAGTTCTCTCAAGCAAAACTCCTACAAAATGCACATACTGAAACAAAATTCTAGGCTAATAGATTTTTCAACAGTTTTCTACTTTTGAATGTAGACAGTACATAGTCAGACTCCCCTGTTCCCTGTGGCTGAATTTAGAAAATAAAACTTAAGAATATGTTTTAGGCTCACATGAAAAGTTGAAAAGGCAGCAATGAAGAAATTTGAAAAATATAAAAAAAATCTGCACAAAGATATTTCACATTATTGAAACATTTGACCTAATGTACTTTAAATTACTGCAAGTCACCCTTTCAGAACTCAGTTCAATTATGTATTTGATACTCCTGGAAATAATTATTTTAGAATGCATAACACAAGTACTGTAATCATTAAAAACTCAACCACAGGAATGGAAAAAGAAATTAAGCACAAAGAGAGAACAGTGCATAAATGTCTCACACAAAGTCTTGTATCAACAAGCATAAAGAGAAAATAATCCAAGTAATTATTTAAAATGTCAAGTGTGCCCACAGTCAAAACCCTAGGATGGATAACTGAAAGAGTAAGAATTCCTGTAAAATGACTAGGAAAATTCAGTTAAAAGTCCTGTATTCCATTAGAGGGCAGATATTTTTTAGGCCTTTATATTCACACTAAAATAAAATGGGACTTCTATCATTTATTTTTAAAGGGAGCATAGTGGATAAATCTCCTTATATAAAAAGGGTAACAAAACTCTTCAGTGATTACGAAACAGAATTTTACCCTCAAAAAATCCATATGGATAAAATAATAAAGTGTTGCACTAATGCGCCACTGCAGAAGAGGTCAAGGCGTTGAATGCGAAAAATCTCCCTACTTCTTTACAATATTTTTGATAGTTTCATACAGATGAATAACTAACAGAAAATTATTACTGCGGCACTATTTTTTCTTCTTGATACTTTCACTGATACATACAACAGACTACTGGGAATATAGTAACTGTACTGCTAGGTTTTGATGACCCTTTACTGAAGAAAACTGTGAAAACAGAAGTGGGATGCAGTTATTTGACCTTGTGACCAAATGATTAGATAAAAAAAGTTAAGCAAAAATAAAGCACACTCTACCAAGAATCAGCCTGACATCAAACATCCCTATTTGAATTATAAATTCATAAGCTGTTTCCTAATACTGACCATGTAATGAACTAGAAAAGAACTGTGGTGTTTCAATATGACATAGTTACTACTATGGAAAGTATTCATATATGATGGCAAAATACTGGTTTGGAAATCCATTCCAGCTTTATCACCAGAAACTGTGGTTAGAAACGCTTTCTTACGTCAATGCAAATACAAAAACAGATTTGACCCAGAATGAAGAACCCACACAACTATTACTGCAAGTTTTTAAACAATCTGTGGACTTGTGAAATATCACATTTTAGTTAGCAATCACTGAATTGTTAAGCTAATTTTTGTGGTGTATCGCTAAGCTATGTACTCTTGCTTCAGTTTTCACTGGTAACTAAGGTCTCTTTTGAATCCTAAGATGCAGCAAGTTTCAGAACATGTAATTTATAACTGTCAGAAAAATGAAGGTTTGAATTTGACATTAAAATTGATTTAATTAAATTAATTGATTAGATTGATTAAATTGATTTAGTTAATTTAATTTAATTTAAACTGAATAACAGATTTTTTATTTGTTAAGTATGAAATACAGCCAAAAAAGTGATATCCACATGCATTTCAACTATGAGGTACACGTTCTTTGAAATTAATAAATTTTAAAATAATTACAACATTCCTGCATGCAAAAAAAATGAACTTTTAATTGAATTCACCAAATTCATATGTATAGTTTGAGACTCACTCTAGTGCTCTAGAGTCTAAAGTTCACAGAACTGAACATTAAAGATATAGCAGTGAACTGAATACAAGAATACAAGTGTTTTTTTGCTAACTACTGTAGCACAGTCTTTTTGCTTATAAGTTTAGTGATGCTAGTATACATAATGAACAGGAAAGAAAACCGAAAAGTTAATAAAAGCTAATTAATTATAATGCTAATAATATATTCAATTCCTATTTTTTTTCTCAGTTCTACATGCAGTATTGAGATACTAAGGCCTGAACAAGTAGGCCTCAAACCAAAGTTGACCTCAAGATGACTCTCACAACCAAACATTGGGGATCATCAGTATCTGATCATTAGCAAAAATATGCATCTTGGACAAAATGCCCAAGAGATGTAGCTTAGATAAAGTGTCATGAGAATATATTAACCTTTCCTTGTTTAGAAGCATAGTGTCAAGGCCTTACTAGTACACAAACTTCCTTGGTTCCTCCTTAGGACCCGGCCAGGCTTGAGGTAGATAATGAAAGCAGATGTTTCCGCCTAATTGTCACATAAACTTGTTTACTCAACAATACAATAGCTGAACCCTCTTTTAGCAAAGTTAGAGAACTTATCTACAAGTGGACACACTATGTAGGACTTTGCAATTACTAGGAAAGGCTCTCCAAGTCCTCACTGCAACAGGATCTCCCTAGCGAGAGTGGAGTTGGATTATGGTAAAATATTAGGACAACTGATGATGTATCTTTCCTGATCACCATTGCTATCCTCATGAAATAGTGTTTAGGTGCATTGCCTTGCTTTCTTTTATTCTTGTTGTATCATTTCACTTCTTATCTCGTTGCTTTAAACTTAAGAAAAGATAAATATACTTCTTTAACTTGGTCTCTGTGACCTTTGTGCTAACTCTGTCCACTGGCAAAACAAGTATATAAGGCAAGTATATAACAAGTATATAAGTATTTAAGTATATAATTCCTTTAGTAATAAAAAATTACTAAAGGAATGCATAATTTATTTTAAAATATTTATGTGTTACTGCTAGAATCCACCTGGATCTCTACACTGTTTCATCTGCTAGAAACAGAAAATGCTGTGTGACTACCCAGCTACAGTATTTACCCAAATTCCCATAAACTAATTTAGTAGTTTTTGTAAATGAAAACACCAACTATTTCAGTTGAAAGCAGTAAATAAAGTTCACTTATTTCAATCATTTAAGACTTTTGAATTATTTTAATATTGCTTTGCATAGCTTAACTTTAATATTTATTAAGCTTCTCTTCTTGCTTTTTGCCTGCAATTTAATAAAAAGATAATTTCAACTAGTCATGTAAAACATAACATTCAGAAATTTCCTTTGTGGAACAGAAGGCACCAAACTTCTTGCATACAAAGAAAAATCTGCAATTCCACATTATGAATACAAATAAGACAAAACATGGCCTTTATGAATGGTTTCACTACTTCAAAGTAAAATTAGGAAGCATGGGAACTTAGTACAATCCAATATCAATATTGATTTTGTTTTCAGATACTGCTTTCCTGTTATTTTACAATTTGTTTTCAAGTTTGTTCCTGGTTTGTAAATCAATTCTTATTCCTGTTAATCAGGTGACTTGGATTGTCTCCCTGTAGTATGTCCTACTCTACATTTCCATGAACTGCTGCATATTTTTCAGACTGCACTTTGCTTTCTTTACATCTTGCATCATTGAAAGGAGTCAGAATGTAAACAAAATGCTATGGCGAAGGTGTTGTCCAAGCATTACTTTACACAGGAAGCTAACAAGCTTCTTTTATTCTTCTAACCACAGACTTGGAATACTTATAACGTATCTACAGAATTTAAATCAATCTTGTAATTAATTACATTGCACGTGGGAGCAAACAACAGATGTGAAAATTCCTTGAAACTGCTTGCAAAAGTCAGCACTTTGGAACAAAGTTATGCTTCTGTTCACTTAATTCATTACTCCAATACTAAAACAAAAAGTGCTCACAGAATGAGCTGAAGTGTCACATTAAGACCACATAAGAAGCCTTTTATTATATTCCTAGAAAAGTACCACATTAATCAAATTTTTAATCAAAAATTTGTATTAAAAAAATGTATTACAAAAGTAATACAGTTGTACAGGTCTGAGGTAAGTCACCTGCTGTGTCTTTATCTCATAGTCCATGGATGTCAGTTCGGGAGTTGTAATAAAAGGTTATAGTTTACATGCTATTAAACTCCTTGCCATGTTCTCCTATTAGTACGTATACCTATTACGTATAGGTATAAAAAGCCTACATACCAACATATAAGTATATACTACTACATCAGCATTTTGCAAAACAGACTGAGGAAAAAAGAAACTAACAGCTATTACACCTAGTACCAGGGAACCCTTTCAGATACATTCAATTTGAAAACAAACACCAGAATTTTTAGAAACAATGCAAAAACTGGAAGAGCATTCTCCATTCAATTAATAACACATGCACAAGGGTCTGAATGGCTGGCCTATGTGATTTACTATCTTGGGGGACTCAAAACACTGGAGTCTGTCATAGTTCTCACTATTTTCAGAGCAGTCAGAAATGCAAGTCCAGAGGTTATAGGATTATGAGTTTCAAACCACAAAAGACAACACTAGCAAATGAGTTAGTAAATCTTGAGCTTATGTCAGAAAAGACAAATGTGGATGCTCACAGAAAAGTTCTTCTTTATCGTTTTTAACCGAAGTGCTTCCCTCTATATCCAAGTCTCATTAATATATGAGGCACTCAATACTGTGTTATATCTATGCACTGGATATAAACTAGAAATAACATTTATTTTTATGATAATTTAAAGTGAAAGTCATTTAATCCTACTTTAGTGCCTGCCTTCTTTTTTCATCTGTGTTAGAATTCACTGCCCTCTACTCGTTCCTCCCTTACTCTAGCAAGACAGTAAAGCATAGTTTTGCTTTCAATACTTCTGTTCAAACAATGACCTACCAATACTACAGAGTCAAACAAAATTTCAGAAAATTAATAAAGATATTTTCTGAACCTAGCATGGGTGTACTTCTGATGAAAAAATAATGTCTGGTTATTGGCTGTAGCAAGTATATTAAAATTTGACTCAGAAAAGTTCTTTAAGGTATCATGAAGGTTTATATAAACCTCTACAAATCTGATAGCTTTTGAAGATTTCTTTCACCAGATATAGCAGTATTATTTTATATTCCAGCTTTGAAGAACACTTGGGAACAGTAGTAGTTACAAAGTAATTACAAAATAATAATGGGTCAAATTTCCACAAAACATCCTTCATAACTTAGATATGTAGATTCTCACAGCAACATACACATTCTTCTAGTAAAAAATTCTTCCTTGAAAATGCAACAAATAAAAGAAAACTGAAGTATATATATTGAGCTACTGCCAAATTAGTGCTATTAAAAAAAACCTGGGATTATATTTGGAGTATTAAAAGATCATAATGAGATCACATTGTCTACTTTTCATTTATTTTCTCAAATGATACATTACCAATTGGATTTTCATTTTCTGTTTTAGTTTGCATTGTCCTTTAATCTGTAAAGGTGAAGAACTGATGACATTCCCCACTTGATTTAGACATTTTGGCTTGAATGCATAGTAAGTAGTAACACTATCCTTGCCTTGGGCATTTTACCTTTATGATATTGTTGCTTAATTTTTCATTTCCCCCTCTTAATGTTTATCTTCTCAACCTCTCATTTCTAGTAAAAAAATCCATGCTTGTCAACTGTTCATCCGCCCTTCAGAAAATATAGTCAAAGAGATGAGTCACTTTTTGTTCCACTGATACTGAATGAAACTTGTTTCTAGGTAACAAAGTCAAAAATATAATGTGCAAAACTAATTAATAAACAAATAGTGTCTTTATAGCTTCATCATATGTATGGACAAATTTTACACATATGATATTGTTACTCCAGAATTTTATGAAACCTACAACAGCTCTAAAGAGTTTATGTTAAAAGAATACTGATGAGGAAAGTGTATGGTTGAAGAGTGTTGTACAGAGAACAAAAGAAAGAACAGTTATTTGCTTTTTGTTAAGTAACCTAGTTCAAAGAATCCCATCACACAGAAAATTGGTACAAGTTCTTCATGATACTTTTACTCTCATAAAAGAACACGGGTGAGAAAAGGGAGGAACTGAAGGTAGGGTTGGGAATACAGAAAGAACATCCTCAGCAGTAGGGAAAAATCTCAGCAATGCCTTGAACAGCTACTCTGCATCTTGGAACAGTAACAGTTGCCTAAAACCTTTAATCAGCTCAACTCAAAGAATATCCCCATCAGAGAACTCCAAGTAAATGTATGTGAAAGCAGAACTTCTTCATTTATGCAATCAAAGTACATGTTAGAGAACAAGGATGCTTAAGTCTGAGGATATACTTCATAGGTTTCTAAGAAAACGCAATCCTGATCTGCCTCCAAAGCAACTTTATCTCTTTAACCATTATTATAGAGACCATTCTAATGTACATAGCTTCCTCACTGGCAGTGAGCCCTCAAATGAGGTCTAAGAGCAGTGGAGCCAGACTCCGCCCCTTCTAGTCACACAGCTGACCGTGCTCTCAGGGCTGACCGGATGCTTTCCCCAGGTGCTCAATCAGTGGTTCAGGTCATTACTCAACAGTTCCCATACAATACTGCATTTACCATTAAAAAAATAAAATTTTACGCTATCACAAAATAAGATGAAGTTTCTGGATAAGAATTTGCTCTTTTCTTAAAGTGCTTAACCACTGCTAACCAGGTACAGATATTGTAGTAGCCTTGCTTGAAGGATTCTAAAACTTATTTTCAAAGCAATGATGAAAGGTATGCTACTTTTGTAAAGGCATAGCTGGAACTCTCTAAATAATTCAAGGAAAATAAAAATACGAAAGCTACAAGTTTTCACTAAGCTATTTTAAAAAATTCTTTCCACAGGCTGTTTTTTAGTGTAGTTAATGAAGCTTTTTTTTTTTTTTTTTTTTTTTTTTTAACTCTGACAAGTGCATGGCCTTTGATCAAGGCCTATTTATCATCTCTCTTATGTAAAATAAAAAAGCTACCATGTGTAAGGATTTGAAGAGAAAAATATCCTCCCATCTGATCTTAAATACAGTAATTTTATAGGTCTTATGCCAGAAAAACTAACTGTCCTCAGACAGGAAATTTTTTATTGAATAGAAATATGTGGCAATTGAGTAATAAAGGAAAAAACAATTATTGCAATAACTTGATATTCAAGAACTCTATGAAACAAGTGGAAATGCTGTTCCTACTAGATAAATAAAAAACAATTTTGTTTCTTTGAAGATGGTATTTTGTTTCTCTTATTTGTGAAAGCTTCAGAAGGACAAGAAAGATTGACAGCAATCAGAAAATGGAATAAAGGCAAGGAACTCTAACTGTGGGTGTAGGTGGAAAGAAAACGGGGGTCTCCACTCCTGAAGATAGCAGAAATCCAAGAAATTAAGGACAGATTAATTGTTATAGAATTTCCTAAAGAAAAAGTAATAAACTAGCTAATTTATTCATTTTATTATTCTGCCTTTTGATTTGCAAAAAACCTAAAATTCTATAAATTGACATGTAGAACTATGTTATACTACAAGAAACTGTTAGACAAATTTAAAGATATTACTCCTGATTCTGTTTTTTCGTGAATGTCAAGACAGATTTCAAGATTTTTCACTCCAGGAAATAAAACCCTTTAGCCTCTGGTAACTCACCCTTTTCTGCTCCTTAATATATTCCATTAGTTCCTCTCTTGTCCTTTTAACAGCTTCTTCGATTGCCTTTTCACTTCGTTTTTGCTCCTCCATTAACGCTTTCTTGATAATTTCCTTTGTAAAATGAAAACGTTAAGTGTAAGTATTAAAAATATTTCATAAATGTAACACATCTCACCCTTTTCCTTCCTAGAAGTTTATCATGATCATATTCTGCCCCAAATTAGCATGACCCTAAATCAAATCTGATTTGGTAATAGAAGTACACTGTACTAAAGAAAGCCAGGTTCAAATTAAAACACCTCTATCACCTTAACAACATAAGTAATTTGCCCAGGAAACATCTTTCTGAACCAAACAGACTGTCCTAATGCTTAAGTTCCAGCATCCAAAGTCACTCATTAAATACATAACAATATTAATTAGCTAAGATTTCCATTTTCAAAGTTCAGGAACATGAGGTGACAAACAAGATTCCTGAAACATACAAAAGATTACATAATAGCCAGTCAAAATGATCAGTGTATGTTAAATGATTTAGATGAAGAAAGAGGGGAAAGGAAAAAGGGAAATAGTGGATTATTTATTTACTTATTTATTTTTAGGACTAATCAGAAGACACCACTGGATTTACCATCAACTATCTTCATCTCCATCTTCATTCTGGATATTCAAAAGCAGATGCAGCAAAAATAGTAGCAGTGTGCCTTCAGAATGAAGGAGGAGTGGAATGTACTTCTGCTGCTTAATATCACTAGATCTAAGCTTGTTTACCACATACACATTTAGCATGAATACTAAGATTTAATCAAAATTTAATAGCATTTTTTTTCTTTTGAAGGACACAAAGATATCATATAGCTGATTAGAAATACTACTTTTCTTTTTTTTTTTTTTTTTTTTTTTTGTGAGAAT
Organism: Lagopus leucura; assembly: GCF_019238085.1. Classification (NCBI taxonomy): domain Eukaryota; kingdom Metazoa; phylum Chordata; class Aves; order Galliformes; family Phasianidae; genus Lagopus; species Lagopus leucura. Next base: position 34,893,505 of record NW_024962335.1, on the reverse strand, counting down.
TTCCAGTCCTAAAAATATAGGGATAAAAATTGACTAAAAACCATGAAAACTGTTTCAAATATTCACAGCAATTACAAAAAATATCATCGCACTATTTCCTTCTATGGGCCAAAATTCATATTCCCTGTTACTGTGCCATAGCCATGCATTACAGATCCTGTAAGGGAACTAAGAATCCAGTATGTAATAAAGCAATTGATTATGAAAAAAGATGACCACTGAGGCAATGCTGCAGTACATGGGAAAGAAGAATCTTGATTTCCTTCCTTCACAAAACTAAAAGCAGTGCAGCTAAGGAAAATACTCTGGGAAAAAAAAAAAAAAAAAAAAAAAAAAACCAATGGTTCAACACACCGTTTTGGTGTATTTATTTATGGATATGTGCAGATTTTTCACTCTCTTTTTTTTTAAGTTTTAAATACATTTATTTTTAAAATGAAAAATAAATGCTCAGGAACCATCTTCTTCCTCACTACTGTTTACTGTTTAGACATAGCACTACATAATTAGTAGGTGCTGAAAAGGTTTGTCTGTCCATAAGTTTGCTTGAGTGCAGAATAATGCTGACATTTTATGATACATATCTGAAGTAGTGGAGGTTGGATTTTTTGTTTTTTCCTTTTTTGTCAGAACTCTACTGACCAAGGACTACTGATCTAAATGGTGTTCAAAGACCTTTTATTATACGCTATATCAACAGATACGATCCATTATCAAATAAATATTATACCAGAATAGTGCCTACTAAGCAACACATCTTGTAGACAGAAAGTAAAACCAAAAACAAAAAATCCACATTTTTCATCAATTAAAAAAAAAATCAACAATGGAATTTTTTTAAGATTTAATTATAAACAGACATTCAGGCTTTTGTCAAAATAAGTATTCATTGTTACATAATTGTCAGGCTTAAAAGAAGACAATTAACTTTACTGCAGAACTTTGAGTATTCAAATAAAAATATTCAGTTAAAATATGATATTTATAAAAGATTATGATTAGCATAAGGACAAATCCATAATTTCACAAATGTTTGGGAGCTCAGATGACAACCATTTTATGGCCTTGTTTACTTTAATGGTTTAAGGAACATTTGTCAAACTGAGAAGTGACACCATTTTTAAATACAGAATCTCAGAACCCTAACATGCATTCTTAGTGCTTTATTATTCTTCGAATAGAATATTTTTGCAGGAACCCAGTTGTACTGAATGTATACACTCCACAGAACAGGTGGATGGCTAATGCTTCAGAGGTATCAGATATTTACAAAATTACATAATCCATCTACACACATCAGAGTGACTTTACCATATACTTTTAGTGTACAAAATGAATAATATCACTGGATTGGACTAATTGGACTAGATCTTTGAAACTCTTCAGTTGAAGAGTTTCAAGTGAAAAAAGTACTATTTCTTATCTCTAGCAATTTATGTCATTTCAAACAAATATTAATTCAGATTACCAAAGAAAAATCCTGAGACAAAGGCCTCTTTCATTTATGAACTCTAGCAAGACTAACAGAAAAAGTAGCAGAAAGTTACACATTATAGGAATATGCTGTTCTCATATTCTCATGCCAGCTAAATTAGTCAAAAGTTTCCCAAATACTTTGTTTCATATTAGAATGGAAAATAATGAATTCATTTACTCAATTAAATTCTTAAAGGCAAATTACAAAACTGATATGGTGCCAAATATTAAAGCGCAGAAAATCCTGTATTAATAAAATGTTTAAAAACAACAAACATATAAATTTTCCTTGAGATCATGCTACTTGATACTTAAAACAAAAGCCCTACATGAATAAAGATTCAAATAAAAATACAATCAAATTCCAAGGTTCTACTAAAAATTACTACTAAACGAAACCTACTAGCAATACATTTATTACAGACTATTTTAACAAAGTTAATACAAAAAATGAAACTTAAATGACTTGTCTTCCATTTACAACTTCACTTAATTAAGAACAAGCTCTGATGAATACAAAGTTTTGGATAAATATGAAAACAAAGTTGCATAAAGTCCTGTTGAAGTGATAAGCAGAGCATACTATAATTATACTGTCTGTTAGTTGCAGCTCATCACAGCAAACATACATAGGCCTCTGTAAAAACAGTAGGCTGCTCAGAGCTATCAGAAGAGAGATTTGCTGTTGGATTGACAAACAGAAAAAAATTCTTTTGTCCTTTCTGTTTAGTTTTCATGAGTGGGCTTCAATAATGAAGTTTATTTATAGTTTATTTATTAATGAGAGATATTGAAAATTGGGAAAAAAAGCACATAGGTATTCAGCAAATATTCAACAAAGACAAATGGAGGATATATACTGTCATTAGCAGTATGTGCAATACAAATCCCATCCTTTTTGTAAGATGATGTCAGATAGTGGGCACCAAAGTTGGCAATACACCATTTCTTTCCTCTACCTCAGATGAATACAGCATATATACTATATATATGTTGTTCAACACATTTGGAGGGGGAGAATTTAAGCATATATGAGTCAAATATGTTTGAAAATATTCAAACAACAAACAAATTATTTCAAACAAATATATTTGAAATAATTCAAGCAACATCCAATCACCTAGCTAACACACATATTTTTGCCCTGCCCTTTGAGCTAATCACAGGTATTAGTCTGTCCTACACAATTTTCCACAAAAAGCTCAGTCCAGGCTCTCAAAGCCACCATCTTTCTTCAGTCTTTTTCTGTCAGTTATTACAGTAAATTATCAACATACACAATGATTATTTAAATTCTGACACTGCCTATTACTGCTGTTCATCAAAGTCCTAACTGCATGTACATCTTCTCAGTGTATATACTTTATATTCTTATTTTTCCTTTCCTATAATGCCACATCCATCTTCAAAGTTTTTTTTAAATTAGATTTTGATTGCCAAGGTGAAAATTGGCCTGTATTTCATCTTTAAAAGAGTATTGCACTATTTGAGGGTTTTAGTGTTATTTTAATTAATTCAAGAAAATTTGAAAGCCTGGTTTCTCAGAAAAAGGTGAGGGACAAATTGCACTTCAGGTGTGACTCGCTCTTTCTTTCTTAATATCTACTCAGACACCACATGACTAATTATAGCCAAAAGCAGCTTTTCTACAGGAGGAATATATATGTATTATGTATGTATACATCAATTAGAAGACTAGAGTAGCTAATAAAAATTAATTTGATAAATCATATTCAAACCTATGTTTGAATATATATGACTTATATATCACAACCGCATCACCAGAGTGTGTACGTGTGCATCTCCACAGAAAAACAAAAAGAAAAAAATGTACTTTATGTAACAGAGCATGCCAATCAATACTCAAACGAAAAAAACAACAACAAAAAAAACAACCACCACCCACCTGGACTTGCAGAGATGGGATCAGGAAAGCCAAGGCGCAGGCAGAACTGAACTTGGCGAGGGACGTGAAAACCAATAGAAGACTTTCTACAGGTACACTGGCCAGAAGAGACAGGCCAAAGCGAGTGTTCCTCCTTTGGTAAATGTAAAAGGAGAACTGGCTTCAATGGAAGAAGAGAAGGCTGAGGTACTGAATGAGTTCTTTACCTTGGTCTTCACTGGCAGCCAGGATTGCAGTATTTCTCACGTCCCGGAGCCCTGCATCCCTAAACCTCTAGGTGGGGACTGGGATGGTAAATCCCCCCCCCCACTATAAGACAGAGCAAGTCCAAGACTGCCTCATGAGACTGAATGTGTACAAGTCTATGGGGTTGGATGGCAGGCATCCCAGGGTTCTGAAGGAGGTGGCTTCGGTGCTTGCTGAGCCACGCTCCACCATATTTGAAAAGTTGTGGCTGTCAGGTGAGGTCCTGGATGACCGGAGGAAGGGTCATGTCACTCCCATTTACAAGAAAGGGATCAAAGAGGACCCGAGGAACTACAGGCCAGTGAGTCTCACCTCTGTGCCTAGGAAGATCATGGAACAGATCATCCTGGACGACATGCTTGATCACATGAGGAATGTGATCCAAGTGTATGATCCAAGACAGCCAGCATGGCTTCATCCCCATTGCTTGACCAATCTGGTGGCCTTCTATGATGGAGTGATGGCTTTGGTGGACAAGGGAAAGACAACTGATGTTATTTACCTGGACTTGAGCAAGGCCTTTGACATGGTCCCCCACCACATCCTTATCTCCAAATTGGAGGGATGTCGATTTGATGGGTGGACCACTCGATGGATAAGAAACTGGTTGAAAGGCCACAGACAGAGGGTGGTGATTAATGGTTTTATGTCCAGGTGGAAGCCAGTACTTGGGACTGGTCTTGGGACTGATGCTCTTTAACATCTTTATCAATGTCATCAATGATGGAATCATGTGCACCCTCAGCAAGTTTGCTGATGACACCAAGCTGAGTGGTACAGTTGACATGGTAGAGGGAAGGGATCCCATTCAGAGGGTATTCAACAGGCTTGAAAGGTGGGCCCAGGTGAACCTAATGAGGTTCAACACAGCAACGTTTTTGCACTTGGGCTGGAGGAATGCCAGGCATCCATACAGACTGGGAGGAGCAATCCTTGGGAGCAGCCCTGCGGAGAATGACCTGGGGGTCTTGATGGATGAAAAACTTAATATGAGCCAGCAGTATGCTCTTGCAGCTCAGAAAGCAGATGGTATCCTGGGCTCCATCAGAAGAGGGGTGGCCAGCAGGGACAGGGAGGTGATTGTCCCCCTCTACTCTGCTTTTGTGAGGCCCCATCTGGAGTACTGCGTCCAGGTCTGGAGCCTCCAGTACAAGAAAGACAGGGAGCTGTTGGAGAGGGTCCAGAGGACAGACACAAAGATGATCAGGGTGCTGGAGCACCCACCCTACGAAGACAGACTGAGGGAGCTGGGCTTGTTCAGCCTGGAGAAAAGAAGGCTGTGGGGTGATCTAACTGCAGCCTTTCAGTACCTAAAGGGAGCCTATAAGTAGGAGAGGAGTCAACTCTCTGAAAGGGTAGATAACAGCAGGACAAGGGGAAATGATTTTAAGTTGAAGGAAGGAAGATTTAGGTTGGATGTCAGAACTTCCGTTCTTTACTACAAGAGTGGTGAGGTGCTGAGAACAGGCTGCCCAGAGAGGCTGTGTCCCTAGAGGTGTTCAAAGCCAGATTGGATGGGGCCCTGGGCAGCCTGGTCTAGTATTAAATGGGGAGGTTGGTGGCCTTGCATGTGGCAGGGGGGGTTGGAGATTCATGATTCTTGAGGTACCTTCCAACCCTGGCCATTCTGTGATTCTGTGATTCTGTGATATGATTGTTGGCAGATTTATAGGAACATTCTTCTGTTTCCACGCAAGGATGAGGTGGCAGTAATAAATTTTATCTAGGAAATACAACCACAGACTACAATGTCAATGTTTTTTCAGAAAACAGTAACCTTCAAATTATAATGTTTGTGCTTTTAACTAATACTTAGTATTAACTAGTACTTCTGAAGTTGGAAGTGGTTAAAGTCAGCATGCAGTGGACTACCCCTTTTCCAGACTTTACCAGTATACTGAAAATAAACGGATCTAATAGCTGGAATCTCTCGCCACTCAGTGTTGCTGTGTGCATCCTCATGCTCACAAACTTACAAAACATTTCATTTAAAAAGTTGTTTCCATAAAGACTTGCAAAATCAATGTTGTCCATAAACATTTGGCTCATTATTATTTCTGCAACAAAGTGGAAAATTAAGAAGAAAGAAAAACTGAAAGTTTTGTTAAAATACATAGTTCCTTTCTTTCATGTTTTCATAATGAAACTATTCTAACTTCTGGTACTATACATAATTTTAAGAGACAATGACTGTAGATTATTACCTAAAAAATTAAATGCCATATAAATTCAACCAAAAAAAAAGTGCATAAAAATTGTTATTTCATATTCTCTTAAGAGAAATTTAAGCGCTGCAAGTTTAAAAATACGGCAAAGACAATATAAATTGTACATGAATTCAGAAAAGCAATTTTTTCTCCATCACATTTCATAATATAATTGTCACTATTGTAATAGGGCCAGGGACCATAATATTAAGAAAAATGACTTCTGGCAAAAACCCACAAAATTTTGAACATGAACGGCAATGTTGTGATAGGCCAAGACCGTTGCTGAAAAAGATATTGCTTCTCCTTCCAAAACTTAACACTCTCTCAATCAGTCAAATAAAGTCTAACAATTTATTCCTGGAATTGAAACATTAAATGTACCATTGTACTGGCACATTATGAAGCATAGAACAAATGGAGCATTTCACATACTGCCTGCAGCCCCAACAGGATTTCGTAAGCTATGCAACAGATAAGAAGTGGACAAAGAAAAACTGATAAATAGATACTATTTTGTATTCTGTATATTTAACTGGCAGTGCACTCAATGTCCTGTATATCATAAATGAGAATTTTCAAATACTATTTCAGGAAGTGAAATTAATATCATTATATAGGTCATTCTCAAGTACAAAAGCATTACAAAACATGTAAAAGCAATGTTAATATCATGGACTTCTTATATGTAAAAAAAAAAAAAAAAAAAAAAAAAAGGATCTTTCAGTAAAAAGTATAATTAGAGTGAAAAAATGAAAAGAAAGTTGAAAGTAATCTCTGATGCAGAGATAGAAAGTAGCACATAACCTATTTATCAGAGAAAGACCAGTGGAGAGACCAAACTAAAGGGCTAGAAAAAGGCCTTTAAAGTAGTACTCTAAATCTGCAAACAACAATTGAGTCAGGGAAAATAAAGATGTAATATTAAAGGAATAAAGATTGTATCTATGTGGCTAGAAATGTCATATATTGCAGATCTGCTGCATAAATGACCAGCAACATCTAAACAATTATATTTAAAATCAGATCTCAAACAAAACCAATATACAGTCCAGAAAAACAAGCAACAATGTGCATATTGAAGGTAATAATTAGTATTTGGATAGTCAGAAAGAAAACATTAAAATATTTACTGAGTTTAAAGTGATAGTGATGCATTCAAAAGGTAGTATCAAATAGAGATATGTTTTTAGTATAGACAGAAAAAAATGCTCAAAGCAAGCACGTACCAAAAAGTACCTTAGGCTTCCAAATTAAATACAAGCCAAGAGACAGCACAGACCAGCTACCTAAACCTGGGAAGGAAACAGTTCCCAGTCATACAGAAGAAGCATAAGCACCAAATATCACAGAAAATAACTGACAATCAACTGCACAACACAGAGGTTCTCATTCCCATTGACTAAGTTACCAGATTGGCTGTTTTGTCAGTGTATTTGGCTTAGGTGGCAAGGTTTAGCATAGCTGTGGGACTGCAAGGGTGGCCTCTGTGAGCAGAGCCCAGCGACTGCCCCGTGTTCGATCAACAGCCAGCTCCAGCTTCAAAAGGGACTCAGCGCTGACCAGAGCTGAGCCATGAGCAACACTGAGTGTGACTCTGGGATAGGAGATTTAAGAAAGAGGAAATCTGCTGTGCAAGGGTAGCTGGTAGAGAGGAATAAGAAATGTAAGACAAAAAGCCCTGCAGACACGGCCAGTGCAGAAGGAGGGCAGGAGGTGCTTCGGGCATGGAACAGCTTTTCTGCAGCCCATAGAGAAGCTATCATTCTGCAGCCGATGGGCACCAAATGGAGCATATTTCTGCATGGGGTAGCAATTGAGGAGCACGTGGTGCAGCAGTGGATGTGGACTAAAGGAAACTGCAGGCCATGGAGAGTCCCTGTAGGAACATGCCTTGGGCCGGATCTACATGGAAAGGAGCCTGCACACCTTACTAGGTGAGATGTGAGATGTGACATTAATTGGTGAGTGATATCTCTTTCCTTATCTCAAACCTTGAACACTTTTTCATTGTATTTTTTCTACTTCATCTTTTGAAGAGAGGGAGTGAGAGAGGGGTGTGTTGGATTTTAGCTGTCCAACAGGGTGAAACTACCACAGTTGCAGGGAAACAAGATGCAAACTTCAGATAATTGGATAACAACTGTATTTAAAAATTGGTGGTGCCAATGAAAAAAATCCTGTAGGTTTGACACTTACAAAAGATGTATTAATGAATCTATACACAAAAATGCCTTGACAATGAATATCATAATCACCACATATTTTCTTCAAAATATTTATTATAAAACTCTTGACTCCATGTCATCTATTTATTTGTTTGTGATTATTGTTTTTAAGATTACACAGCTAAGAAAAGAGCATTCTACAGCTAATTAAACTGATTTAAAAAGAAAAACCAGAGTGGGAAATAACTCACATAGGCAAAACAGTTTATTACTTTTTTCCACCCTTCCCAAATGCAGAGCAATGAGGAAAAAATATTTAGGCAGAAAACAATTTTCAACTAAAATGTAACAGGCAGCAGTAGAAAAGTAAGCTAGTTCTGTAAGTATGGATCCAGCACCTCCATGTTTTCATTTATAAAAGACTGGGTGTAGAAATCCTTAAGATATTTTACACAAAATTGATTCTGACTTGCCAAAGCTAAGAACTCGCTTAAGCATACTGTAAGAACTCCTGTAGAGGAAATGGACCTGGGGGTATTGATTGATGCTTGGTTGAACATGAGCCAGCAGTGTGCCTGGGTGGCCAACAAGGCCAATGGCATCCCGTCTTGCATCAGGAACAGTGTTGCCAGCAGGAGCAGGGAAGAGATTGTCCCCCTGTACTCAGCTCTGGTGAGGCTGCACCTCAAGTACTGTGTCCAGTTTTGGGCCCCTCACTGCAAGAAAGACATTGAGGACCTGGAGCGGGTTCAAAGAAGGGCGACAAAGCTGGTGAGGGATCTGGAGCACAGGCCATATGAGGAGTGGCTAAAGAAGCTGAGATTGTTCAGTCTGGAGAAGAGGAGGCTCAGGGGAGACCTCAATGGGAGGTTGTAGTGAGCTGGGGGTCGGCCTCTTCTCTCATGTAACTAGTGACAGAACTAGAGGGAATGGCTTCAAGCTGCACCAGGGGAGATTTAGGCTGGATGTTAGGAAATACTGCTTTTCTGAAAGAGTGGTCAGGCAGTGGAATGGGCTGCCCAGGGAGGTGGTGGAGTCACCAATCCTGGAGGTGTTCAAGGAACGTTTGGATTTTATGGTGAGGGACATGGTGTAGTGAGAACTATTGGTGATAGGTGGATGGTTGGACTGGATGATCTTGTAGGTCTTTTCCAAACTTGGTGTTTCTGTGTGATTCTGTGATTCTGTAACTCCCTTTAAGAATACTTAGGAAGTTTTAATAACATATCAGGTAAGCAGCCATTAATTTTTCAGAATTAAGCACTATGTTCTAGACTTCATACTTCTGAGAAATTACATCCAGTATTTTTAAACTCGCTACAAAACATTAAAAACACTTTGAAACCCATACAATGCCAAATAATTTTAATTAATCAAGTTTTTTAAGCCATTTAGATGTTTTCTGTTACAATTATATTAGTCATTCCAAGATGATAAACCAGAAATAACAGTTCTGCATGTAATAGCTATAAGATATAAGCCCTCCGGTGCATGAGGATACTAGAACTGTATTGAATTTTTGGAGACTTACTCGGCAAAGACTACTAGGAAGCTCACTTTTTTTTTTTTTTTTCCCTCATAAGCCTTTTAGTTAACTTTTCTTGCAAAAGTATTTTTTTCTTTGTTTATCTTGTTACATCTTGCATACCCTAGTTGTGGATTTGCAGAATGCAACATTACAGCCTCAGTTTTTCTACAATTTACCCATTGGACATAATTTTGCCTTAGTGCTTCTGCTCCTGTCCAAGAACAGATTTTTTGTTAGTTCTTTTAGTAAAATAGCTTTGGGTTGTTGTTTTTTTTTCCTCTAATTATTTGCAGTCTTCTTTAGAGTCTTGCATAAAGCACATGTGGATTATGGCAATTATGAATTCAGGCTCCTTTTCCCCTGAGAATCAGGATAAAATGCAGTAGATTCTATATGATACTTTAAATACAAGCCTTCAAGTTACGGCATAGAACTGAAAATCCAGGCCTCACTCTTCAGATGCTTGCTATCATTTCAATTTTAAAGATTTTTTTTTTAAAACTAAAATTGTCAGGCATAAATTGTCTTTGATGCCTTAATTACATAAATGGGAAGGAAAAAAAAATAAAAAATAAGTATTTAGTTTTGTGAAATTATAACACTGCATGCAGAGAGCTAAAATAGCTACATACATCTCTCTGCATTATAGTGTTATGTTTGCTCTAGCTAATGGTATATCTACTTTGCATTGACTAGTAACTATACGAGGCTTGCTCCAAAAGTAATGCCTCCTATCTTATTATGCTAGCCCATGACACCAGAGGCAGATGTTAGTGGTATGACAACAGAGGTTGGACTTTCCCACCACGATTCCATTACATATTGTTGTCATGTGAGAGATAAAAGCAGAGGTCAATCTGACAATATGAAGTCTAATGTGGAAGTACATATGAAGCAAAGGTTTGTAACTGAATTCCTCCATGTGGAAAAAATGGCACTCTCTGACATTTATCAACACTTGCTGAATGATTATGGAGACCAAACAGTGAGCACAGTGAGGTGGTGGGTGGTGTTTCAGCAGTGGTGACAGTGACAGTGGGTCACTTCCACAGGTGCAGATTCTTATGGGTGCAGCACACAGGCTCTTGCTCATCACCAACATAAAAGCATAGATAATGGTGGTGACTATGTTGAAAAACAGTGTTTTGTAGCAGAGAATTTGCTCTATCAAATTCTGTTATTGTGCTTTTAAGTTCTGTGGCAATAAACAGGAGGCATTACTTTTGGAGTGACCTACTGTTCAGTTATTTCTATTTTATTGAATTTTTTATTGCTCAATTTGCCCTATATCCCCAATTTTTCACTCTTTTCTATTACCCAGATTTACTTTTTTTTCCAAAGAGTAAAAGAGGGAAGAAAATAATCTTTAACAGCAGAAAGCACTGTTCATTGTCTTTTCCACTTACATTTATACTAGGTGCTTAAATGCCATTTTGAGTTCTACATGGAAGGGTTCAGCTTTAGCTCAGTTTATAGATCTCTGTATGCACTGGGCAACCTCTGCTAAATCAAAAAAAAAAAAAAAAAAAAAAAAAAAAAACTTTAGATAAAATATTCTAGTGGGATAATTTTCTATTTCAGTCATTCCTCATTCCACACAACATTGAGGACTACTTGGCCTATTAAATCCTCTTTGCAGGGAAGTTGCTACTGAAAAAAAAAACAGTTGAGTATACCAAAATAAAAGATAAAATGCTGGAGACGTGCCAGTCCACATTTAGCAGGGTAAACATCCTCACCTATAATAACTTTTCAATGTGCTGCAAAAAGATTACGTAGTTACATTGCAAATGTACATTCTCTTTAATTAAAAGCTTGCTTATTTCAAGGAGAGCTTATTCTCCCCCATCTAAGCGTCATATTTATGATATCTTCTTGTTTTAATTACTTTTAAAAAAGGAAGCTTTAACTCAGAATTTTTAGGATTATTTTCACCGTCAGTTTATCTTTACTTTGCATATTTGTTAACAATATTTTTAATATTGATAATGGGTTAATCGTGATGGTTATAATTCAATCACAGATTATAAAGTGGAAGTTCATCTCAAAGAAGATCATAAAATTTAGCATATGTTCAGACTTTTTCATTCTTCTTTGCTAGATTTACCTATGTGTTTCATGACTGCAAGCCATTCTGCCTCAACTATTTGCAGTAGTGTACATGACCCTTTCCAGTCTTTCAATTTTGCAGACGTCTAGCATTAGCAAAGGAAAATTGCTCCTATTTAATACTATGCTTGACATAATACTTTGTTGTTCAAATCATTAAAATCAATCTCTTAAAATTAATTTGCAGCATGGTAAAATTCAATTGTAATCTAAGTTTCTATGACAAAATTACTAATGAGGTAGAAGAAAGACAATTTTAAACATAAAAATATTGTTTCTATCTCAAACACATATTTTTCCTGTTTGTGAGAATTTGAAAAGGATACCGAGTTTTGTTGAGAACAAGGCTTCTCTTTCTTAGTATTAAGTTCCAAACTTATGCGTTGGTTTAAAAGTTAGTTCTATTGTAATAACAGTATTCCCTGTAGTGCTGTTTTTATATGCCTGACACTAAAAGATATTTTGCATGTTCACTTACATGCATCCACACTTGTTTCATTACTTGGTGCTAAACATAATAATATTATCAAATGACAATTCTGAAGCAAGAAGCATAAAGAATTATACAACAAGATATGAGGAATTAAAAGAGGCATTATGTTACCACAATTTTACATTTAGTTGTCCAAAATATTAGACTACGTCTAATGGCCATTACAGGGCTGACTTGACATGTTGACTATGCTGTCTGAACAACAACTGCAGGTAAGTGAATAGTTTTTATACCTCTTGCAAGAAAAATCTTAAAGAAAAAAATGCAAATAAGAAACTAAGTAGAAGGCCCTATAAAACCACTGTCAACTGACAAATTGCTTGATAGTAGTTCCAACTATTTTTCAGCTCTAAATCAAAGTCATTTCTGATAACTTCCAATTGGGCTTATCAGCTTTATACAGCTTTCTTTGTTGCCAGATTGAGAAAATTTTAGTAGCTGTAGAATGTTTATAAGAGGCTTACGGAAGTAAGTAATTTCATAGTAGAAATAAAAAATGAAAATTTATGCAAAGAAAAGCATTCCATATGAAAGTCCATCCTTCCCAAAGAACTTGCATTCTTGCAAAAAGCAAAACATCAAATATGTTATACATATTTATATGAGAGAACTCTAGAAATCTCAAGAAAAATCTGCATTTTACTTAAGTGAAAACAAATATTTGAAAAAAGGAGCCTAATTCAAACGAGAAATCACAATTTATTGTTAGATAAATTCTTCCTCTTAACATCAAAGTTGTCAGAGCTATTCAGTATTAGAAAAAAGAATTAATGAATGCTCCATAACTAGATCAAAAGCAAGAAATGTATGGGAGAAGTACTAACAACATTCTCCGATAACAGAGTACTACTCAGCATTGCAGTATATAACTGAATAATCTAACATAATGAACTGCTTGATTAGCTAGCATCCCAAGCTGAAAAGTCCTCTTGAAGTCCTGAATTTCTTCCTTGGAAAAGCACTGACATCTCAGTATTTAAGATTTTGTCTGAAAATATATTAATCAATACTAAACTACTAATATTATGCTGCCCGTGATTATTTCCAAAGTAATAAGAAACTCCAGTAGTATGTTCCAGGAAAAAAAACACCTACCTTGAGTTACTTGAATATATTTTATGCGCAACCCAAGTACATAAGAATAGAATCCTGCCTGACCTCATACACTCAACTATGAGACCCGTTCCCTGACGAATGTTTAAAACACAAAACCAACGTTAATCTTCTCATTTGACAGACAGCACATTTTGTCCAAGACGCACAGGTTTCCACAGAAGGACAGAACTATCTGCCTTAGGAATATCACTAAACTGCACATTAATTTAATGACACATTCATTTCTATTTTCTCCTGCTACTAATCTCTTCATGTTCCACATGGTATAAAACTATCATCTTTCTTCACTGTAGTACGCAACTATGTTATTGTTCTTTCTGCTGTTAATAGCTCCTCTGTACCACTGGTACCAATAGTCATTCAGGGTAGTCTAAAAGATTTCTACTGTAGCTAAACCTCGAGTAGTGTTCTTAGCTTAAATTTAGCTTTGAAGTCACTGGATTATCCTTTGATCATGAAAAATTTATCATAGCAATGCTCATCACAGTAAAATTACTACTTTGAAAACTGACATCCTATCAGTTGATATCTTTAAATTCAAGAAAATTAAGCCTGCTACATACAAAACAAAATGATTTTGTTTAGAAATTTACACAACTTCTAATTTACATTTAGAAATGTACACAAAACAGATGCAGATTATAATAATGGGTTTGCATCAAAAAATAACTTTGTAAATTTGGTTAGCTGTGAGATGAATATTTCTTTTAAACACTGGAAAGGGTAATGGCATCTGTTTGCAAGGAGATGGGTTTTAAACATATATGATATTTTATCCTATTCTTTAAATTTTAAAGCTGCGTAGTTGTTTTGTTTTGTTTTTTTTTTCTTTTTTTATTGTTCAGTGTGTTAAAAAAACAGCAACATAAAATTCCAACATTTGAATGAAATACATCTTGAATCTCATAGTGCAAAGAATTTTAAACAACTAGGCCACCAACAAAAGGAAGGAAGACTGTTCCTTCAGATATTTTGACCAGTAGAGACTACAAAATTGAACTTTTGGAAGAGCTACTTAATTTGAGATCCCTACTGTCTTGTTAAGTACTGTGCTGGGAATGTTCCTCTTATTACATACAACTATCCCTACAGAAGCATTTGTCTAAGATGTAATTCTAAAAACATTGGTTTGTTAATGTTTTAGGTTTCTGATTTTAATAATCCTCTTTATTTTGTACCTACTCTATATTTTATCTTAGTAAAGCATCCTTTTACTAAGAGAGACAATGGAATTCCAGCATAATAAGGAATAAATGTAACTTTTCTTCCATAGGTATAAAAAGGAAAAAGTTGCATAAATAATGTACAACATAATACCACTATCTTAACAATTTCTCTTGGGCTCTTTTGGAAGTTAGTGAAGAAAACCAGGCATTTACAGTGCACAATTACCTCATTTCAATACACATGCCTCAAAAAGTCACAGGAGCTATGTTCTGAAACTGCCAAATTCTTTCCAGTCTAAATGGAAATAACTTACGAATGCAGTGCATATCAACAAGCAGTGAAAAACAACGTATCATAAGAAAATCTATCATAATTAGAAAGATCTTAAAAATTAAATATAAAACAAACAAAGCAAGTCCATAGAAGAATAAAACATACTAACTTCATTATGTTTTCTTTGCTCTTGCACTGCTTCCCAAACAGCTTGGGCAATCTTCTTGTTATGTCTCTCATGTTCTGCTTTCCACATATTTCTTTCTTCTTCATGAATCTTTTCCATATTTCTCCTTTCCTCCTCTACAGCTTTCAGAACAACCTCCTGTACTATTTCTTTTTCAGCCTTCAAAACAAATCAAAAAGTAAATGAGGAAAATAGCCAGTGTGGGTGCTATAAGAACACATTTTACTTTTCCTGATGAGATCAGTGAGCTAACAGGATACGAGAAAAATATTTTTACTTCTGAATTATAAACTTCAATCCATCTTAAAGTGATACCAATCTTGTACTACCACAGGACAATAACTTAACTGTTACAGAATTAAAAAGCTGGAAGCAAAGATCTTAAATGTCCATTTGGGTATACCATATCATAACTAGCTTGCATTCTGTGATCACAAAATTTAAGAATTTAATGAAGTCCAAGAACAGTATAAACACTACCTTTGGCAAAGTAGCCAATGCATACTTAAAACAAATGTGTCTTCCATCCCCAAACTCTTTAGCTGCACATACTAAAAGCAGTTTAATTCCATCTTTTTTGAATTTTAATAAAAAAATTCAACCATTACATGAAATCATCAGAAGAAACACACTGAATTTGAAGTAAAAGGGACAATGCACAGATCTATACGAGCTGAACCATCCACAAATATATTTATCAGCAAGACGATCTATCATTACACAACATCTACAAATAAAGTCATGCTGAAGTTCAAAACAAACACTGGCTAGCAGCTCACTCCTCCTTATTTTAATAAGCTTATAAGTCAGTGCAGTATCCTTGATGATAATACTGCAACAAGTAAAAAAAAAAAAAAAATTACAAAAGGCCATAAATACTGGGTTCCTCAAATTCATTTATTTAAAAATAAAGCTGTTTTTCTAGTTTTTTCTACTAGTTTTTTTTTACTAGTTTTCTCAGATCATTACAAGCAACTGAAATGTTGTACTGCATTCTGTACCAGAATTAGAAATTACCTACAGTTTGTTGAAATGTTTTTATTTTCACATGATTTCACTGTCCTGCCCCCAGTGCAAATCACCATTTTTAGCAAAAATTAAGTAAGATACAATGCTAACTGTATTAAGATCAATTGACCTTGCCACCCAGCTCTTCAAGTTGAGAGATACTGATGCTAATTGAAAGACAATAGAAACACATTCAGGTAACATCAACAACTGAACTGCAATTTTCGAATTACTTGTAATAAACTAGTTCAGAGGTTAGCTTAAATAGAAGACAGCTTACACAGACTATCTCTATGAAAACAAACGATAAAATAGATCTATTAATTCGCTTATTTCTATGCTCAGACTTTCCTTTAAACACAGATGAGAATATAACATTTGACAAATTTGGTTATGAAATGAGTTGCTAAGCAAGAGATACCTTTGCAGCAGCTGCAATAGCCTCCTTACTTCTTTTCCTTTCTTCATCCAAACATTTGTCCAGCACTTCCTGTAAATATCATGAAAAATTCAACAACAATATTCAATAGAGGAGTGGCTAAAAATAATTTCAGTCAACTGCTGAAAAGGAAAAATCCATTTTCCTGTCAATAATTGTGACAGAATCATTGCCTATGAAATCTATAGTGTGCACTGGAATCATTTTTCTTTTATAAATAAAAACAATACCTTATGTTTCTGTGACTGTTGCATCAGAGCTTCTTCTATCTTTTCTGACAAGACTGCCTTCTCTGCTTCTAAAATGTCAAGAAGCCTCTGATGCTATTGGGAGAAAATATTTATATTATTTTAACAGCAGTTTGCAAAAAAAAAACAGACAAAAACAACTCATCCAAGAGACGTAGGGTTGTTGGCTGCTTATAAAGCAACTCAAAATTTAGATTTGGTTAAAGGAAATATACAATGCGTCTTTAACTAATTCACTGACAACAGAAACACACAATAAGAAGAAATGCTTTAATTCCCGATTATCTGATATTTCCTCTCAATCTGAACTATACTAGAAAAGAAGTTGAAAAGAACACTATATATAGCAATATTTCTTCTAAAATTTATAACAATAATACAAATAATCATACATTTTAAATAGTTCTTTTAAACAACTGCATAAATTGTATTTGCTGTGCTGGTGGCACAGCTCTCTATGTTAGTGTTTTGATGTTGTTGAGCGTGGAACTGGGAATGATAAGGTTGACTCTATACAGGTAAGGATCAGAGGGACAGCCAACAAGGCTGACATTCTGGAAGAGGACTGCTATAGATTGCCTAATGAGGATGAAGAGATGGCTGAGGCATTCTATGAGTAGCTGACAGAAGTAGTGAGATCACTAGCCCTTGTTCTCATGGAGAACTTCCAACTTTCCTGATATATGCTGGAAATGCAATACAGTACAGAAGAAGCAGTCTAGGAGATTTCTAGTGTGCCTGGAAGGCAACTTCCTGATGCAGCTGGTAAGAGAGCCTCCCAGGGGAGGTGCCCTGCTCTAGCAGGTCACAGTCCTGCTCTTCACAAAGGATTGGCGGGAGATGGGGAGGTCAAGAGCTGCCTTGGGCAGAGCAACCATGAAATGGTAGAGTTCTTAATTCTTTGTGAAGTCAGGAGAGGGGTCAACAAAACTACTACCTTGGACTTCTGGAGAAGTGAAGGCTGCACCTTGAATATTATGTTCAGTTTTGGGCCTCTCACTACAAGACATTGAGACCCTGGAACGTGTCCAGAGAAGGGCAAAGAAACTGGTGAGGGGTCTGGAGCACAAGTCTTACGAAGATCAGCTGAGGGAGCTGGGATTGTTTAGTCTGGAGAAGAGGAGGATCAAGGGAGACTTTATTGCACTCTACAACTTCCTGAAGGGAAGTTGGGATGAGGAGGGGTTCGGCCTCTTCTCCCAGGCAACAAATAGGATCCGAGAAAATGGCCACAAGTTGTGCCAGAGGAGATTTAGATCAGAATTAAGGAAAAACTTTCTCTCTGAGAGGGTGGTCAGGCACTAGAACGGCCTGCCCAGGGAGGTGGTGGAGTTGCTGTCCCTTGAAGTGTACAAGAGGCATCTGGATGAGGAGCTACAAGATATGGTTTAGTAGCTTATGGTAGCAATGGTAATGGGAGGACGGTTGGACTAGGTGATCTTGTAGGTTCTTTCCAACCATATGATGCTAGGATTCTATGATTCTAAGCATCTGAAATATAGGGGTTTTGTTTGCAAGAATTAAGTTGTTCTCCAAAGCTAAAAAATGTGAAGGTAGATTATTATTGCTTATTGACAATTATTAGCAAATCAGTATACTTTGTTAGATATGGAGTTGATATATTATAACCTTAAAATGTAAACATAAAAAGCGCAACATTTTGCACACTTCAGCACTTTTACACAAACACAAACAATCCTTTCATAAGCATTTCCAAAAAACTGCCATTGATCTTTCATGAATTTTATTATTGTTTAGTTAGAAGTATCTCTAACAACAGTTAGAAATACATTTCCAAAATGCAACACTATTTGTGGAAAAAAATTATTGTATTTGTAGAATAGAATAGAAGACCTGTAGGTTACTTAATAAAATAATGTTAAGAAAATTTTGCCAACTAAACATACAGGCTCATCCCAAGTCCTGAAACAATACAGAGATTTGCACTGATACAAAACAGAACACATCTGTATGGACCATGGAAACAACTTATATCTTTTATCCTAGCAGTGGAGTAGAGACATTCATGATTACAGCCTTATGTACAACAGTAACCTCACTTACATAGCATTTTACTTTTTTAGAAGTACTATAGTAGACTGCAATCCTGAAAATACAAAAATTGGGATTGACTAATTTGTATTATACGAAAATTTCAAATGTTCTAATATTTAATAAAGTTCTGCAGAAAAAAAAACAAAAAACAAACAAACAAAAAAACTCCATTGCTGCAATGAAAGATAAACAACTGCAACAAAATATGAAAAAGTTACACCAGACAGCCACTGCTTTTGCTCACCAACGAGCACAAAACAAGTTGCCTGTTGAGTAAGGTTACAAAAAACAAAGTCTGCTGTTACTGTCATTTCAAGTATGATCACTTTAATTTGGTTTAGATTCTCGTATTTCCATGATACATTAGAAAATCTACACGATGTCGCATTTTGTATTTTGTGGAATCCACAGAAATTTTTAAAGAACTTTATGTGTATAAATACACACTCATGATTTTTCAAGATGTTAAAATTAACTATTTCTAAGTACATCTAGAATGCTATAAGCTAATGACTTCTGGCATATTTCGTTACAACTTCTTTTCATTACAAAGCTTCCCTGTATCTCGAGGGAGTATGAAGATTATAATTTGATTGAGATTATAAACTTTTTTGAATAGCTTGGCAGTCCTTTCCTATTACAATGTACATTTTTATTCATGTGGATTAATCCTTCCATAAACAGTTACCTTCACATCTCAATTTCCAGCAGTTCATATACTATCACAAATGTTGTAACACCTACCCATGCAACCCAGAAAAGCAAATTCTCTTGTACTGCAGAAACATTTTGAATAATTGCTTACTTGGCCTCAAAATTTTTATTTGGACAACTAGATTTTTATTTACTTTTTTTTTACTGAAATGTATCTTCATACACAACCTCTCTGGGCAGCCTATTCCAGTACCTCACCACTATCTTGGTAAAGAACTTCCCCTGATATCCAACCTAAATCTTCTTCTGTTGAGAGCCTTTACACACTCTTGTATTTTTTGACTAACTAGAAGTAATAGAATGTTCTGCATTTGTTTACGGGGCTTGTACAGTTTTGTTCAACTACAGCAAAGTCTTGTTATCTATAAAGACCATCAGTGTTTGAAAGATCACAGACTTAAATGCCTATAGGTAAGCAAACCTGTCTCATAACCCACTTCTCTCATTTAACATTTCCTTCTTTCCACAGGTAATGACATTTTACAATTAGAGGAATAAAGAAAGAGCACAGAAAGGTAAGGCACTGATATGAACTATCTATACAATCTATGGATTTCCAGGCATTGAAAAAGTAACTTTCTTTTAAGCATAATCTGCTTGTCAAGTTTGTGACCTCATGGTAATTGTACTTGTTAACTGTCCATTCTCCAACAACAACAACAAAAAATTAAAAAAACTGTTCAAGTAACAGTCATCAGTTTCCTGTCAGTGGGCTAATGAGTTCATTGGAAATAGTACCCATACAGGAGCAACCATTTCTATTCCAATTTTTCTAAGAAAATTATGATGGATACTTATTTATGGAGTCTCATGTTTGGGAAAAGTACCTAACCTGTCTAGACTGTAAGACTGCCTATAAAGCTTTTTAATTGGAACCTGAGGTAAGGTTTTTCTTTATCAACAATTCGCGGATCAGAAAATACGAAGAAAGAAGTCTAAATATGCCTGAATTTTCAATCTAATTATCCATTATTCTAGAAAAATACCATATTAATTCTCCGACTAAATTGCAGAAATAGAAATTGATGAAGGTACAGCTACATATTATCTGAAGGTAGGAATATAGTGGGTGAATTAGTCCCTATTAGTAGAATATACAAGATTGTTGCATATTGAAACACACTGTTTCTAACAGTCTAAGTTTGCTAGGCTAAACATACATATAATGCACGTAAGCTATTTGGCATATTATGGAGAGATACTGAGCCAGCTCTAAAATTTTAAATTCACGTACCACTTTGTCTAACTAACTAGCTTAGTCACCTTTCTGTCCTACTTTCTTACAAAGCTATCATTTGCATCTTCTTATTCCTTGGTTGGAGAGTTATTGAGTGCAGAGTGCAAAATACTGATGTGTAAAAATTCTGAAGAGTAAAACTGTAGTGGGTCATGAAGGCCCATAAAACATATAACAGCATTTTCCAACAAAAGAAAAGACTTATATTTCTGAAAAGTGATATTCCAAACTGGATAGATACATGTACTATCACTTCTGCCCCATTCTCCAAAAAGCAGTCAGGACAGCAACTTAAAGCAAAGTAACAACTCAAAACAAAAGGCATTCAAAAATAGGTTACATTTTCCACCCTGAAAGAAGTTTTCTAGGCAATGGTTCCAAATGAAAATTGTTTGATGTAGATTCAAATATAAATACAGAGGTCCTGTGGTTTTTCTTGATTCCTGTAAAAAAGAAATTTAAAAAATCTTTTTTTTTCTGAAATGTGAGTCACAGAACACATTGTAAACAGATTTAATCATGGCAGCAAGAGTCAAGGATTTTTGTTATTTTTATATGTTAAATTCATTTCTGAAGAGTCATGACATGTTCCTTTAATATATATCCATTGAAGGGTGACACAGTATATATTATGATAAATATGTTGTATGAATGAAATCACAGAATCACAGAATTGTAGGGGTTGGAAGGGACCTCTAGAGATCATTGAGTCCAACCTCCCTGCCAAAGCAGGCATGACTTGCTTTACTATGAAAATAATTAATAACTAAATCCAATTTAGTACAGCTATAACCATTACATAGTCCCATTCATCCTAAATTGCAACTTTAAAGAAAAATGGAAAATAGGGTGTCTCGCTTTTACTGGAATGCTTTTTAAAAGTGTCAACTTCCTTTCTTAGTCCTGTACAGTTTCGTGGAAAAAGATGTGAGAAAAGGATTTCATCCAACAATGTTATAATTATTTTACTATAACTGGTATAATCCAATTTATGCTTCCGCAGATTGGTTATTTTACTGACTACTACTACATAAACTATGAATAGCAGCTAACAAATTTATCTACACTGAACTTGGTGATCTGTGCATCATGATTTGCCCAAATAGAATCACAGAATCATTAAGGTTGGAAAAGACCTCTAAGATCATCTAGTCCAACCTCTGACCAACATGCTCATTAAACCTAAGTGCCAGGTTTACTTCTTTCGAAAACCTGCAGGGATGGCAACTCCAACACTTTCCTGGGCAGCCTGTTCTAATACCTTACTACTGTTCCTGAGTATCCAACCTGACCAATTCAATTATGGAAGGTAACCACTGAAAAACAACATCACAGCACAATGTTAATGTGACTATGCAAACACTATGAGAAACAAAAAGGTTGTGCTATTTGCTGTACCCTGCAGAATGTAATTATATTCATAGAATCATAGAATGGCTTGGATTGGAAGAAACCCCAAGGATCCTCAAGTTCCAACTCCCCTGCTATAGGCAGAGCCACCATCCTCCAGATCTGGTAAAAGAACAAGTTGCCCAGGGCTCTATCCAAAGTAGTCTTGAACACCTACAGGGATGGGGCATTCACAGCCTCTCTGGCCAGCCTGTTCCAGTACCTCACTACTCAGGGAAGAACTTCCCCCTGACATCCAGTCTATACCTTCCCTCCTTGAGCTTAAAGCCATTCCCCCCTGTTCTGTCACTATCTGCCTGAGTAAAAAGTTGATACCTCTCCTTTTTATAATCCCCAATATTGGAAGGCTGCAGTGAGTACTCCTCACGGCTTTCTCTTCTCCAAGCTGAACAAGCCCAGCTCTTTTCAGCCTGTCTTCGTAGGGAATGTGCTTCAGTCATCCCCTGGTCATCTTTGTGACCCTCCTCTGGACTCTCCAGCAGCTCCACATCTTTCCTGTACTGAGGGCTCCAGACCTGGACACAGTACTCCAGATGGGGCCTCCTGAAGACAGAGTAGAGAGGTACAATCCCCTCCCTGCCCCTGCTGGCCACCCCTCTTCTGATGGAGCCCATTGGCCTTCAGAGCTGTAAGCACACACTGCTGGCTCATGTTTAGTTTTTCATCCCCCAAGACTCCCAAGTCCTTCCCTGCAGAGGTACTCTCAAGGATTTCTTCTCCCAGTCTGTACGTATTTGGGATTACCCTGACCCAAGTGCAGCACCTTGCACTTTGTTATGCTGAACCTCATTAGGTTCATACAGGCCCACCTTTTGAGTTTGTTGTGGTTTCTCAGGATGGTGACCTTTCCTTCTAACGTGTCAACTAAACCTGCACCTTTACATATTTTTCTAATTTGTGGAAAAAAAATTCTCACAGTAATGAAATGATGCTTGGAATCTTCCTTTCATAACATCATTCTGAAAAATATATTAAGTATATTAAGGCATAATTTTCTGTATTTCTAAGCTATACTACAAGTGAATGACCAGTTTTCATCACAAAAAAAATTCTAACAGAATTTTTCATCTCATGAAACTGCATTCTGGTGAGGAGTTATAAAAAAACCCACAGTGATAATAAGACTTAATCTCTCATCTCCAATATAACAAAAACTTTTTTGCCTTCATTACATAGGACATGGAACAACCCCTGGCCCTCTAAGCCTGCGAAAAATCATCTACAGAAACAGTTAGCAAGCACTGAAGAAATCAGAACCTAATGGACTGGGCTTTTTAAGAATTCAGTGACTCAAAAATTTGTTCATCTATTTTAACAAGAAACCTTAGCCCACTACTTTTATTTCAATCTCATAAAGGAATCCAACAGTAAGAAGAAATAACTCACGTTATGGGAAAAATCCCTTTATCTCCATTTGAGAGAGAGATGTCAAAAATACAGAGCTATAACAGAAGGACTTCGTAAAGTTAGCAAAACATGTCCATTGCTACCAATTCAAAACATTATCCTGAGGAAAAAGGCAGTCTTATAAAAAAAATAATAGTTTTCTGCTCCTGTAAAATGGCTAGCTACCTGCATATTCTTTTATACTTTTCTTCACTTCTGCTAAACTAAGTGCAAATCAAATGTCAAGATCTGGTAATCATAACTAGCTTCTTACACTGACCTTACTATCAGTGGCATCTGAGCGTTTGGCAGTGCAAGGTGGAAAATCTGTCTAAAAATTCCAACATCTGTTACATATTTCCACTTCCTCAAATTATAACCTATTATTCCATGGTTGAACTGCATCTTTTTTTGCCAGTATGTCGGCCAAGTGGCTAACAAAGCAGCAAAATGTTTCTAAAAGGAATCTCAGAAACCAGCAAAACATTACTAAAAAGAGAAGTTAAAACAATACAATACAAAGGAAAACTACAGTAGTGGTAATAAAACAACTAAGCTTAATACTCAATTCAGCAGTGTGCAGAATAATCTGAATAACTTGATGCACACTGGAGGCTATTATTAATGCAAGACAACAGTATCAAGCTTCAAATTTTTCGCTGCAACTGTGTATTACTGCTTATAAATAGAATAAGAAGCTATTCAGTTGTCTAACATTAAAAACAGTTTTCTCAGAAAGTGTGCATAGGTGGTAATAAATACTATTAAAATAGTCCCCAAACTGCCCTAAGAATACAGAAATAAGAGACCGTAGTAAAAACATGAATGAAAAGTGTTAACTAGCTCTTCCGGTTTTGTGATTCAATTCATTTTGCACACTGTACGAGTTATTCACAATTGCTCCATTGCACCAGGAAAAATAAGACAAAATGGATTCCTAAAATAAAACCTTTATAAAATCAAAATGTTCACTAATGGAGGATAGCAAAAATCACACAGTATTGGCAAGAATAGATGACTAATTCATAGTAAGAAGTGGAGATTCTGTTACGTAAGCAAAAGTTGGAGAAAAAAAAAATCACACTAAAGGGCTGCTTTCATCTGAAACTTCACGAATCCAAGGAAGATCTGAAAACTTGGATTAGCAAGTGCAATATCCAAATAAGATTTTTTGTTGAGACTGACAGTATCTCAGCTAAATTAACAATGCAAAGAGACTGAAAAAAATTACCTTTTAATTAGCTTGAGATTGTGGGCAGATTCAAATAAAGTTGAAAGACTAATAAAGATTTTCATTTTTGTAGAACACCAGTGCAAACAAAAGATCAAAACTGGCATTCATTTTCAGGAGGCAACATCAAATGCATGCTTCAGAAAAACACGAAATTTGTGATTTTCCCACTTAAAGTTGACACTTGCTTGCCAATGACATTTCCTCTGTAATCTTCAAACACTATATGTATACAACTGACATGCACTGCTTTCCTAAATGTTTATTATCTAATCAGATTGCTTTTTGGCAAAAATAAGTTCTTACTGTCCTGTTTGTTGACCGATGCCATCACAAATCTTAAAATGCCATGGAAATACTTGTTTTGCTGCTTGATATGTAGATCTGAGAGCACACTCCCTTGGAAAATAAACAGCAACACTAGAGACTATGCCTCAGGAAGCACCCATCACAGTGTTCATCAGTGAATTTGAGGGAACTGCTTCTTTCAGCACATTCTAGCATGGGATTTAAAGTGAGGACCATTAACTTCCACACCTAAGGAACGTGTGATAAAGGACATTATAGACAAGTGACTGACATTAATGAACTAGGAAAAAGGGTAGATGCGTAACTACTCAGCATCTGTTGACAGTAATTGGATAGTAAGTGATGCTGACAACTCATATCTCAAGTAGTTTTTTCAAGAGCAATGGGTAGTCATAACATCTATATAAATGGACTCTTCAATGAAAGACAGTTTAGTACAGTTGGAGAGCGCACTGATCAAACTAACTCAAGCAGATTTTTTAGCAACAGTGCAAACTATCCCAGAAGGTTTTGAAAATGTTAATATCCAAAATCTGAGGCTTTTCCAGACTGAGAGAAGAAAGAATACTATGTAACACACATGTAGAAACTTCAAGCAAATGAAACTAAACTATAAAACAGACCAGAACTTTCTGACTTTAGAACATGTGGAGAAGGCACCCAGAAGAAGGACCACAACAGAAAATAGCAGGAGTATTTTACCCTAAAGAATTTCTTACAATTTTAGCAAGGTCTTAAAATTGAAGTCCTATGGATACAGAACTGGAAGAGGAGTGCAGAGAAAAAGACTGCTGAAAGAAGATTCAGAACCAAGGATGTTTTTGTTGAGGAGCTGATGGCTCCTCCTGGAGAAGGTGATGATAACGGTAGCTCCAGCTAGTTGAAAAATCTTGCATGTCAGAATTGAAGATGAATTTGTCTAGGAGGAAACTGAGATATAACTAGACCTTTCATATTTTCCTCTAGACTGAAACATACAATAGTATACAAGTATCAGCAGCAGTTATCAGTACTTCTACAGACATACAACATGCATCTCCATTACAGGCATTCTGATAAAAGACAGCTTTAAAATCTGAAACTGAAACAAACTGAAACAAACTGAAACAATGACAGGTTTAAAACAAACAAGAGTCATTCTTCCTTACTAAAGGAGGAGAGGTAGGAATGTTAAGGCAAAGAATTAGGAGAAAACATAAGAGTCAATACACTAAGGTAGACAACCTTGACTTTATGGAACTGGAAATAAAACAGCAGAAAATTTAAGAGGTTAAGTGTCCTTAAAATTTGAAAGCCAAATATTGCTTTTAAGACAAAAATATTAAAGGAAACCAGAAAAAGAAGTTGTGTTTCAAATTCTTTGAAGTGATATGGATACTCATAATTTTACATATAAATATGTATGCACAATGCCATAACATAGAATGGTAAACAACTTGGTGTATAATCATAAGCAATCATTTCGGTAATCTTAGTAATTTTAGTAATCTTCAGTAAGTGTTAGAACAAAATCATTTGAACAGAAGGAAATGGTAAAAGA
Source organism: Lagopus leucura (assembly GCF_019238085.1). Taxonomy (NCBI): domain Eukaryota; kingdom Metazoa; phylum Chordata; class Aves; order Galliformes; family Phasianidae; genus Lagopus; species Lagopus leucura. The sequence continues at coordinate 34,867,052 of NW_024962335.1, read as the reverse complement.
AATATATATTGAAGAATCGATCTATTAACAAATAAAAATACAGTAAACATTTTTCAGAACTCTTTCAACAAATTTATAGTCAGAATAAATTCTAGTTTATTAAGTTCTACCACAGAGCACTCTCTGCCCTTTTGTCTGCTTGATTAGGCTTCAAAATTCCAGTCATATATAACAAATAAAGATGGCAAACTTTGACTCAGGTGAATGAAGTTACTTTTAAGTTTGTGAACAAAATCTCTTCAGAGATCCAAGAGTAAGCTGCATTAAATGCAGACATTATTTGAACTGTGAACAGGGCATTATGTCTTATGTACACTGTAACTCTTATGTTGTTGGATTCTACTGAAAACAAACAAACAAACAAAAAAAAAAAAACAACACCAATTAACACCTATCTCACTTAGATCCCCAGATAAATTTGAACTTATTGAACATTTCTGTCCCTGCCTTTTGGTTTGAGATGTAACAGATTATAGGAACAATACTTTTGCAGTTCTTGAATCTGTTCTAAGGAGATTAAAATGTTATAAAATCCTTTCAAACACAACAGATGCAGAGTTATCATGCACTTAGCATTTTTGAGTAACCGTGTTTACTCTTACATTGAGGATGCAAAATGAAAGACTGGTCATCCTCTTTGCTCCAAAAGGCACACTTCTTTCAAAAAAAAAAAAAAAAAAAAAAAAAAAAAAAAAAAGAGCTGAAACTGAAAGACAATCATAAAAGTTTTTGTAAATGCATATACTTACCTGAGCATCAAGAAGCTCTTGACATTTGTAAGAATGTTTTTCAATTGCTAGTATATACTGTTTTTCAATAGCTGCTTCTTGCTGTTGAACAGTACACTGTAGCAATGACTGCAAAAAAGAAATATAAGAAAATTATATATATATATACTACATATGTATATACACTACATATGTACATATAAATATACACACACATATATATAAAGAGGGATGTATATTATTAACTGCACGTCAACTAGTACTTCTGTATAACCAGAACGCAGAATGCTGTTATAAATCTTGGAATGTGCAACTATTAAAGTACTTTTCTATGTAACACTACCTTGTTTTCAGTCAGGACTGAAATTTTTTTGGATCTCAGATTTCTTATACATAGGCTGCTTAAAAGAGGGCAGCACACAGAAGATAGAGAGGGCAAGTATTTCTGTTAAATATATTCAGAATAGTGAGACCACACAAGAAGAGAAGCACATGAAACCTGCTGAAGAAAAATAAAAAAAAAAAACAGACATATTTCACTGGCTGACAGAACTCCACATCCTCTCGGCACAGTGTAAGATTCCATGGGCCAAGCATGATCTTTGCAACCACAAATCAAATAAAAGCAGATGGAAATTTTGTGTAATTTTAAACATAAAAGAACACCCCCCAGGAAACACACACTCAAATGTGTAGCAGTGGAAGTCAGTCAAAGTACAAAGACATTAACAAAAAAATAATAACATCAGGAAATGTGTGTGTGCACCTGTGTGCATGTACATTCACGTGCACTTGACTGAACTCAACAGAATTTCCAGCAACAGAATGCAAAATTAAAAACATTTTGCATATATGGAAAAGCAAATCATCATTTGAAAGAACCACACTCTAACTTCCTTATTTTTACTCAGGATATACTCATATGCTACCCAAGTTTTTTTCCCCTAATATTATAAAATATTAGTATGACTTTCTGAATATTCATTGGGGTACTTATACACACTAAAGGAAGCTATTTCTAACTGACAGTCAATACAGAGACTTAGCTGAAATTAATGCATAAGTTAAAGAAGACATAGGTGCTACAGAAAACAGATCTTTGGCCCAAATGCAGACAAACAAAAAGGAAAAAAATGTATATCTTTCAAACGATTTTTACTTTAGAGATATATTTACTTCATGGAATACAAAACTCACTTGAAAGATATTTTGAAAAGTTTTTGCAAGAAACTCCAAACCAATAAAAACAATTTATCCTCAAAAACCCTGACAATTTTTATAATCTATATTTCTACTGATTCGCCTTTGATGCCAAAATCATGTTCTTCAGGATATCAGTAAGACCACAGGACCTTTCAGCAAAAGTTCAGAAAGATCTAAAAGGCAACAAATGGTTGATTATGCTTGACACACATTTTGATTAAAATGTAAAACAACATTAGTGGATATTTGCAGAGGACTTAGCTAGTCATAAGTTTACGTTCATGAAAGCAAATTTTTTTCCAACTACATTCAGTTCTTGTATTGGCATAAATTCAGGCATCACAATAACATAGCTCAGTATAGCTTTGTATGCTAAATCCTACTGTGTATAAACTGGAATTGTCACATACTACTGGAAAAATGAAGTTTGTACTTTGCTTGTAGATTTTTGAGTTATTTTTTTTCCCCTAAACTGCTGTGAGGATAATTATTTTATATAAATGACTTGAAAGAAGAAAAAGGAATTAAATTCTGTTTACATGGAAAACAGTAACAGAATGGCCATTAAGATGCAATGCCATTTCTCAGTTTATTCTTATTCATGCTAAAGGTTGAGTCACCTTATGGACTTTACTGTGCAAACTTGACTGATAATAATTAAGCCATACCCAGAATGTACAGTTTTTTCAGAGGAAAAAATTAAATGGCATAAAGAGATCATTAAGATTTTCTAAATTTTTCTTACTATTATTTTCTGTACATAAAATTCCACATTTAGGAATTAAAGCTTCCCTTTTCTCTCATGTGCATTACGAATAGAGTTTAAACTGCAACTAAAAGTTGCGTGTCTTTGACTAGTTGTCCGAGTGAGAAGGCACAGACACTGAAATGCCATGACATGGCATTTCAGAGATAGCTTTCATGTTGTGCCATAACTGTTCAGAGAAAATCTTTTTTCTATGGAGAAATAGAGCACTCCAGCCAAATAGGTCTTAAAATACAGAACAGAATAACAGTGAAGAATATTCAGCCTTGCTTTTTGTTTTCATAAAAGAATTTGAGACTAAGTTTCAAGGCTACTGAAAATATCATTTTTTCGTTAAATTTGCAACTCCATTTTCATTCAATGTAAATATACTACAAGTATACTGAAAATTTTCAAATGGAATGTATAGAGTTACAATCAGATATTCAACTCAAAAAAATCTGACCAGGTCTCTCTACTAGACTTTAATAAGATTAATCTTACCAGAGAAAGAAACCTCTCACTTCACAATCATGCCTTATTCATGTCATCGCTTTCTGTCAGTACAGGCATTTGTGAACAACTATTTTCAAGGATGAAATACAGGAAGAAAAAACATTTCACTAAAAATCTCTGATAAACACCTTCAAAACTCACTAGGAATTGCAACTACCTCCATTTACCCAGACTCATGCACTAGTTTCACAAAAACAAGATCAAATATCCCACTTGTTTCATATTTCCTTCTTCACAATATCATATTACTTTTTTTTACCATGACTGAAATGGACAAAAAACTCAAAGAGAAAACAAAGAAACATCATCTACGTTGACATTATTTTAATAAGTTTGCTTGATCTATAATTTATTTTCAACTTGGCATAATCTTCTTAACTACTTAAAACTACAACTTAGTTAAGTTTTTAGTTTTTGTATTTGATGAGAAACATCAAATACAACACCAAGTTAGAAAAAAAAAACCCACCAAGTTAGACATAATAAGATCTGTAAGTTAAATACATTTTTTTCATGTAAAAGTCTCTTCTAAGAAGAGTTTGGCACTGACTGTGAGCTGAAAATTCCAGAACCTTTACAAATAATGCTGCTATATGAGATAAAAATACATGGACTCATCAAGTGATACAGAAGAAAAAAAAAAAAAAAAGCCTAACAAAAATAACGTACTCTTTTTCTGTTAAGAAAATCAGTCAGATGTTCTGGGTAAGAAAGTCACCGAAAGATGAGCAACATTTCAATATTTCAAACACTAGTCCATGACTGCTAATGTTATCCTTCCAAACTCTCTACATTATTCTCACTAGAAAAGTCAGATTATTGTTATTTTCAATATATAACCCAGTTCATCTGCATGAGTATAAAGAGGAAATACTAAGTACTGATGCACACACTGCTCTGAATTACAATACGCATTTTGTATAAATTAAAGCCATGCGGAGAAAACATTTATATGACAAGCTGGCAGCAGAGTTGTTACAGCATTGCTTATTTCGTTCCTCAACCTGTCCACAAAGGTTTTAAAAGCAAACCAAGTCCTGGATCAGAGAAATTACAACTGAAAAAGTTATTAGTAGAAGAAAAAGCTGCCAAATCAACACATCTGTATTTAGCTCTTTTAAATCTAGAACTAATTTACCAGACTGCACTATTTTAATATACTGACTGGGTTTTCTTTAGTTTAAACAAACAAACAAACAAACAAACAAAAAAAAAAAAAAAAAAAAAAAAACCACCATCAACAAGATAAAATATTTCATAATTTTATAATTCATTTTGCTTATTATCCTGAGTTTCAGTGCAGGAATTTAAGATAATGCAAATAAGTTATAAGGAACTACCAGCGCTGGATAAAGAAAGCAAATCTTTAGGTCTCATTCCAATATCTATCAGGTATCAGATGTATTATGGCTTGACATATATTCTAATCTTCATCCTTTCAGAAACAAACAAAAGAAATCATTAGATGCTGTATCATATTACTAGCACTAAAACCAATGGATTTTAACCAAAAAGGAAAATTAGGATTCTACACTCCACCTCAGTTCTCATTTTCTTTTCCTGAAGAGCAAGTTTGCTGCTCTTATATCATACACACACGCATATATATATGTATTTTAAGTTCTAAAATGTTTAAGTTTCTTAAAGAGAGTTCTTGTTATTCTAACACCCGTATGTCTGGAATCTTTAGCAGTAATGCACCTTTACAGTGTGAAAGATTAGAGACAGGAGAATGTGCTAGAACACTGGGTACTCTTATCTTCAGTGGGAAGGAGTTTCAGTGTCTGCAAAATATATGTTTTAAGCATACTATAATGCAGTTTAGATGTAAGAATTAATCTGGGAGAAGCTCTATCTTCTACTTTCTACTTTGCCACTTGGAAATCATTCACATGACTGATGTAGATCATATTCCATCACCAAACTGTTCTACATTTCCAAATAGTTGTTAGTTGTTTCCAGCCATAAGTACATGAACAGCTTTGGGGATGTTTTAAAACAAAACAACAACAAAAAAAATCACAGAGTTAATGTACAAACAAAGGACTAACATAAACAGCCACATCTAATAAAGTAGACGCAGTATAGCTCTGCCAGTAGCGTACAAATGATCAAAAAATTTTTTCTTGTACTTCTCCAAGTTCTTTTAGAGTATGGATTGCTTTCTAAAACAGGACCTCAATTTTTTATTCAAACTAAGACAAAAGTGCAATAATTAGACTTACATTTTTAATATATACACATGTTTAATATAAATCTATTTACCCAACACCAGTGCATACTGCCTTAATTATAGCAACAGTAGAAATCATAACTGCTTACCCAAATTGGGATTTCTTGTACAGACAGAAGCTAAAGTTTACGAAAATCCTTCTTGGTTTACCTAGTCAAAATACCTGTTATCCCCAAATTCATCCCAACCAGAAACAATCTCTGCCAGATCTCTCTCTTCCAATCTCTTTCTTTTGCTACGAGGGAAAAAAATGGAAAAAAAGCTAGCAGGGGAAAAGAAAAAAAAAGAAAAAGGAAAAAAAAAGTTTACTATCCTCCTTCACACCTTCTGAAAAACAGTATTAAAGTAAATCTAATCTCTGCAAAAAAAAAAAAAAAAAAAAAAAAAATTTCTCAGATGTAGTACTGTTTAAAAATGTGAAACAAACTCAAATGATAGGCTAAATAAGATGTAATATTTAATTAGTCACGTTGAAACATGAAACACAGAAATTAAATCACATGAAGCAAATGCAGAAAGGGGAAACTTAGCCTTACTCAGAAAACTAAGTTCATTTTTTAGTTATTTTTCCGTGTTTTTTTAATACAAATGTTATGACTATGAAATCTCATCTTAACATTACATGAGTTTAGGGCGAATTGTTGAAGGAGTGGGTGTGCAAGTGGTATTTTCCTCTCTCCTTTCTGGGGTACTGAGGGATACGGAGCGGTCTAGGAAAATCCAGGCTTTGAATAAATTTGAATAAGGCTGAAAGGTTGGGTTCTTTGACCATGGGGCAGTTTATTTGGCACCTGGCCTGACAGCTGCGGGCAGGTCTCACCTTTCTCCAAGGGGATCCTAGCCGAGGAGCTAGCAGGGTTCACTGACAGAGCTTTAAACTAGGTATGGTGGAGTGTGTAGTTCAGAAATTTCAATCAGATTTGACAGGGGAAGTGGGTGGAGGTCAACGGGAGAGAAAAGGGTTTGGGAATGTTGTCACTGTAGGAGATAATGGGGAAAAGCCTCTGAACTGTCCTGTAGGATCCTGTGGGAACTCCTCAGAAGAGGGAGGCAATGTTGCTGACCCCCCTCCCCATCTGAAACCTTCTTGTGTCTCTCCAGGAAGCAGCAGAGGAAACCTTTTAATGCCAGAAAGCCCATCTGAAGTGCCTTTACACTAATGCAAGCAGCATGGGAAATAAGCAGGGGGAGTTGGAAACCATGATGTGCTTGGAAAATTATGATCTGGTTGCTATCACTGAAATGTGGTAAGACGTATCCCACAACTGGAATACGTGAAGGTTATAGGCTCTTCAGAAGGGATAGACAGGGTAGGAAGGGAGTGGGAGTTGCCCTTTATCTTAGGAAGTGGATAGATTGTAAAGAGCTGTGTCTGAGCCATGAACAGGTTGAGAGTTTATGGGTGAAAATGAGGGATTGGTCCAATAAAGGGCATCCAGTGGCTGGGGTCTGCTACAAGCCACCTGATCAGGCAGAGCCTGTTGACGAAGCTTTTTTGCTTCAGCTGCAGGAGATGTCACACTTGAGGGCTCTTGTCCTGTTGGGGGATATCAACCACTGGATATCTGCTGGGATAGCAGCACAGTGGGTGGCAGACAATCCAGATTCCTGGAGTCTGGTGAGGATAACTTCCTGGCCCAGGTATTAGACGAAAAGACCTAAGGTGAAGCCTTAGTGGTGCATACGCATTGGTGCCCACCAATGCGGAGGAAAGCATCAGAGAGGTTAAGACTGGAGGCAGCCTGGGCTGCAGTGATCATGCCCAGGGGGAGTTTGCGATCTGGAGGAATGTAGGCCTGGCAAAAAGTAGCATCAGAACCCCGTGCTTCAGGAGAGCAAACTTCTGGCTGCTCAAGGAACTGCTGGATGGGATTTCCTGGGAAAGTGTCTTTGAGAGCATAGGAACAGAACAGAGCTGGCATCTCTTTAAGGACACACCGGAGACCACAAGAGCTCTCCATCCCACAGCAGAAGAAATTGAGCAGAGGCGGCAGCTAAGCAAGGACCTGCAGCTTCAACTGAGGGAAAACAGAGATATGTACAGTGGTTGCGTAGCCTGGGAAGAATATAGGGACGTCATCCACACGTGTAGAAATAAGATCAGGAAAGCCAAGGCATAGATAAAGCTGAACTTGGCAAGGGACGTGAAAAATAACAAGAAGGGGTTCTACAGGTACATAAGCAGGAGGAGACATATCAAGGAGAGTGTTCCCTCTCTGATAAATGAGAACGGAGAGCTGGCTTTCTCAGACATGGAAAAAGCTGAGGTGCTCAAAAAGTGCTTTGCTACAGTTTTCACTAGTGGTCAGGCTCCTCCAAATATCCACCAGGACCCTGAAGCTCTAGGTGTGGATGAGAGGAGCAGATTCCATCCCACTATAACAGTGGAACAAGTCCGAGACCTCTTCAAGAATCTGAATGTATGTAAGTCCATGGGTCTGAATGATATCCATCCTAGGGCTCTGAGCGAGATAGCTGATGTGGCTGCTGAGCTGCTACCCATCATATCTGAAAAACTTAAGGCTGTCCGGTGAAGTCCCCAGTGACTGAAAAAAGGGAAACATTGCTCCCATTTTTAGAAAGGGAGAAAGGATGACCCAGGGACTATAGGCTGGTGAGTGTCACCTCTGTGCCTGAGAAGATCATAGAACAGATCCTCCTAGAAGCTATGTTAAGGCACATACAAGACAAAGAGATTATTCAAGTCAGCCAGCATGGCTTCACCAAGGGAATGTTTGCCTGACCAATCTGGTGGCCATCTATGATGGAGTAGCGGCATCAGTGGACAGGGGAAGGGCAATGGATGTCATCTACCTGGACTTCTGCAAAGCCTTTGACATGGTCCCTCACCACATCCTTCTCTCTAAATTGGAGAGGCATGGATTTAAGGATGGACTGCTCAGTGGATTAAGAATTGGTTGGCTGGCCGCAGCCAAAGGGTTGTGATCAGTGGTTCTGTGTAAGGGTGGAGGCCAGTCACAAGCAGTGTCCTCCAAGACTCAGTCTTGGGACCAGTGCTCTTCAACATTTTTATAACGACATGAAGGAATTGAGTGCACCCTCAGCAAGTCTGCGGATGACACCAAGCTGAGCGGTGCAGTCAATATACTGGAGGGAAGGGAAACCATCCAGAGGGATCTAGACAGGCTGGAGAAGTGGGCCAATGTGAACGTAATAAGGTTCCACAAGGCCAAGTGCAAGGTGTTACACTTGGGCTGGGGCAATCCCAGAAGTTTATACAAACTGAGGGAAGAACTCCTTGAGAGCAGCCCTGCAGAGAAGGTCCAGGGAGTCCTGGTGGACAAGAAGCTGGACATAAGCCAGCAGTGTGCTCTTGCAGCCCGGAAGGCCAACTGTGTTCTGGGCTGCATTAAAAAAAGGGGTGGCCAGCAGAGAGAGGGAAGTGATAGTCTCCCTCAACTTGGCTCTTGTGAGGCCCCATCTGGAGTACTGCATCTAGGCCTGGGGCCCCCAGTACAAGAGAGACACAGAGCTCTTGGAACAAGTCCAGAGGAGGGCCACAAAGATGATTACAGGGCTGAAGCACCTTTCCTATGAGGAAAAGTTGAGGAAACAGGGCTTGTTTAGCTTGGAAAAGAGAAGGCTCAGGGAAGAGCTCATTGTGGCCTTCCAGTACATGAAGTGAAGGCAGTTATGAGGGTGAACAGTGATAGAACAAAGGGGAACGGTTTTAAACTGAGACAGGAGAGATTTACGTTAGATAGTAGGAGGAAGTTTTTCACTCAGAGGGTTGTGAAGCACTGGAACAAGTTGCCCAAGGAGGTTGTGAAAGCCCCAACCCTGGAGGCATTCAAGCCCAGGCTGGATGAGGCTCTGGAGAGCCTGGTCGAGTGGTTGGCGACCCTGCCCATGGCAGGGGGCTTGAAACTAGATGATCTTTGAGTCCTTTTCAACCCAGGCCATTCTATGATGATTAGAATATATTTATATAACTTGAAGACTAACAGTCTATGAGAAATAGCATGCTAAACATTGCTAAGAATCACTGTATTGAATTAAATACCTAATCTTTTGTGCCAAATCATAGAAACTGAAAAATTTAAATCCTTTTTTCAAGATGGTATATTAGAGTTTCACAGTTGCTTTTGACTTGTAAAATAATTCTCAAAAAATTATACATATATGTATCATTTTACCCAGCTAAAAATGAAGAGATTCCTTAAATAATTCCTCCTGTCATCCATGCAAAACTCTTCTTTAGCTCACACAAAGGCATTGAAAGGGTGGAAAATGGTATCTATTCATTCACTACAATAGAATAGGTGCATTTCGCAACTTGCTTACATTTTCAAAAATAAAGAGGAAGAAACATAAATGTAGTAAATACCAATAGATCACCAATTTCTTTTTTTCAAACTGTAAGGCCACATGGAAACAGATTTTATACACAGCTAGTCAAAACAGAAATGAAAAATGCTGAGAATATGGCACGTGTTCATTGACCCATCCAAAGCAGTCAGCCCGAAGAACATGCTCATTCTTCCCTCCCATAAAAAAAGGCTGACAGAGATGGGCCTATTCGGCCTGGAGAAGACTTGAGGCTCTGAGTGATGTCTATAAATACCTGAAGGGACAGTGCAAAAAAGACAGAGCCAGGCTCTTTTCAGTGGTGCCCAGTGCAAGGACAAGAGGCAATGAGCACAAACTTGAGCACAGAAGGTTCCCTCTGAACATCAGGAAGCACTTCTGTGTTGTGTGGGTGATGAAGCACTGGCACAGGTTGTCCACAGAGTCTCTCTTCAAAAGTTGCTGGGACACATGCCTGGGCACCCTGCTTCGGTTGTCCCTGCTTAAGCAGGAGTTGGAGCAGGACAGAGAGTTCTCAGATGACTGACCTCAGCCATCCTGCAATTTTGTCATTCCATTGTGAGGCAAACCCCAGAAGTGTAAGAGGGAAAAGAAATGCAACATTTCTCTTAAAGTGAAATGAAAAATGTCTGGGGAAATGGTACAACATCACTGTACATGCTTAGCTTCTCTTAGGAATGGAAGCTTCAGAAGCTTTTTTCAGAATAAGTTCCCTTTTGATGAAATTAGTATAAATTGTGTCAAAGAAAACAGACACATTTCTACAAATAGTTCAGTTTCAGTGTTGACTAGAACACTGCTATCAATTAACAGCAAATATATTAAAAGGAAAACTTTTTATAAGTTGTTGCAAACATGTCTATGTATTAGGCTTCAGAAAAGCATAGAGCACCAGACCTCTTTCAAGCAGTTATTCCTAAAAGCATCATCAGGTACCCTACACAGTGATCCTTTCTCAAGATTGAAACTTGTTAAGCCTAACCTACACATAAGGAAGAGAAGCTACAAGGCCCACAAAATCTAATTAAACAAAAAAAAAGTTTTTGCATAGCATTTAGTTTCAGATTTTGCAGTAGACTTGAAAGCTGGTACAGATGGCTCTCCTGAAGCTGCAGGTCCTGACACTTCCAGAGAGATAAATACTTTATAAAGTAAGAGATTGATATTTCCTGAAAACAAACAAGTCAGCCTAACCTCCCCAGCAACACTGCAGGTTTCTTGACCAGCAGGATCTACACTTAAGCTTTCAGTTTACTACCTGAATGAAATGATAGTCTCAGTCCCATCCTTTTTTGCTTTGCCAGTTCCAAACCAAATCTCAGTAATGACATTACTAGTTTGGTGCTCCCGACTGACAGCTGTCTCATATTTCCCTTCTCATTTTCAGCAACAACTCTATTTTCCATTTCCTACAATCAGTTTTTTCCAGTCACATCTTGTTTACCTCAATTAAGTCTAATTAGAATCCTTAGTTTTGTGCATTTCTTATTAGTATGTTTTCATAGCAGTACAAAAGATACAGATTGATCCTGTACAATAATGTTGTGTTCCTGTATCTTACTGGCTCACTGCAAATAGGAACAACATGAAAAGAGTTACAGATTGAACCTTATTTTATCCCGAACTCCTCTTCTTAGTGCTGTGAACATAAATAAATAAAATACTTAAAAAACCTGCTCAATTGCCCTGTGAGGTTATAGTTTGAAGTTTGTCATAGCCAAGGAGGTCCAAAACGTAGATGCATGCTAAAAATCAAAATCAAAGTTTAACACAATTGTCTATGCATTTTTCTTTCATTCCAGATTTAATTTTCACAAATGAAAATGGCTAACATATTTTATCTGAAGTTTCCCCTTTAACTGAAGTGCAGAGAGAGAAAACACGCTATGTAAAATTTCAGGCCAAACTTTCAGTCTAAACTGGAAGCAACCAACAAAAAGAGGCTGAGCAACCAAAACTAAGTAATAAACAAGACCATCTGTAGTGCGTATTTATTATATAATATGACACTGGAAAATCACAGAATGTACCATCTTAACTCATTTACCTTGAACTCTTCAACAATAATACTCAAGGCTTCATGTCCAGCTTTTCTCATATCTTCTAACTCCTGCTTATGCTTTTCCTATACAAAAAAAAAAAAAAAAAGGGAAAGATTATATACAATATAAGCACATAATATTAATTAAGAGAGTAAATGACAACTATTTTCCTCATTTTTTCTATCTTTCATAAAAAAGCATACGTCTCTTGGATTTTTTATTATATATGTACTCAAAATGCAAGCTTTTCCAAAAGTTAAACGTAGTTTATTTATTAAATTTACTCTAGTAAAATTCTGAATAGTTCTTTATGGGTTTTTTCTGTTGTTTTGTTTCTCTGATTTTTCTAGTTTCTTGATGCACTTGTGGATGGCTAGACTTCTGAATGACTGTTAGTGAAAAAAACCACAACTATAACTTTAAAACGTTGTGGGAATTTTATTTACTGACTATTTTATTAACCCATTTTAACACTTTTATTATTAGATCTGGCTTTCTCAGAACAGCAATACCTGATATAATTCTTTTTCTAATGTACAGAAACATTAATTTTTCTTTTGCCTTCAAAAAGGCAAAAACGCTTGCATGTGGTTTACAGTGTCTGAAATGTGAATACTTCATTAGACTCTCATCAGCATTTCACACTTACCAATGAGCAGCATCATCTTTTCAAATAAGTTGGTAAGAAACATGAAAAACTTACCCCTCCTCCCTCATTATCAGTTTCAGTTATCTGTTTTTAGAATCAGCCAGTACACACAGACTTATCCACAACGTAATTACTCACCTGCCAATTGATGCCCAGCTAACAAAACAAATGCCTGCCAACCAACAGCCAACTTGCAACTCAACGTCTCACCACCCACTGACCAATGTCCAGCCAAACCCTAAGCAGCAGCCCACCCCCAAACAATTCCTCATAGTTTGATAGCCTTTCTGCATAACGTCACATGGAATGGAATAATCTCTTGCCTAACTCAAGCTAGCAGCCTTGTTGCCTGCTGCCATGCCATAATGGCAGCTGCTGTTCCACTGATCGGTCTGGTCAAGTCTTCCAATCACTCAGAAACAGTAGCATACTGATGTGCTATTAATACATTCTCATCAGAAACCACGACAACATCCACCCTTACTCTGTAAAATTCACATCATGCTCAGGTCCAACACTTTCCCATACATCCTGATTAATCACATGGGAATCATTCCAGTAATCTATGGGCAAGCCCTCTGAATTGTTCATTTCGTTCCTGACTTTGGGCTCCATCTATCGTAACAGTCCTTCAGGGCAGAACAGATGATGCATGGTGCTGAATTATTGCATGTTGAAGCCAGTTATGGTTTTGAGAAAAGGGTTAGAATCCATTTTTCTTCAATCTAGTTGATTCTTACTGTACTACTACTGGTTGCTGGCTCTTCTCAACAAACATCAAATTCCTTTAAGGTACATATCAGATTTCACCATCCTTACATATAACCCACAAGTGAATCCAGGACCGTGTGCGCTTGCCCAGACATGCCCAAGACACTCCTAGCCCATGGGCCACATGTGGCTTGGCCCTGCTCATACTATGGTCCAGCCCCTGATCCATGCCTTTGTGGCAGCAGCTCTTTCCTGCCGAACATCCCACTTTCAGTTGACATAAATACATTACTTGTCAATTTTCAAACTGAACATATAGAACAACAATCAGAGATTCAACTCAAAGAAAAATCTGATCATCTTTCTCTACTAGACTTGTATAAGACCCATGTGATCAGAGAAAAATGTCCCTTACTAAACTGTTTTCAAGGGTGAAGGACAGGGAGAGCAGAATTTCATCAAAAAATCTCTAATAAGAAAAATACCTGGAGAACTCACTAAGAACTGAAATACTTCCAATGAACCGGATGCATTAGTTTCACAAAAACACAGTTAAATATCTGACTAGTTTTATGTTTTAGTTGCTCTAGTTTTAAATGCTTCCATAAAAATACAAATAAATAAAAAAAGGTTTGTCAGGTATATACTTTAACAATATCGTATACGAGGCTCAAGATGATTCCTCTTCACTCATTGCGGTCCATGCAAGCCAAAAGGTTGGACAACCATGCCTTTCCCCAACGCAGAAATAACCCAGACTGTATTGCTCAGTGTATTTTTTGTGTTCACTGTAACAAGATTTGGATCCTCTATCGCTGACTTTGAAACCTTTAGGGATCAAACTTGAGTCTCCCCTGGTGATTTCTGCCAGAGGCTACAAGCGGGGCCATTCTCCCCAGCTGCAGTGTAGCGCACATTTTTTACATCTTGTCCTGTCTGGAGCAGTCCAACGGCTGCAGCATGAACCACCTCCTGTTAAATTTGTTCAAAGGCTTGTTGTAGCTCAGGACTTCATGTAAAATCATTCTTCGTCTGGGTCACTTGAAAGAGACGATTTACAGTCGAACTGTAATCCAGAATATACATTTTCCAAAAACCCACAACACCTAGGAAAGCTTGTTTCCCTTTTTCTAGTTGGTGTGGATTAAGTTATTTTGTTGATCAAATCCATAGGGATCTGATTACATCTATCTTGCCATTTTATTCCTAAGAACTGCGTTTCCTGTGCAGTTCCCTTATTTTGTTTCATGTCAAAACCAGCTTTAGAAGGATTTGGTTTATTTTCTCAAAACTTCTGCTGTGTTGCCCCACACTATGATGTCATCAACATACTGCAGGTGTTCAGGAACTTACCCTGTTCCAGTGCAATCTGGATCAGACCATAGCAACTCTGTTTCCACCCCTGGTGTAGTCGACTCCAGGTACTAGATGCCCCTCCAATTGAAACAAAACTGTGCCCTGCATTCTGCTGCCAAAGGGATTGAGAAAAATGCATAGGCGATATCAATTATAGAATACTACTTAGCTCCAGTTCATACTGAAGTTCTAGCATGCCTGGCACAGAAGCACTTAACGGTGGTGTGACTTCATTCAGGCCATGATAGTCCATTGTTAGCCTCACTCTCCACTGGACTTTAGCACTGGCCATACAGGATTGTTAAATGTGAGCCAGTGTTTGGCTTTGATTACTCTTTGTCTCTCCAGTTGATGAATCAGCATACAGATGGGAATCAGGTAGTCCCAGTCAGTGCAACACTGCCATCAGTGCACTGTCACTGTAACAACTCGCACCTGCTTCTCACAATCCCTTGGCAAAGTGTCCTCTGAAAGACTGGGCAAGTCAAGAACAGCTAATAAATGTCCTCCATCTGCAAGAACTACATACTGAAGGCCAACAGTATCCTTTTGGATTCCTGAAGTATCCTACTCTGAGGTAATCTGTATCAAGGATGCATGCAGTCTCTGAGCTGGACAAAATGGGGTGCTTTTGCCACTCATTCCCAGTTAGGCTTATTTCAGCCTCCAATGCACTTAGTGCTTGAGATCCTGTTACTCCAGAAATACAGATGGGTTCTACTCCCTTATAACTTGATGGCATTAGAGTAAACTGCACTAGCATCCACTAAAGTCTTATACTCTCATGCTTCTAATATGCCAAGCCATAAAATCCATACATTCCAATAAACCCGATTATCCCGTTCCTCCACATGACTAGAAAATAGGGCCCCTCTGGTTCTGGTTATTGTATTCATGAATGCAAACCAAAGACTTGTTACCCAACTCAGAAATAGGATCAAATCACCTTCTTTGTCTAGGAGACTGTCCACTGGAAATTAGAGCAGCCATTTTCCTTGAAGAATCCCCTATTTGAACTGCTCTTCCTCACAACTCTTGTATACTTGCCTCTAGGGTCAAGGTGGATTTGATATCCCATTTTCTCATATCCTTTCCATAGTCATGCAGGTAAAACTAGAAGGTGGCATGCGGTATATACCCACTATACCCTCTCCCTTGAGAACAGGAATGCTTAATTCTAATGGCTGAGATACTGGATACCATATAGATAGGGAATAAGAGATACTGTCTCTGAATTGCTGGAGCTCCCAGGTCTGTTTCTCTACAGATTAGAAAGGGAGATTTCCTTCATATTGTCAAAGTAGACTAGCCACTTCATCTATTGCTGGATTTTCATTATCTTTCCAAACCACTGCTGCCACTGCTTGCATACAAGATGGTGCGCTCTGTACAAATTTCTACCGTACAGATTGTGGGAACTTGGTGTTGTCTGTATCTTGGGATAACCGATCACCCTTGAGGTCATACATACCTCTGACACAGCCAATTCCATTATGTGCTGAATAACTTTATCCCTGGTGATTCACTTGCCTAGGTAAAGTATCAGGTCTTCTCTGAAGGGACATCTTCCTTTCATGGCTGATAAAAGTCCTCTCTGTAGGGTGAAGGCTTGTGTACCTTTTCCCAATTGCTTTCATAGAATCATAGAATGGTTTGGGTTGGAAGAGACCTTTAAGATCATCTAGTTCCACCCCCCCCCTGCTATAGGCAGGAACACCTCCCTCTAGACCAGGTTGCTCAAAGCTCCATCCAGCCAGGCCTGGATGGAGGCCAGGACTGGAACATCAAGAGCCTCTCTGGGCAACCTGTTCAAGTGTCTCACTACCCTCACAGTAAAGAATTTCTTCCTTATATCTAGTTTAATTCTACTCTTTTTCAGGTTATAATCTTTTCCCCTTGTCCTGTCACTATGTAGCATTATATCAAGTCCCACCACAGTTTTCTTGTAGGCCTCCTTCAGATACTGGAAGGCTGTTATACGGTCCTGCAGGAGACTTCTCCAAGCTGAAAAGGCTCAACTCTCTCGGTGTGGTATCATAGCAGAGGTGCTCCAGTCCTCTGATCATCTTTGTGGCCCTCTTCTGGACCTGTTCCAACTACTTCATGTCTTTTTTTGTGTTGGGGGCTCCAGCAAAGAATGCAGTACTCCAGGCAAGGTCTCACAAGACAGAGTAAAGGGGCAGAAGCATTTCCCTTGACCTGCTGGTCACATTTTAATTGACGCAACCCAGGATACGGTTGGCCTTCTGGGTTGCAAGCACACATTGCCAGCTAATGTTGAGTCTTTCATCAACTGACACTCTCAAATCCTTCTCCTCAGGGCTGCTCTCAAGCCATTCTCCAATCAATCTGCCTTTGTACTTGGCATTGCCCCAACCCAGATACAGGACCTTGTACTTGGCCTTGCTGAACTTCATGAGGCTGGCATAGATACAACTCTCAAGCCTGTCCAGGTCTCTCTGTATAGCATCCCTTCCCTCTAGCATGTCAATTGCACTACTCAGCTTGGTGTCATCTGCAAACCTGTTGAGGGTACACTCAGCCCCACTGTCCACGTCACCTACAAAGATATTAAATAGCACTGGTCCCAGCACTGATTCATGAGGATCCATTGGATCAACCAGATGAATATATGCTCACCTGGCTGACAGTTTAAGTCTTTTTGCATATCTTGCAGCTCATTCTTTGTTAGTGATTGGACAGCTATGAACTCTGAGTCTTCCTCCTCCTGTCCTTGTGATGGCCGTGACTCATCCTCATCTTTTTCTTCCATCCTTGTTTTAATAGTAGATTATGTCCTTACTAAAAAAGCTGACTTTCTGTGAACATTTTTTTCTCTTGTGTATGGGAGTGATTGATACTGGCTCAGATTGGTTCTCTGAACTGCAAGGCCTGTTGCAGGCGTCAAAACAATCACATGGCCTGTTCCATTGCCATCAAATCTAGATATTTATCGCTCTTTAGGGTGCTGAATAGTGTTGAGCTTGGCTAGGTAGGTGGGCCAGGTCCTGTCAGATTGCAGTGATCTGTGTGTCTTTAGAATTGCCAAGGTAACAGCACAACTTTCCAAATATTTCACTAGTTTTTCAGGATTCTGAAGCTGCTCAGAGGTTAAGCTGCAAAACACTGGGGAAGCCCACTATTCTAGGTATCTGCTCATACCATTCAACACTCCCTGCCACTCACAGCTATCCAGTCTCAGAGCTAATCCCTGGGAGATATTTGTAAATAGTAGTTTAACCTTGAACAAAACCTGAAGCATAATGAGTAGACCAGAATAACATGCTGGTTTGAACATTCTCTCTTGTCTCCCCATAGCCCGGTTCCCTAAGCAAACAAAGTAGAGTGAAATTACTAATAATTTCCAATATACGGGTGCCAAAATATGAACATGGCTACAATATGAAATAAAAATACCAAGTAAGTTTCCTGACCAGCATTACACCATACAGAAAAATGATAACCTTAATTTATCCTCTGGAAACTGTTAACAGTGCCACAGGGAACACACATAGCAAGTAGCTGTATGATCAAAGAAGTAAATAAATAAAACAAAGCATGTTCAATTATGAAAGTCATACATTATCATTGAAAACAAATTAATCAGTCTATAACTCCATTACATTTGATTGGAAAATTCTGCTAAGCCATTTGGTTCCATCTTACCAAATAGAGTCTGAAATCGTAGTTATACATACTAATTATTGACGCAAACATAATTAGATTCAGATTAACTTGAACAGAATTTCTTTTTAAAAAGCCCTGCAAGAACAAATGAAATGAACCAGAAAAGCTGAAGATGGAAACATTTTGAAGAGTAAATAACTCCTACTTCCAGTAACAATACACAGCAATCTCTGTACACATCTGTTTAATTGCACTGACATGCAAACATCAGAAACTAGCTCAGCTCAGATATTTCATGTAGAAAGGGCTGAGCTAGTCAAATTTTTACAGCACAGTACTACAGAACTGGCATAAAGAAAAAAAATATGATTTGATGCTTAATTCTGCAAGTCAAATTTAAATTAGTTTACTGTGACAAGTGAACAAAAAGAACAAGTAAGCTGTAACTACTATAGTAGCATAACAAGGATTCAAATGTTAGATAAAAAGGAATCTATAGAATGAGGAAGTTCACTTTCAATACTTATTCTAACAGGAAGAAAAAAAAAAAGAGAGAAAGCATTCCTTATTGAAAAAGACCTTCAAATTAGAATAGTAGGATTCTTAGTGTTCTTACTAGAACAGTAAGATTTCAACTGAAAAATCTGTCTAAAGTACTTTAAATTAACAGTAAAACACAGTGGAACAAGTGCGCTCACCAACAAAGCGAGATATTTAGTTCCAGTAAATTTTACCATGATCTAAAGGGCTACCTAGGCTATGGGTATACAGAGATCTCTACAGTGGATTCTAAGATTCCACAGCTACAAGGACAATGAAGATTTATCTTTTATTTATTATGGATTACTACATACCTCTGGTAAATATACTACGATTAAAGGCAAATATTTACATCAACAACAAGCCATTACAGATATTACCAGGAAGCAAATTGATGCATGTAGTAGATATTGAGGGAATAGAACTAAAGAATAGTCACAACAAACAGATTTTAAAAGAAAATTAGTTATACTTATAATAAAAAACAGCAAAGATATACAACAAATTCATCAAGTTATCAATACTACTCTATTAATGTACTTTATAATAAAGTTACTGATATTATAACAACAACTACACTTATGACAGATTAGATTTGTCAAAACTACTTCTGACAGATTACGCAGACAAATATAAATAATAAATATAAATTTAATAAAACTACTGGTATCAACTGCATCAAAGTAATCCCAGATATGTGCTGGGGGGAGGGGAGGTATAAGTGCACAGTATCAAAAACAGCTTCAAAGGGGCCTAACTAAGAAAACTGACCTCAAAATAGTCTAAGTATGAAAAACGATCTCAGAAGAAACTGGTACCAAATAAATAACAAAATCGCATTTTGAAGACTACCAGTATCACAGAGTTTGCAATCACATAGGCCTCCACAACAAAGGCTCAGTTTGCCTAGAAAATCTTGAAGAAAAGTTTGCAACATGGGGAATTCTGAGACAAAGGCTCCACTTTGGAAAGAAAATTTTTAGATCAAAAAGCATTCGCTCCTGGTTCACAGGTCAGGTTCCCAACCTAGCAGCTCTCAGCCTAGAAGGTATTTTCTCCTGCCAGTGTTTTAGCAGTTATTTCCTGCTGATTGTAATTCCAGGGCCAAGTCAGAATCACAGAAATGCCAAGGTTGGAAAGGACCTACAATATCACCCAGTCCAACCATCCACCTATCACCAATAGTTCTCACTAAACCATGTCCCTCAACACAATGTCCAAACATTCCTTGAACACCTCCAGGGTTGGTGACTCCACCACCTCCCTGGGCAGCCCATTCCACTGCCTGACCACTCTTTCAGGGAAGTAGTATTTCCTAACATTCAGCCTGAATCTCCTGAATCTCCTGAATCTGTGGCGCAGCTCGAAGCTATTCCTTCTAGTCACCTTTATGGCTGCTCCCATCATAAATATATTGACCCTTACTAGCACTGCCAGGCAAATCAAGATGCAAAGCACGTGCCAAATGGGAAGTGACAAAAGAAGCTAGAGCAGCAACACCAAGATATACTTAAATGAACATAAAGATTCCATTTAACACATTTTAAGAGTACTGACTTTCTTTACATACTCCCCAAAGTAAATGAAATTAATTTATATGACAGAATTAATAGTAAGAAATCAGCTTTGCTTCATTCAGATGTATCAACCAACGTCTATGACAGTTTGCAGAGAGTATTATTTATTACAAGTACAAGGATCTCCTACGACCAGGTGATCCACCTAGTGGATGAGGGATAGACTAGGGACATAATCTGCCTAGAATTTAGTAAAACATCTGACACTATCCCACAGCATTCTCCTGGAGATTCTGGCAGCACATAACTTGGATAGGAGGCACTCTTTGCTGGGTAAAAAACATGCTGGACAGCCAGGTCCAGAGACTGGTGAATGCAGTTAAATTCAGCTAACAACTGATCTCTAGGGGTGTTCCTCAAAGGGGAGTACTATGGCCAGTCCTGTTTAACATCTCTATTGATGATCTGGAGGAGGGGACTGAGTGCACCCTCAGTAAGTTTACAGATGACAAGTTGGGAAGAAATGCTGATCTGCTGAAGGGTAGGAAGGCCTTACAGAGGGATCTGGACAGGCTGGATCCATGGGCTGAAGCCACCTGTATGAGGCTCAAGTGCCATAACTGGCATTTTGGTCATAACAACCTTATGCATGGCTACAGCTTTGGGCAGAATGGCTGAAAAACTGTGAGGTGAAAAAGGATGCTGATGTTTGCTGACAGACTGCTGAACAGGACCCAGCAGTATGTGAAGGTGGTCAAACAGATAAGTGGCATCCTGACTAGTATCAGAAATACGGTAGTCAGCAGGTCTAGGAAGGTGGTCAACCCTCTGTACTCAGCCTTGGTGAAGCAGCATTTTGAGTGCTGTATTCATTTTGGGGGCTCTCACTACAAAAGAAACTGTGCTTTGGAGCATGCCCTAGGAAAGACAGCAAAGACGGTGAAGATCTGGAGCACAAGTTATGAGGGGAAGCTGAGGGACTGTTCAGTCTGAAGAAGAGGCTCAGGGGAGACCTTACTGCTCTCTACAACTACCAGAAAGGAGGTTGTAGTGAAGTTGAGGGTTGGCTTCTTCTACCAGGTAACTAGCAATAGGATGAGAGGGAATGGCCTCAAGCTGCTCCAGAGGAAGTTCAGGTTATTATGAAAAATTTCTTCTCAGATATAGTAGTAATGCATTGGAACAGGCTGCCCATGGAAGCAGTGGAGTCACCATCCTTGGAGATTTTCAGGAAGAGTGTAGATGTTGCACTGAGTGATGTGATTTAGTAGGCATAGTGGTGAGGGGTTCATGATTATAATAGATGATTTTAATGGTCTTTTCCAATTGTAATGATTCTATGTGCAAGCCCATTGCTGACTGCTAGCTCCTGTAAGGCTATGTATCTCCAGAACTATTTGCAAGTCCAAGTCAATACCTTCAAAAGTGATAGTCTCTCTTTCCTCCTAATTTCTGTAGTAATTTAAAACAGCAAACTGTAGATCCCCAGATGCAAATAAATTACAAGGTGTTTTCCTATTTTCCACATACAGTTTTTCTGTATACTATTAAATCACTAAGAATCGTCATATTAGACTCAATTACTCCATTATGTCTTTTCCTTTTTCACAAAAGTTATCAACTCTATTTTTCTTCCTAAGTATCAATTTTAAAACTAACAAATAATATTTAATGTCATGATTCTGTTAATATTTCTATAACTCAAATATAGGGAAAAAAAATCTTTTGAACACAATAGAACAAAATCACAAAAAAATTGAGTTAAACATGATGAGAATAAATCCATAATGTCTAATTATATACACACTAGAGTGTGCTATTGTATATAAGATAAAGATTGCTTGATTAAATAATGTAAGCTTTCCTAAAGAAAGATACAAGATTGCCTTCAGGTCTACAAGATCTTCACTTTGATCACATTGTCAGGATGCTAGTGAAAGAAGCAGCTAGAAGCCTAACAATATAAGAACAAATACTGTTACTGGAAGGAAAAAAAAAAAAACACATTTCAGATTCCATTATATAACCAACAGAACATGTAGTAGGCACAACTTAAAGCTCACCACAGGAATCAGAGAGATACTATATTTTATACAAAAAACATTGCTACCTGGCATATACAGTGACAGAACTCTTTGAAGTAAATAATGGAGCAAGTTACCGAGCAAATTTTCACGAGCAATTGCCTATTATAGTGGTGAAGACATTTGCTACTTACTTAAAACTGGGCTGAGCTAGAGATGAGTGATTATCAATGGACCAGTCTTCTGGGAGACAATATGAATTATTATATGTGAAAGACTATGTAAAAGGAATAGTATGCAAGTGCCTGTACATACTCAAAACTGAAAATTGTAGTCCCCCAAGAAACTGCAAAAACTCTTCAAGCATGTGCCATATATACTGAAATTTTTTACATTTAAGACATGAATATTGTGTGAAAAAAACAACTACAGTTTATATCTGCTCATATATTCTACAGGAGAGAGATTCTCCACTGAGGATGTTAATTGAGAAAAGACCTAAGAAAGAAGCAGAATTTATTAAACAATCTGTAAACCACATGTTCTTAGCATTAATAACCATTTTGTTGGCAAAACAGTATGACACAGTAAATGGCAAAATACAATTGGTTCAGGAAGCCTTCCTGACTGCCATAAGGCTTCTAAAATACAATACAGGTAGATAATTCTTAGGAATAGAGCTAGAGCTGTGCGAGGGCATCTTATGCCAGTGATGTTTTGGTACTTCCCCATATAATCAAGACGATGGGACTTAATACCAAGGGAAAGCCAAGGAGAAAGAGCACACAAGACAACAAACCCAGGAATACTGTCAGAAGAAAATGCTGGTTAAGCTGGACAGTACTAACAAAAGGCTGAGGTACTTAACACCACCTTTGCCTCAGTTATCACTAGTAAGGTTGACCATGCATGCATAAAGCACGGAAACAGAAAATAGGGAGCATATAGAGGGCAGAATCAAGGACAGATAACCTGGAAGGAATACATCAATACTGTCTGAAATTAGGAAAGCCAAAACTAAACTGGAATTGAATCTAACAAGGGATATCAAAGACAGGAATATCTCTTGCAAGTATAGATGTTGCTCCAAAAATAATGCTTCTTAATTATTTCATTGGAAACTACAACAGATACAAAGAGCACAATACACTATTTAATAGAGAAAATTCTCAGCTACAAAACACTATTTTTCAACATAGTCATCAACATTACCTATGCATTTTCACCAACAAAGAACAACAGTTTGCACACTGTGCTTGTCAAAATCTGCACGGCCATCCAAAATGTGGCTTGTCTTTCATTTCACTGTTATCACTGCTGAAATGCACCTGCTGAAGGAGATGATGTCACACAAGACATGGAAAAGGCAGAGGTACTAAGACCCTTACTTTACTTGTAAGACCAGCCTTAAGGAATCCCCAAGAGGAAAGTCTGCAGTGGAGAAAGGAAGTCTCATCTCAGAGGAAGGGGATTGAACCAGGGAATTCTTCAGTAAACTGGACATACATGGACCCTAACTCGAGGTACTCAAAAGTGTTAAGGGAATAGGACAGCACCACAGTCATCTCAATATAAAGTTCAGAAAGTGAATACTACTTCTCCTGCCAATCTTAACTCTTTTTCCATCATGAAATGTTTTTAGTGTTCCAAATCTATTTACAAATCAGACAAGCTCTCTGAAAACCAGCCAGACAACAGCTGTGCAGCAAAACTGCTCCAACACAAAGTGCCTGCCATATTTATTGAGTGCTGCAAGACCCTCCATCCTGCTAATCCTCAACATCTTTCCACAATTTATTTCAGTAAGAATAATACTATCTAATCAAATGTCTAGTTAATTGCCCAGGCAAATACTATTATTCAAAAGAATGAGCTGAAGACAACACTGAATGAAGACCAATTTCTACCATGAAAGTTAGACAACAATATATAGAGAGAGTTGCTTCTAGAGATCTCAAATAATATCTGTAGAAAAAAAAAATGCAGATTATCTCCTCTGCTCTTTTTGTGAAGAAATGAATGCATTAGAGATTTGATATTGAACTATACCAATTCTCTAGCATCCTCAAAAACAAAACTTGTGTAAAAATCTGAGGACAGCTGACGAAAGATTGATGGGCAAGTCAAACAAATTAACAGAACTTGCAGATCAACCAAGAGACAATCATCTTTTCATCAAGCTGTTGTATTTGTTCCATTAGAAAGGTGACAGGAATTGTGTAGATCAGAAGACAAAATGAAGAACAGCTTGGGAATCTAAGCATTGATTCAAGGAGTTTGGGATAATGTCAAGAAGACAGCAAGGCTTTGTAAAGACTTGTTCAGCTCATGATTTGCAAGATAAGATAAGCTCCTCTTAACACTATAGTTCAAAAGAGGAAAGGGTCAAGAAATGAAATAGAACACGCAACACTTAGATCGGACTGCCCAAACCAGAATGCAAACTGCATCTACAATTAACTCCAACATTTAACCTTGCACACAGTTAATTGCTAGCAAAATATCAACTCTGAGATTTAAGTCGTTAGTTATTTGCTATACACACCTAACAAATTCCTAAATAACCAAAGCGATATAGGAAAAAAAGACAAAATACAAGTTACACCTTCACAAGAGACAACAAGAAGTAAATTGAAAAAGCAGAATTAATCTATTTTAAAATACAGAAAGAGTACTTCAGAAACCAAAGAAAAGCGCTTGTTACTTAACTTCAGTAAAATCCATTGTGGAAGGAAGCATCTCTTACACACACACACACACACAGAATCACACAGAATCACCCGGGTTGGAAGGGACCCCAAGGATCATGTAGTTCCAACCCCCCTGCCTAGCAGGGCCACCAAACATACACATTCAGATCAGGTTGCCCAGGACCCCGTCCAACCTGGCCTTAAACACGTCCAAGGACGGGGCATCCACAACCTCCCTGGGCAGCCCGTTCCAGGGCCTAACCACTCTCCTAGTAAAGAACTTCCCCCTAACATCCAACCTAAATCTTCCCTCCTTCAACTTAAAACCATTTCCCCTAGTCCTGCTGTTGTCAGCCCTTTTGAAGAGTTTACTCCCCTCCTGGGTGTAGGTTCCCTTCAGGTATTGATAGGCTGCAATGAGGTCACCCCGCAGCCTTCTCTTCTCCAGGCTGAACAAGCCCAACTCCCTCAGCCTGTCCTCATAGGGGAGGTGCTCCAGCCCCCTGATCATCTTAGTTGCCCTCCTCTGGACCCTTTCCAAAATCTCAATGTCTTTCTTGTACTGAGGGCTCCACACCTGGACACAGTACTCCAGATGGGGCCTCACAAGAGCCGAGTAGAGAGGGACAATCACCTCCCTGTCCCTGCTGGCCACCCCTCTCCTGATGGAGCCCAGGATCCCATCTGCCTTTCGAGCTGCCAGAGCGCACTGCTGGCTCATGTTCAGTCTCTCGTCCATCAGGACCCCCAGGTCCTTCTCTGCCGAGCTGCTCTCAAGGACCACTCCTCCCAGCCTGTACAGGTGCCTGGGGTTCCTCCGGCCCAAATGCAAAACCTTGCACTTTGCCGTGTTGAACCTCATCAGGTTCACCCGAGCCCAGCCCTCCAGCCTGTCGAGGTCCCTCTGAATGGCATCCCTTCCTTCCACCGTATCAACCGCACCACTCAGCTTGGTGTCGTCAGCAAACTTGCTGAGGGTGCACTCAATTCCCTCATCGATGTCATTAATAAAGATGTTAAAGAGCACCGGTCCCAAGACAGACCCTTGGGGGACACCACTTGTTACCGGCCTCCACCTGGACATAGAGCCATTGACCACCACCCTCTGTCTGCGGCCTTTCAACCAATTGCTTATCCATCGGGTCGTCCACCCATCAAATCCACTTCCCTCCAATTTGGAGATGATGATGTGGTGGGGGACCATGTCAAAGGCCTTGCTCAGGTCCAGGTAAATGACATCGGTCGCCTTCCCTTCGTCCACCAATGCCGTCACTCCATCATAGAAGGCCACAAGATTAGTTAGGCATGACCTTCCTTTGGTGAAGCCGTGCTGGCTGTCTCGGATCACATGCTCATTCTTTATGTGACCGAGCATGTTGTCCAGGAGGATCTGTTCCATGATCTTCCCAGGCACGGAGGTGAGACTCACCGGCCTGTAGTTCCCCGGGTCCTCCCTGCTCCCCTTCTTGTATATGGGAGTGACGTGACCCTTCCTCCAGTCATCCGGGACCTCACCTGACAGCCACGACTTCTCAAATATGATGGAGAGCGGCTCGGCAACCACCTCAGCCAGCTCCTTCAGGACCCTGGGATGCACGCCATCCGGCCCCATAGACTTGTATTCATTCAGTCTAAGGAGGCACTCTCGGACTTGCCTTTACAGTGGGGAGGGATTTACCTCCTTGGTCCCCACATAGAGGTTTGGTGATGCAGGGTTCAGGGACGTGAAAAAGACTAGAATCCTGGCCACCAGTGAAGACCGAGGTGAAGAACTCATTCAGCACCTCAACTTTCTCTTCATCTGTTGAAGCCAGTTCTCCTTTTAAATTAACCAAAGTAGGTACGCCCGTTTTGGCCTGTCTCTTCTGGGCAATGTACCTGTAGAAGGTTTTCTTATTGTTTTTCACGTCCCTTGCCAAGTTCAGTTCTGCCTGTGCCTTGGCTTCCCTGATCCCACGTCTGCAAGTCCGGACGGCATTCCTGTACTCTTCCCAGGTGACACAGCCTTGTTTCCAGAGCTTGTACACCCCTTTCTTCGCCCTCAGTTCTCTCAGCAGGTCCTTGCTGAGCCATGCCGGTTTCCTACCTCGCCTGCCCACTTTCTTATTCAGAGGAATGGAGACCTCTTGTGCTTCCAGGAGGGCATCTTTGAAGAGCTGCCAGCTCTCCTCAACATCCTTGTCTTTGAGGGCAGCGCGCCAGGGGATCTTGGCCAGCAATCCATTGAGTAGCTTGAAGTCTGCTCTTCTGAAGTTCAGTGTCCTGGTCCTGCTCTTTGCCAGGCCCACATCGCTTGAGATCACAAACTCAACCAGGGCGTGGTCGCTGGAGCCCAGGCAGCCTCCAACCTTGACGCCTTTGATGATCTCCTCGGCGTTGGTGAGCAGCAGGTCCAGCAACGCTTCACCTCTGGTCGGTCTGTCCAATACCTGAACCAGAAAGCTATCATCAATGGATTCCAAGAGCCTTCTGGAGCTCTTGCAGCTCGCCGTGTGGTTTTCCCAGCAGATGTCCAGATGGTTGAAGTCCCCCACCAGGACAAGAGCCCGTGAGCCAGACATCTCATGCATCTGGAGCAAGAAAGCCTCGTCAACAGCCTCCCCTTGATCAGGTGGTCTGTAGTATACCCCTAACACCAGCTGACCTATATTTGTCCCATCTCTAATCCTAACCCACAAGCTCTCAACCTGCTCCTGACTGCTTCTCGTAGGGAGCTCCTCACAGTTTATCCAATCTCTGACATAGAGAGCAACTCCCCCACCCCTCCTACCTCGCCTATCTCTCCTAAAGAGTCTATAGCCATCGATGGCAGTATCCCAATTGTGGGAGTCATCCCACCATGTTTCTGTGATAGCAACAAGGTCATAACTTCCCGAGTGCATCACAGTTTCCAGTTCCTCCTGCTTGTTACTCAGGCTGCGTGCGTTGGTATAAAGGCACTTCAGCCGGGCTATCCGTCTCGCCACCTTTATAAGGGATCTAGGATCCCCTAGAACAGCAGCATCCCCAGCATCCCCCTGCCCTAGTCCTTCCCTATGCACTCTGCCGTCATTGCCCATGGAGTTTGGTATAAGCCCTCGAATGACCTGTTCAAGCCCTCGAATGACCTGTTCAACCCCAGTAGCCCTTATTTTGTCCCCTTCCCCCTTCATTCCTAGTTTAAAGACCTGTCAATGAGTCCCGCTAATTCTTCAGCTAAGATCCTCTTTCCCCTCAGGGACAGGCTGCATGCATCAGCAGCCATCATGCCAGGTGCAGTGTAAATTGCCCCATGGTCAAAAAAGCCGAAATTCTTGCGCCTGCACCAGCTCTTAAGCCATCTATTGAAGAGTTGGGTATTTTGGATCCTCTCTGTACCTTTCCCTGACACCACGGGCATAGAAGAAAAGACCACCTGCACCCCAGCTCCTTCAAGTATTCGCCCCATTCCCCTGAAGTCTTTCTTGATAGACCTCAGGCTTTCCTTATCAACTTCCTCGCCGCCAGCCTGAATTATTAAAAGCAGGTAATAATCTGAAGGCCGAATCAACCCAGGAATTTTCTTTGAAATGTCCCTGACCCGTGCTCCAGGAAGGCAGCACACCTCTCTGCGGGTAGGGTCGGGCCGGCATATAGGGCCTTCTGTTCCTTGCAGAAGGGAGTCGCCTATGACAATCACCCTCCTGTCCTTACAGGTAGAAGCAGTCTTGAGGGTTGAGGGCGACCACTTCGCCTGAGGCAACCTCACGGGTGAACCTGTCTCCGCACTCTCACTCGTCCCCTCCTCAACTTCCAGGACCTCAAACCTGTTACGCAGAGGCACCTGGGGAGCCAGGGATGGTCGGGATGGGGGATGCCCCCTCCGCCGAGCAGGTACCCGTTTCCACTCCTCCTCCCTTCTCAAATTGCTGTTAGGGGGAAGAGAGGACAGGGGGCTCGCTGAAACGCTGTCAGCTGGCTGGTTCCCCTTTACCAGGTGTTTGTAAGGTGGCAGGGGCTGACGTGCTCCGTGAGGAGCCTCGTCTGTGTGCCGAGAACCTGAGGTTGAGAGGGACTGACACCACCAGTCAATCTCCCTCTCACACTCTTTTATAGTCCTCAGCCTCTCCACTTCCTCCTTCAGGCTAATCACAAGGCTGAGCAAGTCATTCAATTGCTCGCACCTTGTACAAGTGCTGCCTCCTTCCTGTGGCATTGCAAAGGCCAGGCTGTGGCACTCCTCACAGCCAGTGACCTGCACACTAGCATCTCGTGATGTTATCTCTGTCTGAGTCGCCACACACTTCATACCATTGTTCTCCTCTCTATGCATGCACCAGACCTCAGTCTGGCTCTGGACCGTCTTCTTGGCTACTGTCTTTCTGCTGCGCGTGCTTGGGACCTCTGCATGGCTCTTCACAGTTTTTGTGTTTGAAGCCTTCTGCCGGGGTGCACCCATGGCTACCAGCAGGCTCACTAACTCAGCAAGAAAGTCCTATAGGGGTGCAAGTGATCAGCCCTGCCCTGCTGCCCCCTACCCTCACACTATTGCCGGGTTCGCTAAGTGCCCTGGCACTTACCACCAATAGCAATAACAAGACTCCTTGCAGGGGAGTGCAGACAGGGGTACCTTACAAAAGCACCACCTTAAGGCAGCCTGGGAGAGAGCTGTACTACCTCCACTACCTCTTACAGTCCCAAAAAAGAACTCCAAGCCACAGATTAACAGATTTTACAATAAGTCCCTCTTGTTTTTTGTTGTGTAACTCAGTGAACTACTCTTGCAGTTCTACATTCTGAATTACTGTTTCATTTACTGTAAAATCTCACAGAACATAAATACATCACATTGTATGTGTTCCTATTTTAACAAGACAAACGTTTCCAAAGACCAAAAGTGTTACATTTTATGCAACTGAAATTTAAGTTTACAGTAACTGATATTCTGATTAGTATAAAATTTCAAATACTGAATTAATCAGATTTTTGGTTCAGACATTCCTGGCCCTGCCCATAATTACTAATGTCTGTTTTCTGGCAATGAGCTGGGTCAGACTGGAGTAAAATATTCCAAATAATTTAGTCCAGGGAGTATCCCCTGGATTTCAGTTATGACCTTCCTGAATCGGAATAGACATTTATTTTTCTTGGTTTATGATCAAAGTATTAAATCACAACATCACACGATCATTCCGGTTGGAAAGGATCTCTTGAGGTCATCAAGTTGATCTTCCTACTGAAAGCAGCATAAACACTGACTGCAAACTACTTTATTCAGTTGGACCTTGAAAATGTCCAAGGATGGAAGTTCTACAACATCACTGGTTAAAATATTCTAATGCTTACCTTCATCACATTTTTTTTTTCCTTACACCAAGTTCTAACTCCCTATATTCCTATTTACAAACATTATCACTCACCCTCCTGCTGTGTGCCTCAGTAGAACCTGTCTTGCTTCATCCTTCTGACATCACAGCTGTTGGACATCTGTGGCAATCCCCAGGGGGGTTAGAAATAGACAATCCTTAAGGTCCCTTCCAATCCAAGCCACACTATGACTCTACAATCTGCCAGAAGGCTTCCTCTAAGCCCTCCCTTCTCCACACTGAGGTCAACATAAAGCATTCACTGCATTCCCCTCATTCACAATCCAGTTGGTTCATCACAGAAGGCAATCCAGGTTGATCAGGCACAAATACTTTTTGATAAACCTATACTGGCTATTCCCAGTCACTTTCTTCATGTGCCCAAAATGGCTGCCAATGGCATTTCTTCCATGCATTTCCCAAGCTCCAAAAGGCTGGTAAACCAGTACATTTGTAAACCATCCTTTTAATCTTCCTCCAGTAATCAGACTTTCCTGAGTCTCCACTCAGGATCTTCCCAGATGATATAGATCTTCCCAGAGTGACATCAGTCAGGTTATGGCCTACACCAAATTCTGCTCTCAAATTCTATGGGCTGTCCTCTCAAATACTCTGTATTCTGAGCTGCTAATTCTTATAAATGACAACCTCACCTCCTCTTCTAGACTGCCTTTCTAATGAGCTAATATTCACTATCCATAACATAGATCTAGCCACACGAAGAATCCCAAAACACCGCAGTTATTTAAACATTAGTTTAACCACTGTATACAGCTCCTCTTGCATGTTTCTTAGGTTGCATGTACTTGCATATGGCCATTCAGCATGGATCCCTGAAAACTGATTTAATTCTCATGTTGCTTGATGAGCAGAAGTCTGGTTATTCAGTTATCTCTTTTACCACTTCTCAACAGTGAACAGCTATAATCCCATTTAAAAATATATAGCGATGCTGAACTTAGATGGGAAAGCAATACATAAAACATCCACGAAGGAACAACAGTATTCAGTTCTTAAACCCGTTTTTAGGAAATTTGGCTTATTTAGCAATGGCTACAGTTACCTCTAGTTCCTTTATCATCAATGGAGTTTGAGTATTTGGAGAAAAAAAAAAAAACCAACACATTATTTGGAGCCTAACATATAAACCTGGACACCTGAAGAGTATTCCTATGTAAAAACTGTAAAATGTACTCACTTATATTTTTTGGTTGTGACCTGATAGAAACAGACACAAGTCTATAGGGAATCTATTATACTTTCTGTGAAACACTAACATAATTAAGCAAAAACAAAACTCCTTTCTCAAGAGAATTTTCTCCCTTTCCCCAAGGAAGAGGGGAAATAGAGCTTGATATTAATCTTTCTCCTATTAAATGGAAGATATATTTAATCTATTTTCTTCCTCTAAGGAAAGTCTTTAAATAATCAAAAATAAAATTTTAGTTAAACAAGAACATATCAGATATATCAAATATATTGTATATTCTGAAAAAGACAGCAATTATCAATACTGCATTAAGTTACTCACAGATAGCCAAAAGCTATTATAATGTTAGCTTTTTAAAAACACACAGACCTGTGACATTTTAACAATGACATATTATTAAACTACATGGTCTAGGCCATCTTATGCTCAGTACTGGGGCCACTCCTGTTTCACATCTTTATTAATGATCTTGATGAGGGGATTGAATGTAGCCTTAGTAAGTTTGCAGATGACACCAAGTTGGGAGAGAATGCTGATTAGTCAGAGGGTAGAAAGGCAATACACAGGGACCTGAACAGACTGGATCAAGCCAAGGCAAACCGTATGAGTTTCAACAGCGACAAGTGTCGGTCCTTTTACGGAAAGACTTTCTTAAAGAAAGATCTGAAAGAAAACCGCCAACAAATTTTCCTCCTGTACCAACAAAGACAGGCAAAGTGACATAAACAGAATTTATATGAGTACAATCTAATTTGTCTTTCCTTTTCTCACCATCTTCCACTGAAAAATGTGCTTCCCTCAAAGACTTGTGTACACATAACTGAGACAGTAAATGACTTTTTCATTTCTGTACCTAGCATTCCCTCACTCTTCAGATCATTATTACTTTGCCATTATATTTCTTCTATGTTATACACTTTCATCTCACACTCTTCTTTCCTGTAACCATAACAAATCCACGCTTTAGCTCTGAAATTCTTCATTTGGAAAACAATAACCATCTTCACAGTTCAACTTAATCTAATGCACTTTCAGAAAAGTAAAGTAAAATTAAAAGAATGAAAAGTAAAAGAAATCACACTATTTCCAAGCGAAATCAAGAGGACAAAATGGACAAAAGAGCATCAATGAGAGTCCTCCTTCTGCTAAAAAGTGACAAGGAGAGGCACAGAGATTTTAATTTGGATGCACATATCACTTCCTCTACTTCTACAAACTAAGACCATACATATGTTGTCTTTGTGAACTCAAGAATACCTCAGTTCCTTCTACAAGTCAGCTAGGGGGGATGAAGAAACAAGCTCATGATTTACTCACTGTATAAAGATGAAACAAAACGTACATAGGCTTTTAAAGACTGTAGCACTGGGACTGAATTTTATTTAAAGCTTTAGCATACTATATGTTTGAAACATATAGGGGGGCACAGACACTGCTTACAGTAAGGCTCTTGGCTAGAAGTGTTTCAGAAAGTGTAAGTAAATACTTTTAAAATACAGCCATCCTCAACTGGATGTATGCAGAATAACTAAGCACATGCAAAGCTACTTAAAAGATTTGAGACCATATATAAAAACCTGAACAGTCGCAAATATATATTAAATATATTTATACATATAAAAATCAAATTGAAAATTGTTTCTTCCCTCAAAAATACTACTGGGTATCTATTGTGCAATGAAAGATTAATCAGCTATGTCAGTGATTGGTATCTATCAAGATAATGTATCTGGTGATGACAGAATAGGAATGTGTTGACAGTTTTTGAAATACCATTGTAGGAATTACAACATCTAAAAGGACTAAGGGCTGCTATTTTTATTTAATAAACATTTTGCTCTCAAAAGAATTTGCAAGTAAAGACAGAGTACTTTGATATAAGAAGAGGGGCAAATGTGACTAGACTGTTGAGAGTTTTTGCATATTTTCATGAAATATATTCAGAATTTTTTTTCTTTTTTTACAGAATAGCTACCATATTCTCTTCCCCCATGTGAAATGTTCACTGCATTTTTGACTAAATCCCATATAGGTCTAAATAATTTCTCTTAGACAACATAGTCACAGTAAATGATAACAATATCGAACACAAAAAATATGTTGGAAAGGAAGAAGGAAGCAAAAAGAGCCAAATCTCTCTGGAAGCAGGCAATTTTACTGTATTCTAGTAAGGAATTTCTTGCATGCTCAATCTGAATAATTTATCATAAATCACTCCAAAAAAAAAAAAAAATGACAGTTTAAATGAAAATTGAAACTGCTACATAAAAGTAAAAAGTATTATATGAACTTAACTTGTTAGTTACACAGTAAATAACCTCTAATGCTCCGGTATATGAATTTTAGATTGAAATATATTAAGATGCATTCTGTGACTCTTCTGAGCTTATTGAAAAGCTATGCGGCAAATATGAAGATTTAGCAATTAAAGGGAAAGGAAGGAACAGTCATTCAAAGTTGTTTCCAAACTATCGTTCTAAAATTTGTTATGCATCTTCATTTCTCCAACTATGTAAGCATGAAAAACCAAAATGCTGTTAAAAGTATTTAACAAGTTTGACTAAGTTCTCTGCAAACAGACAGCTCTGGTGGAGTCGCATTCCAGATTGAAGCAAGGAATCGCCTACACAAGGAAACAATTCCTCTCAGCAAGCAGCTGCTGCTGCCATTGCCTTCCCCATGGTAATGACTCTGACGTGGCTGGGCGGAGACAGGAGCAGTGGCTTCTACAGGAGCAACACAAACAGAATGTGGTATGTCACTGAAAGCATGGTGCAACAGTCTGTGCAGGCAGAGTGAGCACCCCTCTCCAGTTGGAGGTCTGGCTCACTGCTGCCTCCCACACAAATAATCTAATCATTTCCACTAAGCAGAAAGCCCTTGCTAAAAAGAATGCAGCTACTCAGATCATGTGCCTGTTCAGGTCTCTGGCTGCAGGGAGTGCCTGAGCCTGCTGCTGACACCAGAGGATGGCAG
Organism: Lagopus leucura; assembly: GCF_019238085.1. Classification (NCBI taxonomy): domain Eukaryota; kingdom Metazoa; phylum Chordata; class Aves; order Galliformes; family Phasianidae; genus Lagopus; species Lagopus leucura. Next base: position 34,832,632 of record NW_024962335.1, on the reverse strand, counting down.
AGACACCACCTGTGTGAGCAGTCAGATGATCTGCTCAGCCTGGTGGCAGAGCTCAAAGAGGAGTTGGAAAGATCAAGGAGTATCAAGAAGCACAAGCAGGAAATAGACTGGAGGAGCAACTCTCTGTCATAGGTATGAGAAAGGTGGGTATCACCTTGACTGAGTGATACACCCCAAGCAGTGGTGGATCCCCTGCCCTGTTGCTGCCAGGAAGGGAGAGAAGACCTAAGAGATGCAGAGGAATAAAAGCAAGCAGGTCCCCACTCAACATTTCAAGAACCTCCCCCCATCCCTCATTACCCACCCTCTTTCCAGGTGCCCTTATGGAACAGGTTTAAGGCTTTAAAACCTGAGGGAAAGGTAAGTGGAATGTGGTAGGTCAACCAAGGAGGCCATCTAGGGCAATGAGGTCAACTCCGTGCCTCAAGACTGCCTCCACCAAAAAGGAAAGAAAGGTAATTGTCATGGGTGACTCCTTCTGAGAGGAATGGAGAGCCCCATATGTCAACCAGACCCTATCCATAGGGAACTGTGCTGCCTCTCTGGGACCTGGGTAAGGGACATGACTAAGAGGTTCCCTAGTCTGGTTTGCCCCTTTGATTATTACCCTTTACTGATAATTCAGATTGACAGTGATAGTTACCGAGAGAAGCCTCAGGGTTATAAAAAGAGACTCTGAAGACTGGGGAATTAATGGACAGTGCAGGAATACAGGTGGCAGCAAGAGGTACTGAGAGAACCAGGAAAATCTATCTCATAAAAATGTGGCTAAGAGAATAGTGTAGGAATTTTGGCTTTTTCAACCATGGGGCAGTTTACTTGGCACCTGGTCTGATATGTGCTAATGGGGTCCACCTGGGTCAAAAGGGGAGAGAGGGGGAATTTGACCCAGGAGCTAGACTCATTAACAGGGATTTAAAGTATGTTTGAAGAGGGAGGAGGGTGATAGCAAGCCTGTCCGTAATATGTGGCATAGCGTAGTTAGGTTAAAGAGACAAGGAGCAATCTGCTGCATCTTATGGTGATGAAGGCAACAGGTAAACTAAAAGTAAATATTTCAAAGGAATGAAGAAGTTATCTTCAAAGAAGGTAACAAGATGAACTGCCCTGCTGAAGTGACTTTATGTTAACGCACACTTTTTGGGAAGCAAACAGCAGGAGTTAGAAGTCATCATGCTATTGGAAAACTGTGATGTAGTTGCTGTCAATGAACCCCTGTAAGATGATTCCCATGACTGGAATGTAGCTACTGACAGCTACAAATTGCTCAGAAGGAACACACAAGGAAAGAGGGGAGAAGGCATTACCCTCTACATCAGGGAAAAAGTAGTGTGAGAAGCTGTCTGTGAAGAGCCAAGAGCAAGTTCAAAGTCTGTGGTGGAGAGTTAGAGACAGGCAAAGGGAGCTCTGTGACTGGGGTCTACTATATTACAGGCCACTTGATCAAGCAGAGACTGGTAATGAAGCCTTCTTCCTCCATCTGCAAGAGGTGTCATCTTTGCAGGCTCTCATCCTGCTGAGGAACCACCCTGACATCATCTGAAAAAGTAGCACAGTGAACTGCAGGCAATCCAGGAGGCTCCTGGAATGCATTAAGGATAATTTCCTGAGATAAGTAATAGACAGTCCTGCCAGGGAGGATGCACTGTTGGACCTACTGCTCATCAATGCAAGTAAACTGAGTGGTGACATCAGGATTGGAGACTGCCAGGACTGTACTGAAAATGCAGTTCGTGCTCTTGAGGAATATCGGACATACGAAAGTAAAATCAGGAAGCTTGCTTCTAGGAATGCCAAATTCCAACTCTTCAGGGAGGTTGGTCAACAAAACCCCCTGGGAATCTGTCCTTAAGAGCAAGGGAGTGAAGTAGAGCTGGCAGATCTTTAAGGAAGCTTTCCTTAGGACCCAAGAGCTCTTCATCCCTAGGAGTAGGAAGTCAGGAAAGGAAGGCAAAAGCCCAACATGGAGGAAATGGGACCTACTTGTCCTCTGGTTTGATCAATAGAAAATGCACAGGTAATGGTAGCAGGAACAGGTAATCTGGGAGGAGTACAGGAATACTGCCAAGCTGTGTAGGAATGAGGTTAGAAGGGCCAAGACCATCTGGAACTGGACTTGGAAAGGGGTGCAAAGGATAAGAAAGGGTTAATAGATATATCTTTTTGGAAAAGGAAAGTCAGGAGGGCGTAATCCTCACAGTAAGCAATACAGGCAGACTAGTAAAAACAGACAAGCAGAAGGCAGAGGTACTTAACTTTTTTTTTTCCCCCCCTCAGTCTTCACTAGTGACTGCTCTACACATAGCCATCAAGTGAATGGCTAAAAAGGTGGGAACTGGGGGAATGATGCCCTTCTTGCTGTAAATGAAGATCAGATTTGCAACTGCCTGAGGAACCTGAATGTCCATAAGTCTACAGGTCCTGATGAGATGCATCAAAGTACTGAGGTAACTGGCTAACAGTCACAAAGCCACTCTCAGTGATTTTTGAAAAGTCATGGTGGTCAGGTGAAGTCCCTGGTGACTGGAAAAAGAAGGGTAGAAAGGATTACCCAGGAAACTACCAACCTGTCAACCTCACCTCTGTGCCAGGGGAGATCATGGAGCAGATCCTCCTGGAAGCTACACTAAAGCACATGGAAGAGAGGGAGGTGGTATGGGATAATCATGGCTTCACCAATGGGAGATCGTGCCTAACCATGTTGTTTTGTATGATGGTGTTAACTGTGTCAGTCAACAAGGGAAGAGACTCTGATGTCTTCAATCTGGACTTCAGTAATGGCCTTTAACACAGTCCTCCACAACATCCTTTTCTCCAAAGTGGAAAGTTATGGATTTGATGGGTGAACTCTTCAGAGGATGAGGAACTGGTTATGAGATGGAACCCAGATAGCGGTAGTCAGTAGCTCAATCTCTGAATGGAGATCAGTGATGAGTGCTGTCCCTCAGGGGGTAAGTACTGGGATCACTTTAACATCTTCATCAATGGCGTCAACACTGGGATTGAGTGCACCCTCAGCAAGTTTGTAGATGACACTAAGCTGTGTTGTATGGTTGACATGCTGGAGGAAGAAGATGCCATCTGGACAGATCTAGATAGACTTGAGCAAACAAAGCCAAGTGCAAGGTCTTGCATGGCAAGGGACGTGGCAATCCCTGCTATCCTGATGGATGGCAAATAAGCCATCAATGTGCCCCTGCAGTGCAGAAAGCCAACTGTATCCTGGGCTGCATCAAAAGCAGCATAGCCAGAAGGTCAAGAGAGGTGATCCTATCCCTCTATTCTGTGCTGATGAGGTCTCACCTGGAGTACTGTCCAGATGCGGAGTCCTCAGTGTAGGAGAGATGTGAACTTATTAGAGTGCATTCAAATGAGGGACGGTCAAGTATTCACAATTCTATTAATACTGTCTGATACTTCGCATTGAGCACAAACAGGACTCAAGCTGACACAGAGTTCTAGAGTTGCTAGTTTTGTTTTTTGTTGCTCTCTTTTATGTTTTGATGGAAAGAAAAAAAAAAAGTTTTGTTACTTACATATATTAACAGTATTATATAGACTTGATGATCTTGAAGGTCTTTTCCAACATGAGCAATATAGATCTATGATCTATAAATTATATGTGGCCCAGGACTATTTATCTTCACTCAGTGCAGCCCAGGGAAACCAAAAGGTTGGACACTCATTATCCAGTCCAACCTTCAAGCCATTACCATCACGCCCAGTAAACCATGTCCCTAAGTACCACGCCTACATGTTCCTTGAACACTTCCAGGATTGGTGAGTCCACCACCTCCCTGAGGAGCTTATTCCAATATCTCACCACTGTAACAAATTTTTGTTCCTAACCTCAAACCTGAACATCCCATGGTACAACTTAGAGCCATTACCTCTCATCCTATCAACATTTAACTGGTAGAAGAGACCAACTCCCACTCACTGCAACCTCCTTTCAGGTAGTTGTAGAGAGCAGTAAGGTTTCCCCAAGCCTTCTCTTCTCCAGATTAAACAATCCCAGTTCCCTCAGCCTCTTTTCATAAAACTTGTGCTCCAGATCCTCCATCAGTTTTGTTGCCCTTCCTAGGACATACTCCAACGCCTCAATGTCTTTCCTATATTGAGAGACTCAAAATCAAATGCAGTACTTGTGGTACAGCCTCACCAGGGCTAAATACAGTCCTGCTGACTACCCTGTTTCTGACATAAGCCAGGATGCCATCAACCATTTTGGCCATCTTGGCATACTACTGGCTCCTATTCAGCTGGCTGTCAGCTAACATCCCCAGATCCTTTTTCCAGCTACTCTGCCTCAAGCCTGTAGCAATGCAGAAGGTTGTCAACATCACAGTGCTGGGCATGGCAATGGGCCTTGTCAAGCTTCATACAATTGGCCTCAGCCCATGAATCCAACCTGTCTAGATCCCTTTGCAGGGTCTTCCTACCCTCCTGCAGATCAACACTTCTTCCTAGCTTGGTGTCATCTGTAAACTTACTGAGGACTGCTCTGAAAGTAATGCTTCCCATTTTATTATGTTGACCCATGATATCAGAGGTGGATGTTGGTAGTGTGTGGCAGTAGAAGTCGAACCTTTCCAATAATATTCTGTTACATTCTGTTGCAACACACAGCAGCAGAGGGACAGTGACAAAACGGCATCTGACATGGAAGTGTCTGTGAAGAAAAGATTTGTCACTGAATTCCTCCAAGGGGAGAGAACTACACCTACTGACATTTACTGATGCTTGCTGAATGTTTGTGGAGACCAAACAGTAGATGTGAGCACAGCAAGGCAGAAATTGCATGTTTCAGCAGTGGTGACAGCAACAGTAGGTCACCTCCACTGGTGCAGATTTTTAGAAACACAGCCTACAGGCTCTTATTCATCACTCGTGAAAATGCCAACAATAATGGTGGTCATTGTGTTGAAAGCCAATGTTTTGTAACTGAGAATCTGCTCTATCACATGGTGTTACTGTGCTCTTGTATCCGTTGTAGTTTGTGTGGAAATAAAGAGGAGGTATTACTTTCAGAGTGACCTATGTACAAAAACATTAATATTTTCAAATTTGGGATATTTATGAAGAATGTCATGTAAATTAGATACTCAATTTCCATCTAAAATTGAAGGTATATTATATTAAAATTGCCTAAATTAATTCTAGTGGCTCAACACAGCTAGTGTGCAAGTACAGAAATATTTATGTTTAATAATACAGAAATAGAAAAGACAGCAAAATTGTATGGTATTTTCCATGTGTACATGACATAGGTATGCCAGTCATCCCTAAACCTCCAGAGCCAGCTCAAGAAGAGTAACTCTGTTTTACAGCTTAACTTCCCAGTAACAGAAGAATCTGTATATTCAGAATTCAGCTGTCCAGTTTAATTACAGCTCAGAGTATTTTCTATCCTCCTCTTCTAATATGAACTGAAGTTAAGGTGGAGTTATTTAAAATTGAATGAAACTTTAACACAAAACAGGCTACAGTTATGCTTTTTTTGCTTTTTAGCATTATTATACACTGTCATAGAAGAACAGAATATTCCAAGTTGGAAGAGACCCATAAGGATTATCAAGTCCAACTCCTGTCCACACAGGACCACCCAAAAAATGAGACCATATGTGTGAGAGCATTGTCCAGATGCTTGTTTAACTCTGGCAAACTCCGTGCAATTATCATTTCCCTTGGGAGCTTGTTACAGTGTCTGACAACCCTCTCAGTAAAGAACCTTTTCCTGATATCCAACTTGAACCTTCATTGTTGCAGCTTCATGCCATTCCCTCAGGTGCTATTGCTGGGTCACCAGAGGATCAGCACCTGCCCCTCTGTTCATCCTCATGAGGAAGCCATAGCCACAGTGAGGTCGCCCATCAGTCTCTTATTCTCTAGGCTGTACAAACCAAGAGACTTTATCTGCTCCTCACACATCTTCCCCTCTAGACCCTTCACCAACCAAAGCAAGGCTCTTGATAGATCTTCACATCTTTGCAGGCCTCCTTTGGATACTCTCCAATAGTTTTATATCCTTTTTGTACCGTGGTGTACAAAACTGCACACAGTACTCAAGGTGAGGCCATACCAGTACAGCATAAAATAGGACAATTAATTCCCTTGACTGGCTAGCAATGCTATACTTGATGCACCTCAGGATACAATTGGTCTTCCTGTATGCCTGGGCACACTGCCTACTCATGTTGAACTTACTGTCACTCAAGATCCCCAAACCTCTTTCAGAGGGGAAGAAAGTTGTTGTTAAATTTCATGCAGTTGGTGATTGGCCAGTTCTCTAATTTGTCTAAATCTCTCTGCAAGGCCTCTCCATTCCTGATAGAGTCAACTGCTCCTCCCAATTTAGTACTGTCAGCAGACTTCATTTAAAATAACTTCCAGTCCTACATCCAAGTCATTTACTAAAAGATTATATAGAACTAGCCCTCAGATGGAGTCGTGGGGAACCCTACTAGTGACCAGCTGCCAACCATTTACTATGCATCTTTGGGTCTAAACCATCAACCAATTGCTCACCGAGCACATTAGATTTTTGTCTAGCCGTATGCCTTTTGTCCAGAAGGATACTGTGAGAAACAGTAATGAAAGTTTTACTGAAATCCAAGGGGATAACATCAACTGGCTTCCTTGCCATAATACAAAATTAACTTAATTGAACAGGACCTTCCCCTCATGAACCCATGATACCTGGATAACTTGATAACTGGAACAATGTTTGCCAGCTTCCAGTCAAATGGGACCTATCCACATTCCCAAGATTGTTGAAAAATAATTGAGAGAGGTCTCACGCTGACACTGGCCAGCTCTCCGATTACCCTGGGATGAATCCCATTGGGTGAATCCCATAGATTTATACACATGCACATGGAGCGGTAAATCCCACACAAGTTCAGTGTTGTCTGGGAATTGATTGTTACCTCAGTCACAGTCTAACTCAGGCCATCTGGAGTGCCAGAGCCCATCATCAGTGTTGAAGACAAAGGTGAAGAAGTCATTAAACATCTCTACTTCATCTATGTCTCTATTTGTAAGATTACTGTTTTCATCAAGTAAAGAAGCCATGCTCTCTTTGGTCCTCATTTTGTTGTTAACAAATTAAAAATTAAAACCTTATTACTGTCCCCCACAGTACTGGATAGCTTATTTTCTCCTTCGCACTTATTTTCTCCTTATAACTGTGAAGAGAATCCCTGCAGGCTTCCCCATTTTGCCTGACCTTGCTTCCAGCAGCCACACGCTTTCTTTTCCTCCACCTAAGCTCTGAAAGAAGATACCTGTTTAGCCAAACTGTCCTTCTGCCCTCCCTGTTTGACTTCTAGCATTTTGGAATTGCCTGTGTCTGTCCTCTCAAGAGCAGAAAGTGGAATTTAAAAAGTGACCAGCACTGATGGAGCCCAATGCTTCCAAAATTAGTTTCCCAGGGGATCTTATTAACAACTTCCCTGAATAGCCTGAAATCTACTCTCCCTATATCCAGCATTGAGGTTTTGGTGGCAGTTTTCCTCCTATCACTTTAAATACAACCAATTCATGGCCACTATGGCCAAGACGGCCACCAATCGGTCTTTCACTAAATGGTGTTTAAGGTACCTTCCAATCTAAGTCATTCTAAGACTGTACTATTTTTTCCCTCATAATATTAGGCTTTATAATTTAAATGACAGCTATAATGGAAACTCAATGAAAAGAATCCCAAAAATCAACAGCTTCAGAAATAAGCAGATGAAACATCATCTAATAAGAACGATTGTACTTATATTACCATGCAGTTTAATTCCAGCTAAGAATTAATGCACAATCTTTGCCTAATTATGTACTAATTTGTCAATATTTTCTTCAGCATAAGCTTTCTTACCTTTCTAAAACATTACTTAAATAAGCTTTCTACCTGATCTGCTTCTTTACACACAAGAACATTACTCAAAATGAAATAGTAGTATTGAACTAGTTAATTTTTTAATCATGATTTTTTGCAGCAGCAGAAATATTATTAAACTGAAGTCACTGTCGCAATAAAAATTGCAGAGATGTTCCCTAAACAAAAATGGGGAACAGAAACAAAGGATTTCAAACAAAAACATTTTCAGTCCGTTCAAAAAAAAAACTATGGATTTATTAAGTTAGAAGAATAGAAGTTAGTTGCCAAAAGAAAGTCTATTTCAAAAAGAAAGATCACGCTATATCAAGTACATTGTGCTGTGAAAAAAAAAAAAAAAAAGAGCCTGCTTAATTTCCAGAAACTGTTGACGATGGGAAAAAATGTGCATAACCACAACTGGAGTTTTCCAACTGCAATGCTGTACTCAAAACTGTGTGGTAAATTAAAGAAATAGCAGAGGAAAAATATGATCCAGTTCTTAGTGAATCATCAAAAACTGCTGTCTGCCACTAGACCAAAGATCGTAAGTCTTATCAGCTAAACAATCTATCCAAATAATTAAGTTCCCACTTAGAAGGCTAGAACTCAAGCACTATTTTCTCTTCTCGAACCAAGTGTTCCTTTTATGATTTGTAAGTTAGAGAATGCCACTTACTAACAGAATTATTAAGACAAAACAGATAATCTGCATCGAAAAACAGAATATGGATAATAAAAACTGAGAGATTCTTTTAATCTAAAGTATCATATTAAAGCTCAAGTGAACCACTACGTACTACATTAATCTTACTAACACCTTTCTGCTTTTCCTGTTCACATGACAGATTTGAAATGTATTATAAAGACTTTCAGTATACATTGTGAATCTACCAGAATTACTTTTATGTTTGCATACACATTTTCCAGGTATTTATAAAGAAACCTGCAATAATGAAAACTCATCTCCCAAAACCTGCTTATATCCTTGTCACTCCCTATGACATCTGAAAAGCTGTGGCAATCAGGTGAAACCCCTGGTGACTGGAAAAAAGGTAACACCATACCCATTTTTAAAAAGAGTAAAAAAGATGACCCCGAGAACTGCCAACCTATCAGTCTCATCTCTGTGCCAGGGATGATAACAGAGCAGATCCTTCTGGAAGCTATGCTAAGGCACATGGAAGGCAGGGACATGATACAGAAGAACTAGTATGTCTTCACCAAGAGCAAATCCCTCTCAACCAATCTAGTCACCTTCTATGATGATAGTGTCACTCAATCAATGGACAAGGGAAGAGCCACTGATATCATCTATCTGGACTTCAATAAGGCTTTTGACACAGTATCCTTCTCTCCAAACTGGAAAGAAATGGATTTGATAAGCAGACTGTTCAATAGACAAAGAGCTGGCTGCAGGATCGAGTCCAGAGAGTGGTGGTCAATGGCTTAATGTCTGGATGGAGAACAGTGGTGTCCTCTATGGATCAGTGCTGGAGCCAAAATTCTTATAATCATCAATGACATTGACTGCAAGTTTGCTGATAACACACCAAGCTGTGGAGTGCAGTTGACACACCAGAGGGATGGGATGCTATTCAGAGGGACCTAGCAGGCTTGAGCAGTGGGCCCAGGTGAACCTCATGAAGTTCAACAAATCTAAGTGCAAGGTCTTGCACCTGGGTCAATGCAACTCTCATTACCAATACAAACTGGGGGGATATAAAGACTGAGCTCAGCCCTGCCAAAAAAAGACTTGGGGATACTGGTGAATGGGAAGCCAGACATGAGCCAGCGATGTGCCCTTGCATCCTGGACTGCATCCAAAAAAAAGATAGGCCAGCAAGGCAAGGGAGGTGTTCCAGCCACTCTACTATTCAGTGGTCAGGCCCCACCAGGAGTACCGCATCCAGATGTGGAGTCCTCAGTAAAGGAGAGACATGGACCTATTGGAGCACATTAAAATGATGCGTAGAATGGAACAGCTCTCCTATGAGGACAAGCTGAGCGAGCTGTGACTGTACAGCCTGGAGAAGAGAAATCTGAAAAAAGACCTGATAGCAGCCTTTCAGTACCTAAAGGGAAAAATACAGGAAAGAAGGAACAGACTCCTTGGCAGGGTCTGTGGCGATAGAACAGGGGGAACTGGCTTCAAGCTCAAAGAAGGTAGATTTAAGTTAGATATAAGGAAAAAGTATTTTACAGTGAGAGTGGTGAGGCACTGGAACAAGTTACCTAGTGTTGTGGTTGATGCCCCATCCCTGGGCACTTTCAAGGTAAGGCTGGATAAGGCCCTGGGCAAACTGATCTAGCTGTGATGTCCCTGTTCTCTGCAGAGAGTTAGACTAGATGGCATTTAAAGGTCCCCTTGAACTCTAAGGATTTGATGATTCTATCTTCCTATTCAATTGCTTTCATATGGTACAGATAGCTGCAAGATAGTTCTAAACTATGACTACAATTACTAGTTTTTCTTGAATGAATATCTGCAATTGAAGAAAAACAAGATCAAGTGACTAATGAACTTCAAAGCTTCAAACATCCATTATCTATAGAACTAAAAAGAGTTCAGAGAATGAAGTGGAAAAACTTATTGAACAAAAAAGTCTGTATTCTGGTTCTGCTACTTATCTTAAAACTGTAAACTCTGTATTTACATCTTGGTATTTTGTGTTCTCTGAGAAACACAAATGCATTTAAAAAAAAAAGTCATGGAAGCTTCCTGTATTTTCATAGAACATGAAATGACAAGATGACTGACAAAGCTTCTCACAAAAACCTAGTATTTTATATTTATTTGCAAGAGAGAAGGCAAAAATATGTGTCTAAGTTAAGACCCTTTCTAACAACATTAAAGCTTACTTTTAAGTCCTACCCCCACACTTCTGCCACTGTATAGAAGCAGTCTATGATTGGAAAGTCTTTAAAACAAAAAGCAACACCTCAATCAGTGGGGCAGTAGGGAAAACTTAAGCTGAGACTAGTACTGGAAAATATCCCCTGTGATCGTTCAATGAAATCACTCCAATGCAGACCTGAAAAGCCAATAAAACCTATGAAATCACAAGAAAAATAACTGGCTAAGTTGTCAAAGTCAGACTAATGAAATCTTCTCAGAACTAAGTAAAACAAACTCACAATGACAATAATAATGATAGAGTCTCATCTAAACATTACCTACTTTAAAGATCTGACCACCTGTTTGGCTCTATTACCTCCCAACCAGCCTTTGCAAATACGAAATATATTGAAACTTCTGTCATCTGTGATTAACAGTCAGTTAATTTAGGAAGTATAAAACAGCATGAAGTAATGCTCTTTCAGATGTATTACATGCTAGATCTATCATATACAACAATTGTTACCATCAAATGCTAGAATAAACATACAAAAAGAATTAAGTCACAGAATCATAGAATGGTTTGGTTAGAAGGGACCTTTAAGATCGTCTAGTTCCAACCCCCCTGCTATAGGCAGGAACACCTCCCTCTAGACCAGGTTGCTCAAAGCTCCATCCAGCCTGGCCTTAGATGCCTCCAGGGTGGGAGTATCCACAGCCTCACGGTGTAACCTGTTCTAGTGTCTCACCACCCTCAGAGTAAAGAATTTCTTCCTAACATCTAGTCTAAAACTATATTCTTCCAGTTTAAAACCACTTCCCCTCATCCTGTTGATGCATGCCCTTCTAAAATGTCCCTCCCCAGTTTTTCTGTAGGATCTCTTCAGGTACTGGGAGGTCACTATAAGGTTTCCCCACAGCCTTCTCCAGGCTGTAGAGCCCCAACTCTCTCCGTCTGTCCCTGTAGGGCAGGTGCTCCAGCCCTGTGACCACCTTCGTGGCACTTTTCTGGACCAACTCCGCATGTCCTTCCTGTGCTAGAGGCCCCAAAACTGGATGCAATACTCCAGGTCTCCAAGTTTATGCACATTCATAGCACAGAACTCAAGAATAATTTCAGTTAAAAGTCTTAACCTGAAAACTCACAAAACTATCCCAGAATCATCACTACACTCAGATTTTCAAGTCAATAGAACTAATAACTAGCTGTTTCTACCGTTAAAAAAAAATGTTCACTGACATCTGTACTCTGTATCAGACAAACTTGCACAGTGTGTGCCACAGATATTGTCCTTTGTGTCGTACAAGCCAAAGAAGACAGAAACAATTGGCATTACAAGCAGTACAAGCTTCAAGAAATTAATTTTATCTTGCAGCTTTTAGAAGCACGACTCACTTTTGTTCTCTAATTTCATTTGACCGTATCCAGAAGACAAAATACATGAGTTTTTCTAACAAGTTAAAGGTTATGACTTTTAATCTGTTGCTCTTGAAAACAATAGAGAAATGGACAGATACTTGATGCATGATGCAGACTGTTAAACCTGCTAATGTAAAAATCAGGTTTTGATTTGAAAACCCTAAAAATTCTTCAAATTTTGGAGCAGGCCTGTAGATACTGAGAGGATTTGTTCAACATAAACACACTTCATACAGAACACACAGAAAATGTAAGCACACTGCAAGAAATGAAATGAAATTACCTGAAGTATCTTGTAATGATCTTGATGTGAAATAGCTTTTTCTTTTTTCTCCTTCAAGAAATTCATTTCTTGAACACTATGTTTTTCCAGTAAATATTCTAATTCCTGTAAAGATTACAAAATATAATAAAAGCAGTAAAAATGTTTGTGAGCTGTGGAAATACAGATTTAGGTCATTGTTCCAACTAGCTTCAGTTCTGAAGACAATAACATTTTGTATCATAACATCAGAAGATACTTAAAGTCAAGCGTTTCCATATTTTAAGTGGTTTCTGTCTTTCTACAGTTGAAAACCTTAAGTACTTTTAGAAAATGGTTTACTAAAACCTCCATCTCCAAAATGACTAGAACCTTAATGTAACCAACTCCCAACATGACCCAAATAAATGGGAGGAAAATGGCACTACTGACTACTAATTTCCAAAATTATTTGCTGTACAAAAAGCTAAAGACCTTTTTTTTTTTTTCCATGTAGCTGTTGCTGCTACCAAATGCTTCTCTATAAGTAAGCTGTGGACACCTTTCAGTTGCTCAAGAACAACTATTTTCTCAACCACTGAAGAAGCCAATTTAGAAACAAATGAGCAGCCAAACCACTGGATAGCTATTAAAAAAAAAAAAGTGCTACTGAGACAGTCAAAAGGAGGACAAAAGGAGCAGGTAGGCTTAGCTCATTCCTGGATGAAATAAGGACAGCATCTGAGATTCAGAGTCTGATTTCAAGCATAGAGAAACAGACTTTGCAACACTTCTGTATGTATAGCAGGCATGTCCAACCCACAGCCCACGGGCCACATATAGCCTGGCCCAAACTCGTTCTGTGGCCTGCTCCCTCCTCCCTGACACCATCATGGTGGTGGCTCTTCCCAATGTGTGCCCCAAGTGTGCGCCCATCACTCAGTCACAATCACACAATCAGTGTGCAATGGGCACTTTTGAGGCTGAAATCAGCACAAGGTGGGATGGAGGGAGAGAGTGGAGTGCATAGTGCAGCATTAAGGCAAAGAATTATATGCATTTTGATAATTGGCTATATGCAGTCCTTTGAACAGTGAACAATATGCAACCTTGATTTCTATTTTGACAAAGGAATTTGTCAAAAGGTTTAAAGATTGCTTAGAAAAATCACCATCTTTTTTCATATATTTACAACTACATTTTCAGTTGACGTAAATGCATTACTTGCAAGTTTTCAAATAGAATATACGGAGTTACAATCAGACATTCAACTCGAAGAAAAATCTGACAATGTCTCTCTACTAGACTTTAATAAGACCTTTCTGATGAGAGAAAAATATCCCTTGCTTCACAATCACATTCATTATGCTTATTCATGCCATCACTTTTTTTTTTGGCAGTACGTGTATTTATGAACAGCTGTTTTTAAGGGTAAAGGACAAGAGTGAAACTCTTTGATGAACAAACACCTTGAGAGCTCACTAAGAAGTGCAAACACTTTCAATGCCAGTGAACAAGGTTTGTTAGTTATATAATGTTGTTAAAGTGGCCCAAGATAATTCCTCATCACTCAATGAGGCCCAGAGATGCCAAGAGGTTGGACACCCTTATATAAAATAATATTATATAAAAATTTATATATAATATAAACATTATATTATATTATATAAATATTATATAATATATATAATATAAATATTATATATAAATATATATAAAATTATATAACAAATAGTGTTTATTTCTTTGTATGTCTCTCTTATAATCTGTACTCATACTACTCTTACTTCCCTTTTGGTATGCTCTTAACTTCCAGGAATATCAATTCACAGTAGATCTTCCCAATCCTGTCTTAATTACTCATTTCCACCTTCATTTTTATTTCCAACAAATCACTCCCTTCTTCCCTAGCACACCTTGGTTCCTATTGATGGATAGTATTAAGTATACAACAAATTTAACTTTCTTGTGGTAAGAGATTTGGTCTGAGTTAATGTCTCGAAAACTAGGCAGGAAAAGAAGATGTTGCAGTCACCTGCAGGATCACCTGTGAGAGACTGAGGTGTTGCCCAGCCTCTTCCCCGGAAGGTCCTAGAACAACAGACAGTATATGTGAACCACGTAATAAAACGTATAAACACCACTGGATGACCACAACTGTCAGCAGAGACCATAGCTGGATCCACTTTTTCTCCTTTTCACTTTACTTTCACTGTTGTAATTCTGTTGAGTCTTAAGTAAATTTGTGATTTATCTCAAGTAATTGTCATCAGTCCTGGTTACCAGAGAATTAAAAAGGTAATCTCACCCTAGCCCACCAAGAGGATAGGACACTTACTCTCTAGCATGACCTTTGATTTACTCAGATACACAACAACTGTACAACACTCAGTGTGGAAGCAACAGGAATTTAGTTACCACATCTCCCAAGAGGAATTAAAAAAAAAAAAAAAAAGCATTATATTTGTATAGACAGCCAAAGGCACTTCCAACTTCATAGACCACACACACTCCCACAACATTGTTAAGACTTCGTACCATATGATTTTACACTGCGACATTTTGTCTTTCTAAAAACTGGCTCAATTTGGTTATTTTCTCTTAGAGAGTAAATGTAAGATTATTTATTTATTTATTTATTTATTACCAAAAAAAGAAACATACCTTTTTAATTTTTAATTTTTCTTCTTCAGCAGCACAAAGATTGATTTCTAGATTTGCTAGAGTTTGTTGAAGGCAGCTCTTTGATTCGTTTGTTCTCTGTGTCTGAGCATCATCCGTAGCAATGGATGATGTGACTAAAGACTTATCTTCTGTTAAATTCAAAGAGGCAACTGGAATATCTACTTGAATCTAATTTAGAAGGAATACAAAATGGTAAAAGAGATAGCAAAGAGAATTTAATATTCCAGTCAAGTTAAATTTCATTTCCAATTGAAATTACAGATCTTAATAAATGTAAACAAAAAGGTTATTTATTTGTAATCATACTTTGTTGACATCATACATATGAGAGGGTGCATGGATAATGTGCTAGCCAAAAAGAAAGCTCCAACAATGGCACAGTAGCTAGAAATTCTACTCGCATTCAAATCAATTCTTCACATCTCAATTTCTTTTTCAAGAAATACTTTGTAGAATGCTTTTAAGAAGGAGGCTGACATCAGATACTTCCGTTCTGAATGAGGTCAAAATACTAAAAATATGTGAAAAGGGGACAAGAGCGAAACAAAATTCATTGGTCTCAAAGCATCAGGCTTGCAGACAAAAACTCTCCATGGATTAGTCACTCCTTGTTTTTCATCCAATGAAGAATACAAACAGTAGCCATAGAAAGTGAAGTGATTAAATAGATTTTAATTAAAATCAGAATACATTTTTTTAGCCAAAATAAAAATACTGAGAGTACACCAACAGAGTAAGAGTAACTGAGACATGTCTGCAACAGTTAGCTAATGCTATTTCTGTAAACCGCACAAGTGCAAGAACTGAAACAGAGGCCTCTTGAATGTACTACGTAAGACAGAGAGTACATTAACGATACCATACTTTCAGCAAAGCATAAAAATAAATTAGCCAAAATTTTAAATGTTTCATGGTACAACTAACAGAAGATACAGCTTCATTTTTTTTTCCCAATTGAAAAAAAAACATCAAACACCTTACTTGTTTGTATAGCTGCAGAGGAATTTCAAAGGAAAAAGCTAGTACATTAACTTCAGCTACCATTTGTTTTCTAACAACTTTTTGAAAGCTAACAGCACTTGAGATTTAGGGGGGTAGCAAAGGAACATCTCAGTATGTTTTTTAGGAGAGGACTGAATGGTATGATGTAGTCCATTCCCCCAACACATTTTATTAAAGCAATCACTAAAGTAATCAACCGACTTTTTCATTACTAGATTCAATGAAAAACAAGCAAAAATAGCAGAGACCTTGACTGTACAAGAATGTGTAAGGATCCAGAATATACAACAGGCAGAAAGAAATCTGCAGTTTGTTCTCTCAATTCACTTTCTGTCAGAAACAAAGAGGATCTAGATTTGGCCTGGGACCCCCAAAATAAGGACGAGGACCTGTTATCCAAAGCCAAGAGAAGGCCAAAACCATGATGAAAGGGCTGGAGCACCTCTCCAATGGAGTCAGGCTGAGAGAACTGAGCTTGTGCAAGCTGGAGAAAAGAAGGATCCAATGAGACAGACTGGAAGTATTTAATGGGGACCTACAGGAAAGATGGGGAGGGACTCTCTTAACAAGAAGTGTAGTGATAGGACAAGGGGTAATAGTTTCAAACTAGAATGAATTATTTACTCAGAGGGTGGTGGAGCACTGGCACATGACGCCCAGAGAAGCTATGAATATACCTCACCCCTTGGAGGTGTTCAAGGCCAGGATGTATGGGGTTTGGGCAACCTGATCCAGTGGGAAGTGTCCCTGCCCAGGTTGGGTAGGGCTGAGATTAGATGATCTTTAAGGTCCCTTCCAAACCAAATAATTCTGTCACTCTTTGATTCTCTGAATTTAAGAGAAAAAATAAAATTCATTCTAATTAAGGGGAAAAATAAATATTAACTCTCTAGCTGTAATATCACTTAAGAATTAAACAGAAGTATATCTTTACAGATTTAACAGTAATATATATATGCACACACACATATATATGTACAGAAATTTTTGCAACCAGTTCCTATTTTCATTCCTAGTACTATAAACAGGCCTTTAATATATCTATCAATCTTGCAGTCCATACCAAACCAGTATGAAATCTCCCAATTGGAAGACTTACACACTGTTCTCCTATGTCCCAAACTCCTACGGAATCAAAAGCTTACTTGAGAATCTAAATCACAAAAATTAAAGGGCCAGCATTTGCTCTTAAAACACAAACTAAATTTGTATAGAAAAAATGTAATGCTCAGATATTTAATACATCAAGTTATCCTGTTGAAATACAGATTGTGATTGCTGCTTTACCTGTTCTTCAAGAACAGCTGAGTTTATCACATTGTTGGCTGTTTGAATAGATGTTGCCACATTATCACTTGATGAAGTGAATGAGTCAGAAGGATCCAGGAAGGATGAAGGCACACAGTGCTCCAGAAGAACATCAGGAGAAACATTCTGAGCTATATGGACTTCAAACTCTAATGCAAGAAATAGAAACAGAAAAACAACAAACAACTTGAAGATGCATTCAAAAATTATGTTTCTGAAATCTAAAATTTCACAATAGCAAAAAGTTTAAGGATTCATAGTCAAATAAGACTATGTAACTTTCACAAACTAATTGTGCTGAAATGTAACTCCATACAAAGTTTGTTTATTTTTAAGTACTACCATGTTAACAACATGCAAATTTATACAGTCACACTAAATTTAGACTTGTAATTTACAAAGAGGTTTCAGGAGGCAACTGCTATCCTTATCTATTGTCTCTTCTCAGAGCATTTTAGTTTTAGCATGATCTCAAATCAGTTTAATTCAACTGTAAAAACATATTTGCTAGTTCCTAACTTTTATAAATTTTTACCAAGACACTTGATAAAAGCAAGTATTCATTTTAGAACAGATCAAAAAAATAACAATATAGTTATCTTTTGATAACAAGTTGGTAATTTTACAGCTAGTAAAGCAAAAATGTAATTAAATATTGGTGCGAGTTCTTTCATAGCAATTGCCATTTATGCTGCAAGAAAAGGAAGAGAGGATATTTACCAACCCTGCACTACAGAAAATAGAGTGCTTTTACGACAGATTCAGATACACAGTAAGTAAAAAGAAATCTTTGCTTACTTTCTTAATTTAACAACAAAATCCTATGATCTTTTATTTTCACAATTCTGCCCATACACGATGTTTCTGTGATTAAAACTGTTAGCACAAACACAAAAACCTAGTGCAACACTGATTCCCAAGTTGTTACCATCCATACTTTGGTTATGATTACTAGAATACAGCCACTGTTCAAACAAATAATTTATCACAAAAGTAAAAAACATGAGACTGGGACACATAAGACAGCTTTTCAAATTACACAGTGTTTTTTTTGTGGAACTTTTATAATCAAGTTGAGCTTTCAGTGACTTTCAATAATAAAAGTTTCAAATTTTGAGGAGAAAGAAAAAAAAATAAAAATAAAAATAAATTCAAAATATTCTCAATTCCTCAACTGTCAAAACAAAGCCTGGAAAACAAGGAGCAACAAATGATACCCACTCTGAACACTATGTTTTCAACTAAAACACATGATCCACGTGATCTTGCAGAAGACAAGGACTAAAGGAAAAAGGACAAGGAAAAACCTCTGAGGTATCTTTTTTTTTTTTTTTCCCTCCCAACAAAGCTTTTGCTTTCAGCAGCATGGACTCATCATTCTAGGAAAATCTAATTAGTATTTGCTATGTCTGTAATTCAAGCTCTCAACTTTTTTTTTTTTTTTTTTTTTGTATTTAACAGGTGATACGAAATTGAATTAGTATTTTAGTTCAGCTTAAAACATCCTTATGAAGATCATCCTTCAATCCTGAATAATATTATGCTTATGTTTCTCAAATTATTATGCTTGTTTTGTACTCCTAGATTGTGAGTGTCTTGCTGTGTTTTCTCTCCAAGAGATCCTGAAGTGTTTAACATCCCTCAGAGGGGTGAAGTAAGCTGAAGAAGGCCTCAGTTACAGCAGGCAAAAGCAGCAATGTCAGCTGTGTTGGTCTGCCCATTAATCCAGACTCATAAATTCATGACTAATTGCCTACCCCAAAACAGAGTTCTGTGCCTTCCAGCTACTCTCTTACAGAAAAGGATACTCCCTGCCCCAGCTTTCAATTCTTAAAGGGCCTACCCTTCATCCATTCCAACATTTTAGTCATTTGAGCTATCTCCATTTTGTCTGTGATCCCAGTGAGATCATAGTTCTGCACACAGCCTTCTAATTGCTCCAGTTTGATCATCACATACTGTGTTTCAATGTAGCAGACACTCCAGAGAGGCCCCGTTAGTACTGATTTCTCAAAAGAGAAATGAGAGCTCTGCTAATAACTACACGCATTTACTTATTTATGTGTGCATACCTGGGGTGATCCCAGTTCAACATCTTTTCTATTTCCATCTACTCAGACCCTTTGCTTGTCACTCTGTTCACCATTTCCTCACACAGTCACTCCTCCCCATCTCCTAGTTTAAAATTTCATGAACTAGTTTTGCTTTTATATTTTTAAGGTTCACATATTACCGTTAACAAACATGAAAAAGAATTTACGCCATATTGGTTCAGAATACAGCCTACATTACAGATTAAAACTAAACTTTCACTTACATCATCTGATAATTCACCTGCATACAGGTACAAACAGGGTTTTTCTTTTTCTTTCAGAGTAACAAAATTAAGTCTTACAAAAGGAAAACAGATTGGTTCATAACAGTCTACATACATTGCTCTGAGAGTAATAAGCCCTATTTGTGTTCATGGAAATTGCAACAGATACAAAGAGCACTGTATGATGGAACTATCAAACTTTGTAACTGTTTCTCAGCTGTTTCACCAACATTAGATACACGTTTTCGTCAACGATGAACAACAGCCTGTACAAAGAGTCTGTACACTGTGTTTATAAAAATCTACATGGCTGTCCAGAAGGTGGTTTATCTTTCACTTTGCTGTCATTACAGCTGAAATGCACCATCCACCTCTGAAACCCACCACTCATCACCTCACTGTGCTGACATCCACTGTTTGGCCTCCATAAACATTCAGCAAACATCAATGAATGCCAGTGGGTGCCATTTTTCTGCATGGAGGAATTCAGTGACACAGCTTTGCTTCATACGCACTACCACATCAAACATCATTTCGTCAGACTGATCCTCTGCTGTCATCTGTTGCATGGCAGAAAAATGTAATGGAATACTGGTGGGAAGGTTAAATCTCTACTGCCATACCACCAACATCTGCCTCTGACATTGTGAGCCAATATAATAAAATGGGAGGCATTACATTTAGATCAGCCTTCATTCTCAGCCCTTGCAACAAACCCTCCATACTCAAAATTGAGAGTTTTCTTTGAGTAAAGCAGTTCCATTTTTTGTTTTTGTTTTTGTTGTTGTTGTTGTTGTTGTTTTAAATCCATGATTGACTTAAGGGCCAATCAGAATTTTAATTGGATAAACTATACTTATCTTTCTCACTTGTATTCCTCAATGAAGTGCAACTTTGAGAAGTACAACTTCTGAAAATAATTACTCAGAAACATTCTTATGCCAATCTTTCACTCTCATCCACTATTTTATTGCATATATACACTCATGCACTAGCACTTACAATGAACAGAGAACAGTAATACATTATTAACAATTTCAACCCTGGGCTTTCTATTTATTGTTTTTCAAAATCAATACCTGTAGGAAATGCTGCCCATGGAATAGCAGGAGATGTAGTCTGCTTGTCCCCATTTCCACACTCATAGCTCTCTGCTGCCTACAAACACAGAAAAAAAAAAAATTATACATTTTATAAAATGCTATACATATAAAAAAAGTTTAAACTTATTTACCAAAGTTTTCATATAGTAGACAGGAAAGTAAGTTTCTAAGTAATTTATCTAATTGCACTGAGCATGCATCTTACTGTCACAAAACTATAGAGTTGAATCAAATATAAATAATCTATGGAGCACATACAAGGAGAGCGTGTTAGAACCAGAGAACTAAAAACTCTCAGTCAGCAACATAAAAATGTCTGAGCAATGAAGCAATATAAATGTATAATGTATAATAGACCAGATACATGGTATGTATAGAAGTATGAGAGACATGTTTATCGTTGAACAAATATGAGCTATGTTTAACAAACAGAAATTTAGTTTGATGTTTGATGTTTAGTTTGAAATTTAGATTGATGATACTTGAGAATACACTGCTTAGGAAGTTAAAGATTAAATAAAATCTATTTGTCATCCCCGACTTCAGTACAATTCCAGAATAAAATATTAGTTTGCATTACTAAAGTATGTAACTATTAATTTGACATTTTCATGAAGTTAACAAAATTAACAGAAGCAGAGGTGTAATATATTTCTTGAAAATAATACTGTCAGAACTGTTTTCACATAAACAGTTAAGTTTCAAAATTAAATCAACATACCTCAAATCCCCCAAAATCATCATCATCCATTTTTCAACAAGTACTACAGTATGGTAGAAATCCTGATTTAAAAACAAAACCAAAATCACCAATTATTTACATCCTGTTTACAATGCAATACACTGCAGGATAATGAATACACTTCATTGGTCAGTTTCATAAGACAAATGTCTCACAATCAACTAATTTTATGATCAACTAGGAGTCAAAAGAAAGAAACCTGACTCCTACATTTTTTATGTATAATAACTCAGTTAATATACTGTACTGTTATGTATAATAACTCAGTTAAATGACAGATGGATAAATACTTGGATACAAATTCCTAGCTTATCTATTGTGCTCTTCCTAACCTTATCACCTTCACATTCAGAAAAGAGGATTCAGCCATTCAATGCTCAACTCCAACTCCACAAGCTATCTGCAATCACCCCACTGTACAAATTACACAAGACATCAAGAGTCCTATAAAAAAGAAATTAAAAAAAATTCACACAGAGGTTACAAGGGCTAAAGCTGCAAATTTCCTTTAAGAAGCAAATTTTTATTGATACAAGTAAAAAAAAGTTTGAACTTTTAAAGTTGAAATATGAAAACCTTCAAGAGAAAAGATAAGCACAATACTGAACTTCTCAAAATAAGACAGTAACAAATGCTTTTTAAGATGGAAAAATGGGAAAAATTAATTTTAAAGTTATGTCTATTGCTCTGAAACATAGCAGTCAATTCTCTAGTACCTACGTAAATGATACTAACAGCAACACAATCCAGTTTATCTGAATATTAAAAAAAAAAAACAATTTCAGACCATTAGATTCTGAAATAAATTATTTTCTTAATAATGAACACAACTCAATTTAATGATACAGAAAAATATGCACTATAATTTACAGCTCTGTGATCAGGAATTAAAATATAAAACACTGTCTACTCTTAAGTTGCTTTTCCAAATCAGCACTGTAATTAAATCAAATTTTCCTATTTATTCTTAGCTGTCAGCACAAACTGCAGCTCAGAAAAATCTTGCAGTGAATTTCTGGAAATCTTTTTGCTACCACAGAGGTCCTTCTCTAGGTTTCATGTAGGGGTTGATTTAGATTTTACAAACTGATCAGCATTTTTGAGTTGTAGCCCTAAATTCTGTGGTATTTTGAAATATTTATAGTTAAGCTGACATTCCTTTTACAAAACTGCAAGATAAGTTGGGTTACTTTCATTAGCAACGTAAGATATACATGGCTGTTCATGGAAGGGTATTATACAGTGAAAAAAAACTCACCATGGTATGCAAATGAAGGATACAAAAAGACTTTTTTTTTAATGTCAAAACACTTGCAAAGTTAATTGACTTCAGTTTATAGGATGGTGAAACTTAATACTACGAAAGCACATCTTCAGAAACAGAAGAATTCAAAAGGTTTGGAGGACATCTCCAGATTTGTGTCAAATTGGATACCTTCAGTTTATATCCTCTGTTGAAAAACACTACCAGGAAAAGCTTAAATAAACATCTTCCGAACTTCAACATATTTATTTCCAAGTTCTTATTGATAAATTTCAATTAAATCACTATTGAAATGTAAGTAGATCTGGTTGAACTAAAAAAGAGCATGATCCAATATTTACTTTTGATTTTCAGAACTACACATCTTTTAGGGACTGCAAATGTTATTTTGCTTCTGAGGGAGAAGGTGATTGGGTATTTTTCCAGTCAGTATTAATCTTAACTGGTCCAACATTCACGCATTCTGTTAACATTCAGAACTTTAATATGCTACTGAAAAATATGAAATACGCAAAGATAAATCACAGCAACAAAAGAGAAATTGGAACAGCACTGCAAAATCAAGGCAGCCATGTATAAATGAGAAAGTGAACATACAGTAATAAGTGGCATTCCAAGACAAGTTGGCAACTATAAAATTTAACCTGATCTTTAATCTGAGGTACTGAAAGGAATCTGAAAATTCTGGATGAATTATTTTTACTATAGAAGGCTGCTATGTTAAATGAGCCCTCCTCTTGATTTAAAAAGAGCTTCATTGTGGAAAAGAATGTAAATTGCTACATATATAAAATCATAAGAACACTCAATAATTGCATTCTGTTTAATTTGAATTAAAATGTACAATAGTAATAGGTTTTTTGGCATTAATGATTATTGAAGTACTTCTAGTTTCATTTAACCCTGTATACAGCCTGATCTACTTTGCAACAGAATTTTTTTTTTAATATACTTAAGACAGTTGATTCAGCTAACAAAAATGTTTCTGTAAAAAGGTGAAACAGCTTTTTTAACTCTTACTTTTGTTGATGTGCTTGGAAAAGTCCAAACTAAGTGCTGTAGAATAAACTCAGTCTTAAAAACATGTTCCTGAAATATATCTAATACTTTCAGTGTGTGACATACTTTCAGAAGGATCGTGAGGCCCTGCTTTCACGGTCTGTATTCATTCTGAAAATCAAGATCAAGCGAGCTTTTGCCCTTCTGCTTCAGTGTGGCTTAGTACCTTAACAAGGGCTTATAAAGCTACGTAATAGCAACGTTCTAAACCTATTCAAAGAAACAGCATTCATATAGCAATCAAAGCTAAAAATCTTTAGAAAAGCAAATGATTCTTTATCTACACTATGCATGTCATGGCTTCAGGTGCCATAGGCTGTACTAGAAGTTACTTCAAAATACCACATTCCAAATAGCAGATTTTCTCACCACAGAGCAAGAGATACTCTCTTTTTCTCAGAACCAGTTGTTAAATCTCAATGGGATAAAATACATTCCACATTTAGTACCATGTTTTATAACACAAACTGGAAGAAATTCAGAGAACTTTTGGAAAGGCACACTGAATTAGAGAAGTCGGGCTGAGGGAAAACAAACAAGAATCTATAAAATATGAAAGATAATATTCAAAGAACAACACCGATCAATTAATTTAATTTATCATCACATGCACCACTTCTGTGCAGTAAGAACAGATGTCTCTGTAGGAAAAACATGTATTAAACATTAGCAAGAATTTCCAAAAAGGCAACAACAAACCCCAACAAGAACACTTCTAAGAACTTAGAGATACATAACATAGAATTAAGTCACTTTTCACACACACGCTTATTCTTATTGGGTCCATCATCTTTACATTACATTTTACATATAGTATTCATAATTTTGAGATCATCATCAGATTTATCTTGACTTAACACTACCTTGCTTCACAAATTTTAGCAGGCATTTCTTGGCTGTTTGGCTAGCACAGTTTTGAATCATGCCTCATTTAATCTAAATGGAACACAGGAAAAAAACTCCTAAAGAAATCCAAGAAGTATCAATGGTGTTTTCCACGTCCAACTGCTAATCCACTGATTTCCAAGTCTTCAGAGATTCCATATGAATTGTAGTCTAAATGGTCAACCAGCTAGGAAGGATCCCTTGCTATACAGAAAATGCTTTAATACGCTTAAAGGCACCTCTGCTTTTGAACAAAAGGCTAAGCTTCTGGTCTGTAAAAAAAGAAACACTAGCCTGCCTACATATTTTGTTTAATGAAGACAAAAAAAAAAAGAAAAATCAGAATGTAACTGCAAATTTAGCAGGTATATGAGTAAGCAATGTATAGACCAAGCCCTAATGAACTTGGACAAAAGACATTTCAGAAATTCAGTGGTTGACAAGTTCACTTTTGTTAAAGTCTTAGTATAAGAATTATTATTACAAGACACTGTCTTTCCAAACGCATATTACTTCTTGCATAAAACTTTTCTTTCCTTATAGACTGGGAACAATATTTCATAGAATCATAGAATCATTTGAATTGAAAGAGACCTTTAAATGTCACCTAGTCCAACTCCCCTGCAACTGGAGGGGCATCTACTGCTAGATCAAGTTGCTCTGAGTCCCCTACATACAGTCTAATCTTGAACATCCCCAAGGACGGGCCTTCCATCACCTCTCTGGGCAACCTGTTCCAGAGCTTCATTATCTTTATTGATAAGAACTTCTTGCCTGTTATCACCTCCCTGTCTTCCAAGTATCTTAGCACAGCTTCCAGAAAGATACACTCAATGACCTTCCCTGGCACTATGGTGAGGCTTACAGATTGGTAGTTCCCCGAGTCATTCTTTCTACCCTTCTAAAAAATGAGTGTGACATTGTCTTTTCCCCAGTCACCAGGGACCTCACTTGACTGCCACAACTATCACTGAGAGTGGTCTGGCAACTACCTCAGCCAATTCCTTCAGGACTCTGGGATGCATCTCATCAGAATCCATAGATTTATGGATGTTTAAGTTCCTTAACTGGTTGCAAACTTGATCTTTGCTCTCAGCAGGAGAGACATCACTTCCAGAGTTCCCACCTTTTGAATGATCCACTCAGAGAGTGTATGAAGAGCAGCTGCCAGTGAAGACTAAGGCAAAAAAAGGTTTTGTGGCATCAGAATTGAAAAGATTACATTAAGTGCTGACAACCACAGAAGGATTAAAAAAAAAGACAATAAACCAAACCAAACAACAAACCTGAAACAACACACACAGTCTTACCATGACTAAATGTGATCTCTTAAAACATGCCTGTTACTGGAATTAAGTAACTGTAAAATTAGGTAATAAGGAATCAACCTCCAAAATGCAGACTCACAGAAATTATGGTTGGAAAAGACACAGCAGGTAACCCATGCAATTTCCAAAACATTAGCTCTCCAGACAGTCATGTCCTACAAGGGCTTCAGAAATTACTCTCAGAGTCACACTTCTGTGAAAAGAAAGCTTTTCAAGGATTACAGAGATGTAAGCCCCTGCGTTTTCATTAAATAGTGGATTTTATTATCAAGTTTGTATGAAGCAAATCATACAATAATTCAGACTAGAAGGGATCTCAGCAGGTCATCTAGTCCAACTGCTTGCAAAAAAGCATGGTCAACAATGATAAGTTTGCTCAGGACATTCTCTACGACTGCTAACAACGCATGATGCAAGTATTCAAATTTAAAGTGTCTGTAACACAAGTGTTACAAGGAGTAGCCGAGGGAACTGGGACTGGAGGAAGCTCAGAGGACACCTTATTGCTCCCTACAGCTAGCTGAAAGGAGGATGCAGCAAGGCAGGAGTTAGCCTCTTTTCCCAGATAACTAGCAATAGAACAAGAGTATTGGCTTTAAGTTGTGCCAGGGGATTTTCAGGTGGGATATTAGGAAATACTACCTCTCACAGTGCTAAGCTATTGGAACAGGCTGCCCGGGAGGGTGGTTTCACTTTCCCTGGAGGGACAGAAAGGAAAGGGTAGATGTGGCACTGAGTGACATGGTTTAGTGGGTACGGTGATAATAGATTGATGGTTGGTCTAGATAACCTTAGTCCTCTTCTCCAACTTTAATGGTTCTATGATTCTATGAAATACAGACGTGTACATATCTGAGATGCTCACAGGCACACAAAACACAGCCACCAGCACTCAATCATCAGCTTAACACTCATCATGAGAACTTGGTGAAATCAAAGTCATGTTTTTATACACAGGAAGATGTGTAGACTTTCACAAAGAATAAGACAGAAAGAAAAAAAAGTAAGATGGGAGAAAAAGCCCCCTCCTTCCCAATCCAACTGTTTGGAGGAGAAGGAATGTTGTAATCCCTCCATAAATCCTGGTATTCTTCAAATCCAGAAATCAAGATTAGTAGAGATCCAAATGTTGAATTTAAAAATTTTTCATTTGTCTAATTCTATACGAATTCAAATGAATCGAGTCCTGATCTTTAAGGCAAATTTAAATTTGCTTTGATAACAGAAACAACTAATTTTGCCAGGTACATTCTACGAGCCACCATTAACTGGACCATAATTTTGAGAAAGCAGCTCTCTTAGTTGCATAATTTTGTACACTTCAAAGGAACAACTTAGAAAGCATGTGACTTTTAGTGCTGCTTTTTTTTTTTTGAGCTTCCAATTCTGAAATTCACCTTGCAGCAATGTTGTTTGTCATGAAAAGCTTTTGCAAACTTTAAAATCACCTAACCAGATACAGTAAAAATGAACTGGAAAAAATTCCTGCAAAGATAAAATGTACAATCTGCATTAAAATTTTAATATTTATCACTTGTTTCTGGGAAGTAAAGTATGTATCTGACCAGAGGCAAACTTCAACGAGACCATGAGGAATAACAATTTGGGAAATTTTACTGCATTCCAAATATAGTAAATGCAGTGTTTAAGGAATGAGAATCTTTATCAAAAATTACACTGGACTTCCATGAGAAATTAACAGTTCATGACTAAAGCATAACTAATAAATTAGTAATATGATAGGAAATTAGGATGATTATTTCATCTGATATTCTCAAAATGCTTCTACTATTAGGTACTTCAATTTCAGTACTCACTAATCAATCTTGGATAAGCTAGAGTTTTTTTTATGAGATCTATAGACTGCTGGCTAGAAGAGATGAACATTAGGATGACATTTTAAAAAGAAACACAAGTTTTTGTAATTTCAGAGAACAAAGTGTCCAAAGAAACCTAGAAATTCAATTAAGTTTTCTACTGTTAAGAATGCAGGGGGTCTTATTGTTCTCAGATAAAACCAGCACATTAAGGAATGTGACAGTAACAGGCAAACATTAATCTGCATCAAATAACATATGCAAAGTATTTGTTAATCTATTCCAAGAGCAAATTTAAGATTCATAACAAACAGCCAATAACAAAAAAACATTATACCTCCTAGGTCTTTTACTCGGGAGTCAAGCCCTGAACAAAAGGTGCAGAGCCTGTAAGAAACAAGAGTCTACGTTATATGTGTGATGTGATTATTTCACATCTAGCTTCATAACTCATTTTGAAATAACACTACTTTTGAACAACTCAGTGCAGTATGTAATAAAATAGAAGATGCAGGAGTTGCATTTACATCAGTTCCATGTAACAAGAACATCTTGTGTAATCTTGAGGACTTCTATAACTACCTTTCACAATTTTACTTTAAGAAACATTTTCAGAACAACGAAGCACAGCATAGGATTAAACACTAAAATATACACCTTTATAAGCATAATAAGGGTGGACAAAAATCTTAGTAACTATATACAATCATTAACTGAACAAAAACTTTTTTTACTCTTTCCTTGGATATAGTTCTTATTAAAGAAATTAAAATAAAACTTTTATTCATGAATCATATTCTACTCAGTTCTGTGGCATCACTCTGAGTACTCTCTGCACTTCTGGTCCCCACAATACAAAAAAGACTGTTGAAGTTCTTGAAATCACCCAAAAGAGAGCATCAAAGCTGGTAACAGGGTTACCAGCATGTATGTCCTGTGAGGAGAGGCTGAGGATACTTGGGCTGTTCAGTCTGGAGAAGCTGAAAGAAGATCTCATTGCTTGCTGCAGCTTCCATGACTGGAGAAAGCAGAGGTACCAGGCTACTCCTACTCCTGAGAACTGATGGCCACATGTGTGGGAATAGCACAAGACTGTTCCAGGAGAGACTCCGACCAGGCATTAGGAAAAATGCCTTTACTGTGGAGGCGGTAAACTATTGGAATAGGCTTCCTAGTGAAGTGTTGGTGTACCATGCCGCTTAGCTTTCAGGAGGCATTTATGCCCTCATTAATATGCTTTAACTTTTAGTTAGCCATGAAGTGGTCAGGAAACTGGAATTTTCTTTGTAGGTCTTTCTAAAATCAACTGGGAGCAAAAGGAAATTACTAGCAGGGGTAAACAACTTTCCCTAGATGCCCAACTGTATATGTAAAACTAAATGCAAAGCTACCCAAAAAGCTACTGTAAATGTAAAACTACCACATATATGGTGTGCATTTAAGTACAGGAAAGACCAAATATAAATTGAAACAGAAGCATTTTCTCCTGGATCAATAAGAAAGTGTCAACTCTAGGCCAATGTCTAAAATAATGCTCTATTTGTGATTCAGAAATAGTTGCAAAGCTTTACTTCAGAGTATTTCCTGAGTTAGAGATCTACCACACAGATGTACCATTTTTGACTCTGTATTAGACCACAATCCATGGACCACATGGGAACTCCTTGCCCAATCTTAAGTACTCAGGATTATATCATACCACAGTGATACTTCAAATTAAGAGGTTGAATGGAGAGAAGGTCTGTATAGTTTGGCTTCTAAATGCCTTTGTCACCGAGATCTACGTCAGGAAAAAAACAGAAAACAAAACAAAAAAAACCATAACTCACTAACAAGACAAGGACAGACTTAACTCCAGAGGGTTACCTCCTGACAAAAGCAATTTTAGTGACCATATTTACTTAGTCACTGAGGATTTTACCTGCCGTGAGTCTTGGTCAGCTATTCCCAACTTTAAGAACTTAGTGCTTTAAAAACAAACAAGCAAAAAAACCCATTTGATTGCAGGTATCTGGATACAAATGAAGACCATTTTAACTCCAGAGAAAGGATCTGTATAGTACTGCCATTCATCTGAACAAATAATGGTAACTTTCTCAGAATACTGAATTCTAACCATTCAAGATGTTATAGAAAGGCCTTCAAAGGTTTCCAGTCTTCACCACGATCAGTTTCTGTGACCAGACCACAAACTTCTGTTTTATCATAAAATAATCAACCACTTGAATAATTTTTAAAACTATTTAATGTCCCCTATAAGCCTTCTGCACCACAAACATCTTTTAACTTCAAAAGTCACAGAATTTATAAAATATACACAAACTTCTGTGATAAGTTCAGTAAAGCTGATATAATGAAAATATGTTGTGTTTTCTGAAAGAAAGGAACGCTAACACCAGCACAAGACATTGTTAGAATTAAAGAGCATTTCTGTTTTTCACAGCCAGGCATATACCTGTAATTAATCAAGTCCAGACGAACGATCTGTAACCTTGCTTCAGATGACTGACAATTTGAATCCTGGAAATATGTCTGTATTCTATAAATAGCTAAGAAAAGCTTGACTTGTCTACCATTAACTAGGTAGCACAGATCAGTCAGTAATCGCCCTGTAAACGCTTGAGCAAAAGTGACCACACTAGGTTCTAATGACTCACACTCAAACCATACTAGGGACCACAAAATTTTACAGAGTTCTCTTAGAGATGGACTGGTATCAGACTTAGACAGGAACAGGACAAGATGCACAGAAGAAATGCCAGAATAGTGAAAATTCTGACCTACTATTGGAATGGGTAGCCCATAAACAGTGTTGGCTCTTCATTCCTTGACATACTCAGAATTGAACAAGTCTCTGAACAACCTACGCTTTGTCCTCCTTTAAGCAAAGTTTTGGACTAGGAAACCTCTACTTCCATGTATGATATAAGAATCAATACTTTGTTTTATTAAGAACAGTACAGCTAGGAAATGTATTGAATCACAGAAGCAAAGGCTGTAAAAAATTAAAATTAAAATTAAAAGAGATCATTCTCCAGTTAAATTATACTATTAACAACTAGTATCTGTTCAAGAGCATTTTAGAATTGGGTTTGTTAATGACAAGTGAACCAATATCCAGAGAAGAATGGAAGGGAAAGTATATCTAGAAGTCTCCACAGACACAGAGGGGGCCACAAACAGCAAAATCCGAGTGAAATATTTTTATCGTGACTTCATAAAATAGTCTTGAGTAAATCTCTTAAAACAAAGATATTTCCTGAGGAAGGATGAGGTGATGCTAGCATGAAAAAATGTTTTACAAGTAAAAGTGCGTAGCGAATATTTATTATCTGGAAGTAATAGAAAACTTGGTTTATTGATTAATTTGCTCAAAATCTTTCAATTTGAACTGTGATTAGTTCAAAACTCTCAAAAAAGTTCATTAAGTTGCACAATTCAACTGTGAACAAGGAAATACATCTACAAATAGCAATTCTTTTTTTTTAATTATTATTTTGTTAAAGTTCACATTTCATAACAATTTGGCTCGAAAAAAACCTTTCATTTAAGATTCAGCAATCTCTATCTATGTTTTACTCTTGGTCTTCACAGACACAGTGCTTTGTTTCTCCTAAAAGAAGAGCTGTATTTCAAAACCAGACAGTAAAGAGTTCATGCAATTGGACACTTCGACTGTACGTTTACTTTTTGTAAATTGCTTACTCAGATGACACAACCTTTTTACTTGGAAGGAAATAAATAACTGGTACTAAAGCATCTACAGTTAAAGATTTTGGAATACAAGGACACACATGTTCTTCCATAACCTAAGACAAACCTAAGAAATTGAGGCTTCGAAAGTACAATAGAATGGTCATATTTCAAAGGCATTTCTACTTAAGTTATTAAGTTTCAACAACTTAATTGAAATAGTTAAGCTTCTCTATTGTTTTAACAACCAGCCTACCTGAATGCCATCAAATATTTTTACTATCAGAAAATGCATTTTTACAAGAACTTAAAAAGAAGAGTCTTATGATGAAGTGAGAAGCTTTCCAAGCATAAAAACTCTAAAATATCAACACAAGAGAACTTTGACACTGATTTAAATATCTAAAAATATAGTTTTTCACACAGTCTCAGTAACAGAGCATCACAGAAAAAATTTACTATGCCAACATCCCAAACTAAAACATAGGCTATGAATATACATACATACTCAAAAGAACATGGGGTAGCTTGAACAAACTAATAATATTAATTCAAAGTGGAGATCTCTTCAAATTAAACAATAAGATAGGAGAATTGGAGATTTTTTTTTTGCTTTTTCTTGCTTTTTATTTTTAAACTAGTGCTATGGGAAAAAAAAATCATCTAAAAATGTGAGCTTCAAAATTAAATAGATCCCCTTGATTTGTATTTAAAAATGAAGCTTTTCATCAAAACATGGAACAGTAAAGATCAAAATAAAGAACACTTTTAAATATAGTAGTTAAACATTACGAAAGAAATAGTGTTTTTCCTTATTTTTCCTATGTTTCAGAAGAGAAGGCTCTGGGGGTACTTCAATTACTTCCAGTAACTGAAGGGAGCCTACAGGAAAGCTGGGTTGGGATTTTTTAGAAGGGCATACAGTGAAAGGAAAGGGGGAAAGGGTTTAAAACCAAAAGAAGGTAGGTTTAGACTAGATATTAGGAAAAAATTCTTTACAGTGAAGGCGGTGAGACACTTGAACTGGTTATCCAGAGAGGCTGCGTATGGCCCCTTCTTGGAAGCATTCAAAGCCAGGCTGTATGGGGCTTTGAGTAATTTGGTCTAGAGGGAGGTGTCCCTGCCTATAGCAGGTGGAGTTGGGACTAGATGATCTTAAAGGTCCCATCTAGCCCAAACCTGATTCTATGAAGACTGAGATGACAGAAATTCAGGTTTCAAAGAGCGAACTATATGCAGTCTCGTATCTTTTAACTTCATTATTTACTGGGCAATTTCGCTGGTTTAGTCTACCAACTCACCACCGAAGCCAAGTTTTGTTTCACTGAAGTCAGCAGGAAAAATTCCGACTACTTGAAGAACTGCAATTCATACTCTACGCTTACACTCTATAATATCAAAAACAAGTGCATTTCACAGCTTGAAACTTCAGACTGTTTCTGTGGGTGTTTTTCTGCCGATTTTAGCAAAAGCATTATTGTAAATAAACAAATTCATATTTGAGAATATGATATTTCTCAAAAAAAGCATAAAAATCAGAGCTATTTCCTTTCTCTCCTTAGAAATTGACATACATTAAACATACCTTCATTTTTTAATGTAAATTGTCATTTATCATCTAGCCTTCTAACCTGGAAACTGTAATCAGATCACAGTGTATTTTACATTAAAAGAAAGGTAATATATCTGAATAATTTTAACATAGCTGGTACCTGCTGAAGAGTCTCCAAAATAAAAGCACGTTATATTTTTGCAATATTCTTCTTAATTTAAAAAAAAGAAAAATTGCTAACAGAAAAAATAAACTTCTCGAATCCATCTTAAACACACTGCAATACATTAAGCAGACTCACAGATCAATATCTTTAAAATTGTAAAAACAATTTGAAACTGTGAGTTTACAGTTTTACCTTGGCCTCTTTCAAATGTGACTGATTTTTAAAACTGTGCTCTAAAAGTATAAAAAAAATACATTTTTTATGCTTCCTATGGCAATTAAGAAAAAAAAAAAACCAAAACTATAACTGCATCTTAGCCTGTGTATAAATTCACCTTACCACTGGGGCAATGTGTGTTGAGGAAGAGTTGGAGAGGAGGGGGTTGAAATGGGTTCTCTTCAAGGAGACAGACAATTTAAATGGAACTGTTCCCAAAATTAAATGTAACTTGTCTCTGTTTCTGAAATTTTCAAGCATATTAATTCCTGTATTTTCTCCTTTCAAAGGAAATGGTTCTTGAACTAGTACTGCTTTTTTTTCCATTCCAGCAAAGAATAAGTCAGGCCTCTATGTACCTTACAAGCAGTTCAGACATGCATTTATCAATTCATCAAATCTCATGTACCTGCAAAATCAGTAAAGTCACATAAAAATATTACAAACTTTTTAAGCATTCATTAACAAGAGAAAACTACTCACAAAAATCCTAAAACAGATTATTTATCTTTTAATAATAAAATGAACCTGATCCTAGACTACCAATACCTCATCTTGTTATTTACCACCCAGCAATTCTTATTCAATTTCCATATGGATTTTCTAGGTTGACAGTAATTTTTAAACACAAGTATTTACACTGACAATTTCTGAGAAGCTTTCTGCAGTTATTTTAACAGTACATTAGTTCTAACCATGTCAGCAAGAACTCATCCAGAAGAAAAAAGATTCACATCAAACTTTTTAAAGTTTCCCACATAACAGACAGAAAAAGGACAAAAACTTGAGCCCCCATCAGCAGACAGCATAACAGACCACAAATTTTCACTGATAACCAGCCCTTCAAATCAGACACAATTCTTCAATTTGTAATCTGTCAGAACAAAACATTGATTTTTCACTCAAGCAGCTTACAGAACTGAAGGCAAGTCAACTACAGCACGTATATCACATGCAAAAGTCTTTAGAAATTCTACATTACTTCCATTTTGGAAATTGCACGCATATAAAGTTCTGTTTAAAACTTAACTGGCAAGCTGGCAATATTATGTACTGAAATATTTTGCTTTCCATCTAGAACTATACTGGATTCCTACCCTCAGAGACAGGATTCCCAGTTTACTTCTCTCTGTACATACACACTGACCTCAAATACTGTAGCCCAGGAAAGTATTGTAAAAAAAAAAAAAAAAAAAAAAAAAAAAAAAAAAAAAAGGAAGCCAATTAAAAGAAGCTGACTGTAGGTCCCAGAAATTTTTAAAAAAAGAAAAAAAAAAGAAACACTGTACTATCTATACCATACTATACAATAAACAAAAAAATTATGTAAGAGAAAATTTAGGTATGTAGTGTATTTAGTACTAAAATTTAAAGTCATGCAATTCCAATCCTTCATTCTAGTCCCACCACAAAATAAATGAAATCAATTCTAGTGGCGCATTTTGGCTAAGTATTTAATGAGGAAATGCTTAACTGGAAAGAGCAATAGAGGGACTGTCCCCCAGACAGAGGGACTGCCCAGAACTGCAGCGGTTCAAGTCTCTGGCTGCAGGGAGTGCCTGAGTCTGCTGCTGCCGGGGGACGATGGGAGGGATGCCACCTGTGCAAGGTGCGAGCAGGTGGATGAGCTGCTCAGCCTTGTGGTGGAGCTTGGGGAAGAGGTGGAGAGGTTAAGATCCATTAGAGACTGCGAGAGGGAGATAGACTGGTGATGTAACTCTCTGCGAGAAACAAGCAGAGATTGCAACCCCCAGCCTGTACTGGACTCTCTCCCTTGCCGTAGTCAAACTGAGAGAGCTGACTTGAGAGAAGAGGAATGGCAGCAGGTCCCACCTCAGCGACGCAGGCAGTGCCCTTTCCAACCTACCTCGGTTCCTCAGGTGCTTCTAAGTAATAGGTTTGGAACCCTGGAACTGGAGGGTGAGGAGGCTGAGAATGAGGTGGTGGAACAGCCTCTGAGATTTCCTAAGGAGAGGCGGTCAGCTCCACGCTTGAAGACCGCCTCTTTGGTAAAGAAAGAAGGGTGATAGTTGTAGGTGATTCCCTTCTAAAAGGAACTGAGGGCCCGATATGTCGACCTGACCCCACCCAGAGGGAAGTGTGCTGCCTCCGAAGGGGAAGGGTCAGGGACATCTCTAGAAAGCTGCCTGGGCTTATTCGCCCATCTGATTACTATCCCTTATTGGTAGTTCAGGTTGGTAGTGATGATGCTGCCAAGAGAAGCCTAAGGGCTATCAAGAATGACTTCAAAGGTCTGGGGAGGGTACTGGATGGTGCGGGAATGCAGGTGGTCTTCTCTTCTATCCCTTCAGTGGCGGGGAAGGACACCGAGAGGATCAAAAAAACCCTCCTCATCAATAAATAGCTTAGAGGCTGGTGCAGGCACAAGAACTTTGGTTTTTTTGACCATGGGGCAATTTACTCGGCTCCCAGCATGACAGCTGCAGATGGAGCTCACCTGTCTGCAAGGGGTAAAAGGATCCTAGCCCAGTAGCTGGTGGGCCTCATCGAAAGGTCTTTAAACTAGGTAAGAAGGGGGAAGGGGACAAAATGAGGGCTGCTGAGGTTCAGGTAGTTCGAGGTTCAAAAGTGAACTTGATGGGTGATTAGGGTAGAGTTCGAAGGGATGGAGTGTGGCAGGGGAATGCTGCTTCCCTGAAGTGTCTATACACTAATGCACGCAGTATGGGAAATAAACAGGAAGAGTTGGAGATCTGCGTGTGGTCGCACGGCTACCATCTAATTGTGATCATGGAGACGTGGTGGGACAGCTCGCATGACTGGAATGTTGTCATGGAGGGCTATGTGCTTTTTAGGAAAGATCAGACGGCGAGGCATGGTGGTGTTGCTCTTTATGTGAGAGAGCAGCTAGAATGTATTGAACTCCACACGGGGAGAGCAGTGTAGCAGTGGAGAGCTTGTGGGTAAGAATCAAGGGGCGGGCTGGTATGGCTGACACTGTTGTGGGAGTGTGCCACAGGCCCCCTGATCAGGAGGAGGAGGTTGATGAGGCCTTCCACAAACAGTTGGAAGCAGCATCACAATCCCAGGCGCTGGTGCTTATGGGGGACTTCAATTATCCAGATATTTGCTGGAAAAGCAATGTGGCCAGGCATGCGCGGTCCAGACAGTTCCTGCAATGTGTTGAAGACAACTTTCTGATGCAGGTGGTTGAGGAATCGACGAGGAGAGGGGTACTGCTGGACCTTATTCTCACTAATAGAGAAGGGCTTGTCAGGGAAGTAAAGGTCGGGGGCAGCTTGGGTTGTAGTGACCACGAGATGGTGGAGTTCAAGATCCTAAGTGGAAGAAGTAAAGCAAAAAGTAGGATTGCTATCCTGGACTTCAGGAGAGCCAACTTCGATCTCTTTCGGGGCCTACTTGGAGCTATCCCGTGGGCTAGGGTGTTAGAAGGGAAGGGGGCCTGTGAGAGCTGGTCGGCATTTAAGCAGCTCTTCTTCCAAGCTCAGGATTGGTGTGCCCCTGTGAGGAAGAAATCAGGAAAGGGTGGCAGGAAACCTGTGTGGATGAGAAAGGAGCTCGTGCGCAAACTCAAAGGAAAGAAGAAGGCCCATGAAATGTGGAAAAAGGGTCTGACTACTTGGGAAGAATATAGGAATGTTGTCAGGGCCTGCAGGGATGCGACAAGGAAGGCTAAAGCCCACCTGGAATTAAATCTGGTGAAGGGGATAAAGGATAATAAAAAAGGCTTTTTAAGTACGTTAACAGTAAAAGGAAGACTAGGGAGAATGTGGCTTCCCTGCTAGGTGATGGGGGTGTTCTGGTAACAGGGGATGCTGAGAAGGCGGAGATACTGAATGCCTTCTTTGCTTCTGCCTTCAGTGAAAAAGCTCCCCCTCAGGAATCCGAGACCCTGGAGGTTAGTGAGAGGGTATGGGGAATGGAAGACCTCCCTACAGTCAGGGAAGAGGTAGTCCGAGAGCAGCGAGGCAACACCAATGTTCACAAATCCGTGGGACCCGATGGGATGCATCCACGGGAGCTGAGGGAGCTGGCAGAGGTGATTGCTGAACCGCTTTCTGTCATCTTTGAGAGGTCTTGGAGAATGGGGGAGGTGCCTGAAGACTGGAGGATAGCCAATGTCACTCCAGTCTTCAAAAAGGGCAAGAAGGAAGATCCAGGCAATTATAGGCCAGTCAGCCTCACCTCTGTCCCTGGAAAGGTGATGGAACAGCTTGTGCTGGATGTCATCTCCAGACAACTGGAAGAAAAGGAGGTTATCAGGAGTAGTCAGCACGGGTTCACAAGGGAGAGGTCATGCTTGACCAAGCTGGTAGCCTTCTATGATGTTGTCTCTGGCTGGGTGGATGGGGGGAGAGCAGTGGATATAGTCTACCTTGATTTCAGCAAGGCATTTGATACTGTCCCCCACGACATCCTTATAACAAAGCTGAGGAAGTGTGGGATAGATGAGTGGACAGTGAGGTGGGTTGAGAACTGGCTGACTGGCAGAGTGCAGAGGGTCATTGTTGGCGGTGCAGAGTCCGGTTGGAGGCCTGTAACTAGCGGTGTTCCTCAGGGGTTGGTGCTGGGTCTGGTCTTGTTCAACATCTTCATCAGTGACCTTGATGAGGGGATAGTGGCCACCCTCAGCAAGTTTGCTGATGATACGAAGTTGGGAGGATTGGCTGACACGCCTGAAGGCTGTGCTGCCATTCAGCGAGACCTGGATAGGCTGGAGAGCTGGGCAGAAAAAAAACAGATGAGGTTTAACAAAAGCAAGTGTAGAGTCTTGCATCTGGGGAGGAATAATTCCATGCACCAGTACAGGTTGGGGGATGACCTGCTGGAGAGCAGCTCTGTGGAGAGGGACCTGGGTGTCCTGGTGGACGACAGGTTGGCCATGAGCCAGCAGTGTGCCCTTGTGGCCAAGAGGGCCAACGGCATCCTGGGGTGCATTAAAAAGAGCGTGGCCAGCAGGTCAAAGGAGGTGATCCTCCCCCTCTACTCTGCCCTGGTAAGACCTCATCTGGAGTACTGCGGGCAGTTCTGGGCTCCCCAGTACAAAAAAGACAGGGATCTCTTGGAAAGAGTCCAGTGGAGGGCCACGAAGATGGTGAAGGGCCTGGAGCATCTCTCCTATGAGGGAAGGCTGAGTGAACTGGGTCTGTTCAGCCTTGAGAGAAGAAGACTGAGAGGGGACCTGATCCAGGTCTATAAGTATCTAAGGTGTGGGGGGCAGAATGGCGAGGACGGACTCTTTTCAGTAGTGAATGGTGACAGGACAAGGGGAAACGGACGGAAACTGCAGCATAGGAAGTTCTGCACAAATGTGCACAAGAACTTCTTTACAGTGAGATGATGGAGCACTGGAACAGGCTGCCCAGGGAGGTGGTGGAGTCTCCTTCTCTGGAGATGTTCAAGACCTGCCTGGATGCCTACTTGTGCAACCTGCTGTAGGGAACCTGCTTTGGCAGGGGGGTTGGACTCGATGATCTCTGGAGGTCCCTTCCAACCCCTACAATTCTGTGATTCTGTAACAGTTTGACAACTGTACACAGAAATTTGGATATCTTTTACCTACATTCATCTTATTCAAAAATCTTGAAAAGGAACAAAATGAATTTAAAATCAGTGTGTACCACATCATATTTATTTGCAAGCTAGCAGAACTTGAGAAGCTATAGCCTTTACTGAAAGTTCTTTAAGCAACAGAAGCTTTACACAGTACTGAATAATAGGTGTCAAATAAATCACTCTATAACCGATATTTTTCTAAATTGATATATATTTCTTGGTGTCCCCTATTCTGTGAATATTTTCGCTGTCATTACAGTAATGAAAGAGGTTTTGTTCTTATTCTTCTTCATACAGTTCTTTAAGTTCAAAACCAGTTTACAGAGAAACTACTGTTATGCCACCTGGATTGTCACAAGTCCCCAGGAAAAGTTGGGTTTCACCTGAGGGACATGGTGGGAGTGACTGCCAAGACACTTTTCATTATTTATCGGCAGTCATGGTCAACTGAGGACATCCTGGATGAGTGGAGACTTGTTATTAATATGACTCACAAATACAAGAAAGGTTGTAAGGAGGACCTGGTGAATTACAGTCCTGTCAGCCAGAACTCAGCATTGGGTTATCTTTGCTGGGTAAAAAAAAAATGGCTGGACAGACAGGCTCAGAGAGTGGTAGTAAACAGTTAAATCCAGCTGGTGACTGGTTCAGTGGGCAGTCTGAGCCCTATTTAATATCTTTACCGATGATCTTGACAGAGGATTGAATGTACCCTCAGGAAGTTTGCAGATGACAACAAGTTGGGAGGAAGTGTTGATCTGCATGGCAGTAGGAAGGCCCTGCAGAGCTATGTGGACAGGCTGGATCCATGGCTTGAGGCTGACTTTATGAGTTTTTACAAGATCAAATGCCAGATCCTGCACTTTGGTCACAACCCCAGAAAACACTACAGGCTTGAGGCACAGTGCCTGGAAAGCTGTGGGGTATAAAAGAATCTGGGGGCATTAGTTAACAGCTAACTGAATATGAACCAGCAGTGTACCCAGGTAGCCATGAAGGCCAATGGAATACAAGCTTGTATCAGAAGTAGCATAGTCATCAGGACCAGGGAAGCTGTCTTCCCTCTGTCCTTGGCACTGCTGAGGCTGCACCTTGAGTACAGTGTTCAGTTTTATGCCCCTCATCGCTATAAAGATATTGAGGCCCTAGAGTATATCCCAAGAAGGGCAATAAAGCTGGTGAAGAATCTGGAACACAAGTTTTATGATGAGCGGTGGAGAGAACTGGGACTTAATCTGGGGAAGAGAAGGCTCAAGGGAAACCTTGAGCTCTCTACCTGAAAGGAGGTTGTGGTGAGGTGAGTGTGGGCCTCTTTTCCCAGACAGCTAGCAATAGGGCAAAAGGTAATATCTTTGAGTTGTCCCAGGAGAGGTTCAAGTTGGATATTAAGAAAACTTTCTTCTCAGGATGAGTGGTAAGGTATTGGAACAGGCTGCCCAGGATGGTAGTGGAGTCACTGTCCCTGGAGATGTTCAAGAAACATGTAGATGTGGCACTGAGTGACATGGGTCAGTGGATATGGTGGTGATGAGTTGACGGTTGGACTAGATGACCTTAGTGTTCTTTTCCAGCCTTAATTTTACAATTGTACATCTTAAGATTTAATTTAAAGTAGGCTCTTGCATCAGCAGTATGGTTCAACACCACCTTATTTACCAGTCAGTCAGTTCCATGCAAGAAATTACAATGCAGTAAAAACTAAAGACATTATAATCAAGAACAAGCACAGGAAGTAAGTAATATGTTGGGTTTTCTGGATCTCAAAGATCTGATGAAAATAAATTACTTGACAGGACACGTACTACTCTTCTGCTTTCTGATGTAGGAGTGAATCTGTCATTTGTCTTTAACTTGTCAACGAAATCAGTAACTATTTACCCAGATATCAACACTTACTTCAAAAGTAAACTGGTAGCATGTAATATAAGTCAATACTCAAAGCATTTCACTTTTGTTTTAGCAGTTTTGTATCTCAATCTGACTTAGCTTGCCACTATCACTACAAGCTGAGCTAAAGGACTCATTGTCATGTCACTAAAGAACTTCTAGGTACAAACCACCTTGGAAGACTTTCCTAAACATTAACAGAAAAGCACAGCCATGCCTACGCGTCCTGATGGAAAAAGTTTCCCTTTATGGCCTAGAAGCAGATTAACTAGCAACAAACCAGCGCTATTCTGTGTCACCTATTTGAATTAAGAATTAGTTTTCTCCCTCAGCTACTTGTAACAGCCTGGAATCACAAACCAATTTTCAAGTCTTTGAAACTATTTTGAATTTCCAATTCCACCTTCAGGCCACATAGGCAGCCTTGCCCATATAATCAATGCCATCTAGCGCTATTATTACCTCTTCTCTTATACACATTAATTCACACAGATATGCTTCTTTAACATACAAACTCACTTTTCTCATCTAGATGGTACTCTGAATATAAATCTCATCAATTATTACATCAGGTGATGTCTTCTAAGAAATACCTAAACTTCAGTGCTTGTCCCTTAACACTTAAAAACTATAAATCACGTGTGTCTTTTAAGCACAAACTACACCTTTACAGCTTTCATTTAACTTTCACTGGAGGCTGATCAGACAACATCTACAGGAAACAGCTGATGAAACATGATACACACTAACTCAAATTAGTTATGCTGCTTTTCATAGGCTATTAGCAACCTTATTTTGCAGGTAACACATCTGACAATCAAAAGCAGGACAATACATGCCTGCACTGTGCAGCTCAACAATCAGTCACGCATATTAAATCAGCAACCTTTTAATTCCTTGCTCAAGACTACATTTTCAGTACTGTGTTCAGGTTTGGGCCCCTCACTACAGGAAAGACACTGGGGACCTGGAGCATGTTCAGAGAAGGGCAACAAAGTTGGTGAGGAGTATGGAGCACAAGTCTTATGAGGAACAACTGAAGGAGCTGGGATTGTTTAGATGGTGCTCAGGTGGCACCATCTCACTCTCCACAACTACAATGGGAGGTTGTGATAAGGTGGGAGTCAGCCTCTTTGCCCATATAAGTACCAATTGAACTGGAGGGAATCTCCTGGCACTCAACTTGTGCCAGGAGAGATTCAGGTTGGACATAAAGAAAAAAATTAATCTCCAAAAGGGTTTTCAGGTGCTGGAACAAGCTGCCTAGGGAGGTAGGGGAATCACTGTCTCTGGAGGTGTTTAAGAACCATT
Source organism: Lagopus leucura (assembly GCF_019238085.1). Classification (NCBI taxonomy): domain Eukaryota; kingdom Metazoa; phylum Chordata; class Aves; order Galliformes; family Phasianidae; genus Lagopus; species Lagopus leucura. The sequence goes on along the minus strand of NW_024962335.1, from coordinate 34,790,392 downwards.
TGGATGTTGTATTGAGAAACAGGCTTAGTGGGGAAATAGTGGTGATGGCTGAATGGTTGGACTGGATGATCTTGGGCAACTTTTCCAACTTTGGTGATTTTGTGATTCTATGATTTCAAAGGGATACCAGCTGCCCTCTTAGTTTTCTCTGATCTCAGAAGACTACACAGCGTACTTCTTTCTTATCTCAAGCTGTATGGGAACAACATTTTGGGAACAATCTTCCCCACCTTCCCCTTCACCCCCCCCCCCCCCTCCCCCCCAAAAAGAAAGAAAAGTAATAATTCCTTGTGTCCTCCTTTTTGTTGTTGTTAGAACATAGAAGCAACCAAATCTGTTCAGGCCTACATGAGGTGTAGCCAGTTCCTCACCAAAACAGGACCATCATGGGTCACCACAGATCAAATCCTTTCCATTTGCTTACTGCAACTCATACAATAATTTTAAATGTGATGTGGAGGGGAAATAAAACTTTCAAAGAAATCAGGTGAAAACACTGCCTTTTTAAAATCCAGACATTTCAAACAAGAGCTGCTTTACCAAACAAAGCAAAAGATATTCATACAAGAAGAAAGACACCATTCTCAACAACAGACATTTTGGAAATCTCATTATAATATACTACTACAAAATAACAATAAAGTTATTCATTTCACTCAACTAAAAAAAGATCAGATTTGGAGAATAGCAAGAGATTTAGATGAATAAGTTTATTAAAAGTTATTCAAGTCAATGGAGGAATTGATTCAAGGAATGTTGAAGTTATTCTTACCATTTTAAAATAGACTACAGTTTAAAAATACATACAGATTAATACTATATACAGAATATTAGAACAGTCAGGAACATCTTTGTAAATTAACATAATCCTTTGTCTTTATTTATTATTTCTTATCAGAATAGGGGAGAAACTATCTTCTAGCAAAACATTTCTAGAACTACTTACTTAAAAATCCTCTGATATTAGTATCCTGTTTTCTAGCAATTTACATTTCAAAACGTCTGCCATTTTTTAACATTGAGAATATTTCAATAATAATATTTTAATAATAATTTTTTTTAATAAAAATTTAACAACCATCAGAAATAAAAACAAAAAAAAAAACATTCAACTTCTCAAAAAGCCTTGAGTTTCTTAATCATTTTTCTGAACAGGATATGGACAAGTGGAGTTACTACATCACACTACGATGCTTTCCAACACCTCTACAGATTTTAAAAGGTAAATCTTAGTCCATATTCTGCAAACGCTTTTCTAAGATAAGTGTTCTAGAAAGAATTAATGAAAATGCCAATTATTAGCTTATTCATAACCTTACGGGTTTTTTTTTTTGTTTGCTTTGTTGTTTGTTTTTTCTTTTACATGCAATTAAAAAATTAAAATAACAGATAGAATTAAAAATATTTTCGTACTTCCTGAAATCACTATTAACAGCATTAATGAAATCAAAAATTTACAAAGCCTTTCACAGGAAACAGTAACAAAAGGTACAAATTCTACCAATCTGAAAATAGTACTCCACCATTCTTTCTTACATAACAACTACTGACATTGTGGGACAAAATCTATTTTGAAAATGGAGTCAGCTCACCTCAATTAGCACAGGGGCAAGAATATACTGAAACACTTTTTTTTTTTCTTTCCAGTTTCTCTGTTTTGTCAAAGAGCATTGAAACAACTGGGACAAACTTACAGAGTTTCATCACAGAGTGCTGTCATGTTACCCTGATGTTACAGTTCCTCTTACATGCTGACCTAAAGCCAGAGGAAACCTCATCTGTTTACGCTTCCAAAAATCTTAACCTTTGTTGAACATTAAGGAAGATGTGTCCCATGAAATTATGAGGACCATCAGAAAATTCAGCAGCCCAGTTCCTCCCGCACTATACGCACCTGTACACCATAATCTGTAAGAATATACTACACTCAGTGAAAGCACGTGGCAATCTCAGCATAATTTCCACTACTTTAAGTATGTTCTTCCCAGAATAACAGTACTACTACCATATACCTTTGCAACCAGGCTTAGCAGCTAACTCCTGCCAGAGAAACCTTTACATTTTGGAAAGCCCCAAACAGTATAAGGAAAACATGTATCCCAACTTCAGCAAGGATTAGTGATGAGACTTTCCAAGAAAGCAACACTTATTCTGGATACGTATAGATGAAGCATTTCTAACTTACAGGTTAATTCTAACCTTACTGACAGTACACAAAAGAACACATGCAAAAGACAGTCTCTATGACAGCTATTTTCTAGGAACATCCATAGCTTATAGCAAATACTTGTCACACCCATCAGCTCACATTTAGTATCCTCACTGAGAGTTGCATATCTTCTCTCAAGTGCTCAGCATACTCATTTGAAGTAAGTATGAAATCCATAGTAGAAATTTTAAGTCATACTGTTCTTCTGAAATTCTGGCATCCCCCCCACCAGTGATACTGCCCATGTCTACAAATACTCAATGCTGTATTAGTCCCAGGAAGTGTCGTGTGTGCAAGGAGAGGACAGAACTTACAGTCCATAAAAATCAGGACCAAAGTCCTACAACTACATTACTAAGAGGGCTGTTTCCTATTTTATTATGTTGTCCCACAAGAACAGAGACAGATATCAGTGGTAGTATGGATGTAGACGTTGAACTTTCCATTTCTATATTCCATTGTTGATTTGTGTTTGTTTTTTTGTTTTGTTTTGTTTTTGTTTTGTTTTGTTTTTTAAACCACATAACAGCAGCAGAGGGGCAGTATGACATAGAAGTGCATACGAAGCTAAGGTGTGCCATTAAATTCCATTAAGTCCCTTTTTAAGTTATTGGCTGATGTAAAAGCAATAGTTCACTAACACCTTCTGGGTCAGTCTCAAAATTAGTAGTTTTCCCAGTTGGAATAATTTTTGAATGTTTTGTGCTCTAATACAAGCTCAAGAACCTTGTATTCTTTGTTTACAAATAAATTAGTTTTTAACACTATCAGTCTTCAGTGCTAATTTCTAATTGTATTTACAGACTACAAGCAATAAGGTCTCCAGTACAAGTTGTTTTCCTTTATAGTTCAAAGGGAAGATAAATAGAAGAATCACAATTTGGAAACATCCTTGCCACCAGCATAACTATTTTAATTATGTTTTCCTAAAGAAAAACAATAACTAACAATAAAACAAACAAAAAACCCACCACACTGTAGCAGAATCAAATGAGATTAGTTTACAACTGTGCACAAAGAATTTCCACCTTTTCTAGAAGATCTGTACTAAAGCAAAAGTAGTAACATTCCTAAGAGTTTAAAGGTAAGAGGATTGGACAAGACCCAACTTATATTCCGCTGTATCTGAAAACTTACCTAATTAATATTAAAGTGTTAGGATGTCATAGGGTGTCAGAAAATAGCTAAAAGATTAAAATTTGGTTATTTGATCAAGAAAGCACTGAATAAATGAAAACTATAGTTTAGAAGTGTTATTGAAGCTATATAGTAGTGTTACCCTATAATAATAATACTGTCTCAATGTTCCATAAACTAGCTGAGATCAGATTTTTTCATTCTAAACAAGCACAATGATTTGAGCAAGTGTGTTTTTGTTACATGAAATTTAGAACTTCATGAAAATGTAATAGAAGATTTATTTCATAAAGACTAAAGTTAGCCACTTAAACTATAGTCATTTCCATATTCTTAGCTGAAATACATATAAACAATGAATTGTGATCACTTCAATGACAAGTAATAAAAACTAAACTGATTTTTCTTCAAAATGTTCAGCACATAGCAGTGAGTATAAAAATGTGCTCAAACTTATACAGGCATTAGAAATATGTTTTTCTTTCTAAGAATCCAGATTCTAAGAACTTTTATAATTATCATGTCCATTCCTGTTTCAAAGGCTAGAAAAGTTTACTGGACAATACCTGTAACAACACCATCAACATGAAACATTAGCTTTATATAATGCAAACAAGCTAAGACTGATACATCCCACAACCAGCTTATGAAAAACTTGAGAAGAGTTTTATAACAACACCAGCCTTATAATCTATTTGGGGATGGTCATCGTGACTTGAAAAAGTAAATGTAAATCAATGAAGTTCATTTACTTAGTTTTACTTCAGAAGGTTGCTTAAAAAAAAAAAAAAAAAAAAAAAAAAGTTTATGGATAACTTGATTCTACTGCTTCAAACATGGTCTACATACCCTAAGACCAAATTTTCCTTTTTAAGACTTCACTGAAGCAATGAGTAGAAGCCTGAAAATTCATTTCATTCATTCCAAAAATAAGCCTGTCAGCTGAACAATATAAAGGGCAAAAGCCAGCTATCTTTTCATAAAAGCAAAATTCATTCCAAACTCTTTAGGAGAAAAGAATACAATTCTCACTGTATGCTAAGAAATTCTACATTCCGTATTATTCTACATTAAGAAATTTACAAATAATTTAACTCCTTTATCTTAAAATTGCACCACTTCTGGAGACTCAAGTCTGGAAAGCGGGTACCATTGCTTCAGCAATATACAGGGAATAAAGGAAAGAGATTATGGCTGCAGCAGGCATTATCAAAAATGCTAAAGCCTAAAACTATTTATTTGTATTAGTACAAATGATGGTTATTTGCACATTAAACTTAAATTTTATAAAAGAGAAAAATAACTCTTGCCTTCAATTCTGATGCATTCTTATGATAAATATGTAAGTAAAAGAGATTAAATGTAACAAGAGTTACACTGCCTGAAAACCCACTTGCAGCACATTCTAGATAGTCTATTAATTACAGTACACTTAAAGGCAGATTTAATTTGCAGGACTTAAAATTTACTGTCTTCAACCCTAAGCCCCCATACTAGTGAAAAAGCTCTAGGCAAAAGAAAAAATATGGCTGAAGAAATAATATCAAGTCTGGTTTAACAAGAAGTTTTTCTCCTCCATTATTATTGACCAAATTACTTTTATTTAAGTAGAAAGATCTTTCTCACACAGGCATTTAAAGGAATCAAAAGTTGCACAGATTGACAGTAGTAGATTACAGAACACAAGCATACCAGATCATTGCAGAATGAAACAACTACCTTATGAATCTATGTGGTCTCAAATAGCACGAGAAAGAAAGGTATTGAGAGCTCTAAAGACTGACAGAAAACTTGTTTCCATCATACCACAAAGTTTTTCCATTTGGTGTTGCAAGCCTTCCTGGAAGTTGGCTTTCAGGAAGCCAGGAGGAGCCAAGCCAACTGCTCAGACATGCATCATACTTAGGTGTCTTAGCAGTTCCATAAACATTTGGAGAACGCCAGTTATTGCCATTAGGACTGCTATCCATTTGTTCCTCTGGATCAGAAGCACTCATTACAGCATAATTGTATTTTGGCACTCAGAAATCTATGTAGGTATCATCCGGAACAACAGGCTTACACCATATAAGCTGTTAACAGTCTAGAGAACATTTTTCATCACTGACCTCTAGCTGTGGCTCTATCACCTGATTCTGTCACAAGAAATATAAAGGAGCTGATCTACAGCATTCAAAGACAACCAGACAACAACTGAGGAGTAACTGAGTACGGAAGCGCTTAAACTGCACTCCAGGTTCTAGTAAGAACCAATCAGCATCTCAAAAATCAATGTGAACATCACAGATATGAACAGATCACCAAGTATAATCAGTTTCCAGTTGTTGCTATATCCAGGTAGAAACAAACAGGAGGGAATCCTTCAACTTAATTATAGCAATGGTCAGAATAAGGATTTTGAAGAAAACATATTCAAAAGTGATTATTTTCATGTCCACTGTCTCAACTTGGTGTGGAGAAAATCCACACACCTCCTCAGGTGAGCTACAATAACATATCACCTCAGCTTCAAGGTAGAATAAACCAGTCTAGTGTGTTATGATGCCCCAATATGATCTCTGCTAATAGTAGAAGGCATTACTGAGACCATGCATAAATGCATCTAAGTTGGTCTCCCATACTTCATGGCTTTCTTTTCAGAATAGTGTAAAATAAATGTGCATCATATTTTCAAGCATGTTTTTAAGAGGTTCCAAGAAAGGCTGTATTCTATTAATTGCGCATTCAGGCATCTCATTTGAACAATGCTGTGATTTTTTTTCCTACTCCTTTCAAGTGCTCTCAGTACAAAGGTCACTACTGCACTTGTTAGAAGATATCATCTATCCTACAAACACTCCTTGAAAATGATCAGCAGTCTACTTCATGTATTAGTGGCAGAAAAACTGACATCCTAAAAAGAAAAAAAAACATGAAATACCAGCACACTTGCAGCGACACTTACTCAGACACCTAAACTAGGCAGAACAAAATAATGCAATGAAGAAACATATGTAGTAGAGCAAAATACAAAGAGCAAAAGAAAACAAAATAGCTACAAAGAAATGAGAAGTTATACAACTCTGCAACAAGAAGTCTTCAAGTACCATGACAGAAAAAAACAGTCAAAGTGTCCGCTAAAATGCTGCAATAAAATGGCAAGAAGAACACCCATAGTGTGCAGTTGATGGGCAAAATTAATTACTCAGACAGCAAAGGATAATTGCTTCTGGAATAAATTATAGCCTGCTGAGAAGAGCTAAATCTGCATACAGAGCTCACGAAGGAACCATCCTAGAGCAAAAGGTAAAGCTCAGATGCTGAGATACCAACTGGAAAACAGTCAGATCTATTATAAAAATGAGAATTCTAGAGTACTAAAATGCCTAAAGACTAGATTTATAGAAAAGTTTTTAGATGCACAAGGATTCAGATAGATATTCAGAAATACTTTGATGCCTAACATTCTTTACATAAACAGATACTAAGTACGTAGACAGCACTGAAAATCTTACTAGATGTTTCCCCACTATGTAAGATTTATGATAATGTCAGAAACCTTGGTCACAAACACCCCTCCCTCAGAAGCAAATGGACAGAGGCCATTTCCAAATTACCAGGTTAGAGAACTACCTACAAGACTCTCCTTTCCACTGCCATCAGTTTTCTACTGCAGAGATTGAAGGCAACAGCTCCACTGAAGTACTGTTATAACCCTATTTGAGCATTCCCATAGCCACATGCTCACAGAGCACAGCCACCACCAGTGTTATGACAGGTGCACAGGTGGGCACGGCCCTCGGGCAGCACGGAGAAGCAACCAGTCTGCAGCACAACAAATAAAGGTAGGCCTCAGGAGATAAGCATCTTCAGCAGCACCTACAGCAGCCCTCACGGTTCTACTACCCTAGGCAGTAGCTAAACGGCCAGGGAAGAAGGTGAGGGTGGTGGAATTAATGACTGCTCCTTTCTGTTAGGCTCAGCCAACGCGGGCAAGCTGCCTTCAGAGCAGAGCTTCCACATCCCGCCTCAGACGTTTCAGCGACCGCCCCCGTCAGATACCGGCAGCTCTTAGGGTCGCTGACATCCCTAACGCTCCCGTGCAGAGCATGCACGCAAGGTCAGTCACACCGCTCTCTACTCGTAAAATCCATCCCCCATACACCAGCCCCACACGCCGCGGCCTCACCCGGATGCAGATTTCACGCTCGCCCCCGGCCCGCCTCTCCAGCCCGCCCCCTTCTCCGCATCGCGCACATAAGCGCGCGTGCTCGGCGCCGACGGTCTGTGATTGGGTGCCGGTGCGAGCACGCGGGGATGTCAGCGCACTGCCGGGGCGGTGCACGGCGGCTATAAAGGGCGCGATGGGCCGTAAGATTAGTTGTGTGCGTGGTGGTCCTCTGCCGGCGTGCGTAAGTGGTGTAGAAATATACTTGTGCTGGGAACTGTGCTCACAGGGTATTCCTGGCTCCCGGATGTATTCTTTACTCTTGGCTTTTGATTCTTTAGTTGCAGCATGTTTGCTCACCCTGTGAGGTAATCTCAAGTTTTAGTACTAAGTTAGTATTGGTTGTCTTCAACAGAATAAATCAGTAGTTTTAAGGATTCTTGTTGTCTGCATTAGTTAATCTTCCACTATGGTATTGTCCCAGCTAAAGATCAATGCAAATGTAAATCAAATTGTAGAGTTTGTTCATGAAAGTAGGAGAGAAAAATTCATAAAAGAACCTTTTCATAGAATTATAGGATCATAGAATCCTTGGGGTTGGAAGGGATCTCTAAGGGCCATCTAGTCTAACTCCCCTGCAATGAACAGGGACACCACAGCTGGAGCTGAATAGTCTATGCTAGTATTTGGGTGTTCAAGAAGTTCTTGAGTAGTCATCTTACTGATTTCTACAGCACTAAATGTGCAAAATCAGGTTCCTAGGGCTTCAAGAAATTCCTTCTGAAATGGTGTTCAAATATGCTCTTTTTGGGACAGAACACCTATTCATACTTTCTCAGTAAATTGAAAATCTCACTTTTTTGATTGTCAAGGTATTATTCTCTTTGTATGGATTAATGCAAAATTCCATTAATGACTTTTATGCAGTAAAGCTTAGATATTCTCTCTTGCCTCTCTGTGACATGTTCCTTTTCGTTTTTAGTATTTGCCATACTTTTTTTGAATATTCCGGACAAAAAGCAAAGAGATGTTAGCTCTTACCAAGTCAAATTAGTTAATTGCATTTTCCCTGTGTTTTTATAGTAAAGCTGTATCTTTTGGGTTGTGAGAATTAATGTATAATATACCTTATACTTTTTATGTAAGGGAAAAAATCCCTTCAAAATTAGCCTATTTTATCTACTTTGAAAATTTGTAGAAGTGCTAATTGTATTTTTATCATTATTACTTTTTCCAAGTTTAAGAAATAGTAAACATTAGCAGATGTCTCTTATATTTTCAGTATCAGTGTTTATTAGAGGAGAAAAAAATCAAATCTATTTTGATTTTCTATTATTATTAGGATTAAAGCAATTATTAATATTAGGTAATCACAGAATTGTAGGAGTTGGAAGGGACCTCTAGAGATCATCTATGCCAACCCCTGCTAAAACTAGATCTCTAAAGCAGGTTGCACAGGAAAGCATTCAGGCAGGTTTTGAATATCTTCATAGAAGGAGACCACACAGCCTCCTTGGGCAGCCTGTTCCAGTGCTCTGTTGTCAGTTACACAGTAAAGAAGTTTTTTCTCATGTTCACTTAAAACTTCCTGTGTTCCAGTTTGTACGTGTTGCTCCTTGTCCTACCACTAGGCACTACTGAAAAAGCTACCCGCATCCACTTGACTTCTGCCCTTCACGTATTTAATTTTTTTAACTTATAAATAGTTATAAGCATGATAAGATCCTCTTTCAGCTTTCTCTTTTGCAGGCTGAACAAACGCAGGTCTCTCAGCCTTTTCTCATACAGGAGATACTTCAGGCCCTTCAGCATCTTCAGTGCCTTTCACTGGACTCTCTCTAGAAATTCCCTGTCTTTCTTGAACTGAAGAACTCAGAACTGCATCCAGTATTCCAGATGTGGCCTCACCTGGGCAGAGCAGAGGGGGAGGATCATCTCCTTTGACCTGCTGGCCACTGGAAGTGTACACCACTGGAAGATGGAAGGCAAAATTATTACAGCCAGAATTAGGCTTCTCAAGGCCTTGAACAGAGGCCAAGGCAAGTCTTCTCTGCTTACACTGCAATTATTTTATTTTCCCCATCGGTTTCTGTGATGTCAGACTCAAGCAGTTGCTTTTAAAGAAAGATCGGGAACCTCTCAAAGAAAGGGAAGTAAAAGGTGCTTGGCAAAAGAAGTTTTTGTCCTTCTAGTTCTACCTTTCTTTATATTCCTCATCACATGAATATAAACTCACTGTTGCAAAGCTTACTAGCTACGTACAGGCATTTGAAACAGGATGGTTTGTTAGCCTTCATAATTCATTTATTGTTGGCTGACTGAGAGTCTGAAAATTCATCTTCCATTCCAGCATAGACCATGATCTGGTGTGTATACCAGATTACTTAAACACTTCTGCTAATTAGCTCCCAGTATTTCTTCGCTGTTTTGAGGAGAAATTGTATTGTCAGCACAGTATTTTTCAATAATGTTTTAATGATCTAAAATGTATCAATTAAACATGACATTTACTGAATTTTCTCAGTGCTGAGATAATGGCGCCACTCGTGCCATTTTCTAAGTAACTGAAGAAGATCAACTAAAATAAGATTTTAATTTCATTAGGTAGATGCTCAGTAAGATCATGGTATCTTGTGGAGTTCCTAAAAGCTTACAATGCAAATAGTGCCTAATATTCTGAGACTGTTTTAGTTTCCATAAAACTTGAGTATGCATAGTAAACTATATTAATCTAGAAAACAAATTAATAAACTATTAAATTCATCTTTCCTTGATTTAAAATGCTCAATGGTTTCTTCAAACAGTATGCAAGTCTTCTATTCTTAATTTATGTATCATTATCGCAGAAGAAGAAAGCATTCCCAGTACTCTAAAACAGCTCAAAAAGTAAATCAAATATTAGTGTTGTTTTTTTTCATGTACAATAATGTTTACACTGTACAAAAATCAATTTCAGTATCAATTCTGTGCAGTTTAGCTTAGTGTAACACAAGCCTCTGTATTTTGTTGTTTGTTGGATTGTTGTTGTTGTTTTTTTTTTTTTCCCACCCCAAGTTAAGTGGGAAAGTCCTTTAAGTCTATAATTTTCCAAATGCCTGTATTTTATGGTTTTCATGGGGTCTGATGTGGTTTTGTTCTGATTATCCTCTTCCTTGCTGTGTTGCCACACTAGCCATGGAAATATACTGCTATTGGTGAATTTATTTCAGCCTTTAATTCAGCTGACCTGTTCCAAGTTAATTTTAAAAATCTCCTGAGATACTAATGTCCTGTATAGTTTAAGAATGTTTCCTACCCTAATGTACTCCAAGGAAATAGAACAGTTTTTTTCTTGGTATGTAACTCTACCATTTGTTGGATATCCTGATTCAGACAGATCTTCAGCAAAATTTGTTGACATTCTTCAGAAGCTTTGGGAAACTAACAGACAACAAGACAAAAATGAAATGAGAAAATTAAGTTGCCTCACTTTCAGACTCACTCACTAAGCCTGAACATAATAACATAGTAAATCTAAATTAATCAAGGAAAGAAGAAACTGGAAACGAAATACATTGCAAGCTATATACTTATTAAAACTTTTTAAACTAATAAAAAAATAGGAGCTATACAGGAGGCTTATATTTTCAACTGATTGAAGATAGCAGTTATTAAAAGACGTTGTATTTGATATCTGTTTTCAACTTCAAACTGCATTTCCCCCTAGAGTTTTATGAAATATGAAATGTTTCTACAAATGTGCTACATGTAGGATGGATTTTTTTAGGGGGGTGAAGGGGGAAGGTTGTTTTGTTTTATTTTTGTTTCAGAGGGTGGGGTAAATATTTATCCATACTGCGTTGTAAATCGTCTTTTTGAATTTAGAGTTGGTGATCTATTTTTCAACTACCTTTTTCCAAGTTTATGTGTATGTTAAAAGCCTTCATATATGCAGCAGTGCTATGCTGGAGACTTCTTTGTGAAATCCTTTAAAGTATTGAAGACAGATTTTTGATTCTCATACTGGTCTTTTAAAATCACTTTTTTGCCTACATTTGTGAGAGCAATTTATGTTCAGTACTCTCAGTTGAAGTGACATTTTCCTACTGTATTTTATTTTCCCTCATTTAATGTTAAAATGAGTAAATATTTGAGTTCATACAGATTCTAGAAAAAACAATGTTGCACAAAGAAATCACCTAGTTAATCATGGTAAACTGCACAAGTGCTGGGAGTTTGTTTAAGCTCTGAGGGAAATGTCCAAGTCATTTTTAAAGCCATTACAACCATACTTGCAAGCATTTTAAACCAGTCAGATATTGTCAACAAGAACTATGTCTGTGTTCATCAGATGGTGGCTAATGTACATACATCTTTCTAGGATTTAAAAGAGTGAACAAACAAGAACTATAAATTTTCTCCACACCAAGTTCAAGAACGCTGAACTGTGTCCAAAACAAACAGTTTCTGAGGACAAAATTGTAGCCGTTTGAAAATAATTCTGTTTTTCCACTTGGATTTCTTCGAACATCAGTATTCAAAACATCTATGTGTCATTCTGAAACATCATTTCATTTCTAAAATAATCAGTACCATCTCAACAACATTGCTAAAATTTATAAAGTTAAGCACTAAACCCTGATTTCTTGAAGTCAATCTTTTTGAAAGTATATTCAATCATACAATAGTCTTCTGAAGGTTTTTAGGTCACCTTCCTAACGTTTTGCTTTGTTGTTGGTTTCATACGTTTATTTCAGTATTTAATAAATACATGCAAAAGAAGACAGATTTTTAAGTACTACTGGATTTTTCTCATTAATTAGGTCTTGTAGAGACTTCTCTAGGAACTGGAGAGCAGTTAAATATTAATGATTTATTTAGTGATACTGAATTACTGAATCATTTCCTTCTAGTATCTCTACGCAGGCCACCAACATTTGAAAGGTAGGGCTTTACCTTGGCTGATAACCAAAGCTTTAAAATAGACATGATGGGGGAAGAGTGTGTACTTCCAAGTAACAGAGAAGAGCCAGATAATACCAGATGGTCTAGAATGCTCTCTTCCTTGCTTTTCTCTTCTGACCAATGCACCTGTAGAACCGTTGTTATTTTTCACATCCCTCACCAAATTCAATTCCATCTCTGTTTTTGCTTTCCTGATCCCATTTCTGCATGTCTAAATAGCATCCCTGTATTCTTCCCAGGACACTCATCCCTGCTTCTGCTATCTGTGTATTTTCTTTTTATCTAATGGTTTAACCATCAGGTCCTTGTTCAGTCATGCTGGTTTCCTGCCTCTAATTTCTTGTGCTGTGGGATAGAAAGCTCTGGTGATCTCAGGAAGATGTCCTGATCTCCTTAAGAGCTGTCAGTTCAGTTCTGTTCGTATGTCCATAAGGATGTTTTCCCGGGAGACCTCATCCCACGAGTCCTTAAACAGGTGGAATTTCTCTCCTCTGAATTTCAGGGACTGATTTTTGCTTGGGCCATGTTCCTTGAGATCACAAACTCAGACGGGGCATGGTTCATACAGTCCAAACTGCCTCCAATTTTAACTTCTTGAATGAGCTCTTCTTCATTTGTGAACTCTTGGTCCAGTAATACTTCACTGCTGTTTGATTTGTCCAATACCAGGATCAGGAATTTATCCTCGACAGAGTCTTGGAGTTTCCTGGATTTCTTGCAGCCCATTGCATTTTGTTGTTTTTTTTTGCCAACAGACAACTGGATGGTTGAAATCCCCCATCACGATGAGAGCTTGCAAGAATAACACCACTTGTAGCAGAAGCAAGAATGACTTGTCAACAAGCTCCCCTTGATTGGGCACCCTGGGATAGATCGCACCCACCACCAGATATTATTAATTGATCCAGTCCCTAATTTTTACCCAGAAACTCTCAGCCTGATTATGGCTGTTTTCAGAGGCTGCTCTTCACAGTGTCTCCTCTTCTTAACATAGAGAGTAACTCCCCAGATTTCCTGTTCTGCCTATCCCTTCTAAAGATCTTACAGCCCAGTGATAGTATTCCCATTGTGAAATAAACTTCCTTTTTGCGAGCATCCTATTCTCTAGACCAAATAGCCCCAATTCCTTCAGCCAGTCCTCATATATCCTGCGTTCTCATCCCTTCACCAGCTTTGTTGGTTTTCTCTGAATATGTTCCAGGAATTCGGTATCTTTCTTGTAGTGAGTGACCCAAAACCAAGCATAGTATTAAGCACCAAAACTTGTTTGGCCTCACTATTTTGATTCACAAGGCAACAATCACTTTACTTGTCCTGCTGTCCACACTATTTCTGATGCAGGTCAACATGCTCTTGGTCTTCTTGACCACCTGGGCACGCTTCTGGCTCATGTTTGGCCAGCTGCCAACCATCACTTCCAGGTCCTTTTCCACCATGCAGTTTTCTAACCACTCCTTCTCCCATCTTTTACCACTGCAGGAAGTTATTGTGACACAAGTGCAGCACCTAGCACTTAGCCTCATTGAATGCCATACACTTGGATGCAACCCATCAATCCAGACTATCCAGATCCTTCTGCAAAGCCTTCCTACCCTCAAATAGATCATCACTCTTAACAACTTGGTGTTATCTGCAATTTTACCAAGGGTACACTTAATCCTCTCATCAATATTTATAGTAAAGATATTAAGCAAAACTGGTCCCAGTACTGAGCCCTGCGGAGCACTAACTGCCATCTAGATTTAACTCAATTCACAACAACACTTTGGGCCCAGCCATCCAGCCAGTTTTCTACTTGACAAACAGTAGACATCCATCCAAGCCATGAGCACCAGTTTCTCCAGGAGAATGGCAAAGAAAACATTATCAAATGCCTTGCTGAAGTCTGAATAAACAACATCCCAGCCTTTTCTTTGTCCACTGGGCAGGTCATCTTGCCGTAGGAAGATATCAAGTTAGTCATCCACTACTTGTCCTGTACATGCTGTGTTGATGGAAGTCAAAATAACCCCCTCATAATCTTCCGTGGCACCTAAGTCAGACTGGCAGGCCTTTTATAACCACCAGCTTTATAGTCTCAAAGAGCAGAAATCAGACAAGCTGTTAAAACAGATGCATCAGAGGAGATAAAATTCATAAAGCAACTGAGGTAGAGCACTGCAGCAAGCATAATGAACTGAACTGCATTCTCAGAGTTCTGTTAATATAGTCTAAGACCAATACAATCTACTCGTTACCAAGGAGAACAAAGAGAGACCCATCTGAAACATCTTTTGTCAAATCACAGTAATTTTACAGGATTACCACATAACCAAAGATTTTTCCATCTGTGGTTATTATGGAATGTTCTTCCTACTGAAGTATAGAGAAGCAAGATAGGACGGAAGCAGCAGGAAGGGAGAGAGGATATTGCTGCGCAAGGATCAGAGAGAAAGGCAAGTGGAACATTGTTCAAGGACAGTACTCACTTTCTGAAACAGCAAAATTGATTGGCAACATCTATGCAGTTTTCTTCGTACTACACAACAGTTGGAATCTAGGGGCAAACTTGTTTGCTGTGCTTTTCCCCCGTTATTTCTCATACACATATGGAACAGCAGCTCCTCAATTTTCCTTGGGTTTCATGATTCTTTTAAATGCTTACGGCTCATTTAGGATCTGTGCTCTTTTCTGTTGTTTGATTTCACTCTTAATCAACATTTTTTATCTCCATAACCAGATATTTCCAAAGAAGTATGCTTCTGTATTGGCTAGCTAATAAACTATATAAAGGCATGAGGCACAAGTAATAGCAAAAACATTGACACCCTCCAGAATTCTAGAATGCTAAAGCAGGCTGAGAACCTCAGTAAGACTCTCCTTGTGTTCGCATAAATATTGAAGTGCTTCTGTATCTTGTACAAAACCACATCTAAGGCTACCCAATGTCAGATTGCTTCAAGGGAGTCAGTGCTCTTAACTTTAGTGCTAGTATATGCAAGACACTTCTAGAATACTAATACTTCTGTCAACAATCATTCTGCCAACATTTGCAGATTGTATATTAACTGGCTGAAATACTGATCCTTTTGGCATCTTGTTCAGTAGTCATGGTACTTTATATTTAAACACATTTAGATTCACCACATTCCTATTTGGATCACTGATGTCCACAATTTCTTTCTTCCTGCACCCTCTCTGAGATAGAATTTTAGAGTTCTTATGTCAACAAAAAGCAGTCCTTTCCTAGGGACAGAAGTCGTTAGGATCTTCCATACAAACGTCTGAGACCCTATTCATATGTTTTAGGCCCTAATGAGTCTCATGGAACATATTTCAAGATATGGGGTTTGCTTCCAACACCTGATCATGATTATGTGTCTTCCATTTCCTCATGTACCTAAGGATACCATAGGTGTGTCCACATTAGTATTTTAGTTTAGATCAGGTATGTGCTTTTGAAGTGAATCTCTCAATTGTCTTCACTTAAAAAAAGCTTCAGATCACAGAATAGTCTTGGAATACATGAGCTAAATTCCTTTTGAAAGGAACTAAATTGGAAGATGCTGTCAGGAGTGCACTTAATATACACCAGCTGTTAAGGGGTGTTCAATCTATAAGACCATATATAGCTAGTCCAAAATAAAATCCCTGAAATATCAGCACTAACGGATGTGGTTTTGCCAAACCACACTTCTGTGGATGTTGCAGATAGGTCCTTAAACAGCTCGACAAAATATCTTTGCAACTTGTGCTGAGAATTTTCAGAAAGTAATTTAAAGATTATAGCAGAGTTTATGACTGATAGTTTTAAATCCTTTCAAGATCTTCTGAGGTAATTTTTTTCTCAAGATGTCTAATATTTGATAGGGACTATAAACAGCTTGATAGTAGTTGTCTGAAAGGAATAGAATAGTAATTAATAAAACCAATAACATATTTTTGCATCTCTTACTTCTTGACATAAGTCTTCAATAAGTAGGTTATTGTGAAATAGAAGGCCAATCATACTGGGCTGCATTATCAAGAATATAGCCAGCAGACTGATAGAGACTTTTATACAATTTTGATTGAATTAATTCAGATTAATGAAATAATTGGAAAGTTTCATATAATAGTGAACTCCAACAATAACAAGATTAAGATATCTGCCACTACTGATATTCAGTAGATACTTTTCTTTTAATAGCAAATATGAGCTAAGTAGTAGGCCAACCCTGAAGTTTTCTTCATTTCCTCAAATCAAATTCACATTTTTTATTGCAGCTGTGAATGGAAGATTTCTTCTTCCAATGCCCCTAAGTGAGTAATAGAACATAGTTGTTTTGTAGCCTGTAGCTGAGATGAAAACAGAACTTAAGTACAACAGAATCAGATCTTGTAACACATAATCACCACAGATATTTAGTTACTATCAAATGTCTGTGTACTGCTAAAAGAAGGGGATTTTTACTCATTTGTTATAGTGAGAATGAATGAATGACTCTATTGTTAACTAGTATCAGATTGCAAAAAGTATTTGCATTTGTATGGAGAAATTTCAAGTTGAAAAGTCTCTGTTCAATCTTGTCCACAGCTGTACGCACATACTTTCTAAAATCAGCAAGTGTTGGCTAGCATTTTAACAGATAAATGACACATACAAAAGTGTCTGGGGGCAAGACTGACCTCACACGCTGTAAGACTTGCCACTACCTACATTTCCACATTCCATAGGCATGGAGTGGATAAATCTAATTTGAACTAACAAATAAGTATATGTTAAAATTCTGATAACTTTATTAGCATTCTTGTATACTGTATAACTTCTTTTGTATAAAACAAAATTTCATTCCTATTTTTATTAATTCTTTATTCCCCATTGACTGATTTATTTTAATTTTCTGGTACATGTCAAGAAAATTAACAAAGACATGTGAGAGGAATTCTCGTCAGATAGTTATAATACATTTATTTTCTGTAATATGGTGTCTGTTCTCCTGTACTTTACCCTTCTAATATGTTCAAATTTTGATTGTTCCTCAGAGATCTTACAGATCTGGACAAGTACAACCTCTGAAAGTGTGTAAAGACTGCCTTACTATCTTATCTTTATACTCATCCTAAGGTTAAGCAGTTAGAGAATTTTCACTGTAAGAGATTGGATTTCCTGTATGTGCTGTACTTTTTCATGACAGACCCTCCACCTATCCTCCACCTAACATTGCAAATTTACTACACTATGCCTGCGTAGTCAGCCAGATTTTATAGAGGTGATATACAACTTTTTCAGTAATAGTCTGCAACTGGAATATGTATACACATCTGTGGGAAGGGAATTTCCAAAATCAGTTTCCTGGCTGGCAGGCTAAGGCCCCTGCCCAATGGCCTCACACATTGAATGTATAATGACAGCTGTGGCCTAACTTGCCTATTTCACTTGCAGTTGTGAAACTGAATCACAAGTGTTCAAGGATTACATCACATAGATCACATCCAGTCTATTCCTCATGAAACAGGCTAGTGTGTCCCTGCAGGGCTAGTTGAGATTTTGTATGTTTGCCGACAAATTCTTCATTTTTAAAACATCTAGTTGTATTCCCCTGTTGCATCCAGCTCAGAGTCATATTCCCTCTGTGGCCTTCCTTCTGTGTTGGTTAACTGGCTAGAGGAAAAGACTTTCTTCCTTTAACTATTTCCAGACATTCTACTTTTCACTTAGGCCCATATAGATCCCTTCTGCATATATTATTATTTACTAACCCATTTCATGTAGTAGGTTACTGCATCATCTTCCACCTCATTGTGCTAGCATACATGGTTTGGTCTCCATAAACATTCAGCAAGTGTCAGTGAGTATCAGTGGATGCCATTTTTTCTGTGTGGAGGAATTCAAATATCCTTTTGCTTCACACACACTTCCATGTCAGACACCATTTTGTCAGACCGCTCCTCTGCTGCCATCAGTCACATGGCAGCAAAATATAAGGGAATATTGGAGGGAAGGTTCTATGGATGTTGATGACATGGCAGTAGAGATTGAACCTTCCCACCAATATTCCATTGCATTTTCTTGCCATACAACAGATGGCAGCAGAGAGGCAGTCTGACAAAGTGTTGTCTAGCATAGAAATATGTATGAAACAAAGGTGTGTAATTGAATTCCTCCTTGCAGAAAAAATAGCACCCACTGACATTCATTGGTGCTTGCTGAATGCTTATGGAGACCAAACTGTATGCTAGCATACTGAGGTGGTGAATGGTGCACTTCAGCAGCAGTGACAAAATATGAAAAACAAGCCACATTCTGGATGGCCAGGCAGATTTTTACAAGTGCAGCATTGCTGGCAAAAATGCATAGCTAATTGTGGTAGTTATGTCAAAAAATCGTGTTTTATAGCTCAGAATTTGTTCTATCAAGTAGTGTTGTAGTTTCCATGGAAATAAATAGTTGACATTACTTTCAGAGAGAATGAAAGTAATTTTTTTTTAAAGGGAAGTGAAAGGCCATTACTACAGAAGCATACTTGTACTAATAATGCATTTAACATTCATATGTATGTAATTAATTTCCTTGATTGCTTGTGTAAGTCTTTCAGGGAGTATTAAAAGAGAAAAAGACTATGAAAGCATGGTTATCAATCATTACATTTGACCACTAAGATTTCAAGTTCATTTTAGAAGCACAATAAATTTCATTCATATTTAGATATGGCACAGTTAGCTATTTATTTCCCTTGGAAAACAAAATAATCAGGCTTTTTTAAAATGCTGTAAAAACAAATCTGATTTGCATTTTCCTTTTCTGTACAATCTTTCATAGTTTTGTTATCAAAATTCCATGTATTTTTGATGTGTGAAGAAACAACTTTTGGCAACGAATTTCTGCAAAAATAAACACTGATAGATTTAGTTTGCCACAGAACTATCTAGTTTGCCCATCTTGTTATCATGTAGAAGATGTGTTTGAATGAATACAGAGCTCAAGAATGCAAGATTTGTCTGCAATAGTTTAGGTTTTAATTGAACTATATACATGAACTGCCTGAACTCTAGCACTTGACAACTTCTGAGAAAAAGCTATCAGTAAGTACTATTGGACTGTAAGTATTTGTAGGTTCTAAGGATATTGCTTCAAAGCTGTCATTTTCTAAGCATACCAGTATTTCACTTCTGTTTTAGAAACCAACAGGATGCTATCTAAGAGTGTTTAGCCAGCTGAAAGCTATCAGAATTTTCCTCCAAACAAACACTGTTTGAATTAATACATTATTTCCTGATGGGTTACACTGGCAAGGTATACAGTAACGTGGTTTAGAAAAATAAATCCAAATAAAATGAAAACAGAAGCAGCAGAAAATCTGTTTGAGTCTTGTGTGAACACTATGTGGACTTTATTCTGTATGTTAAATGACAGAACATTAAAAGGAGAAAAGGTTGATAGGTTGATACAGAATTGAAAATGGTGGAAGCAGCCATTAAGTATTAAGTAAGTATAGAAGACAACATTTAATAACATGTCAATTAAACTTCTTTGCCTATCATACAGGCATTATCCAGACCTGTTAATAGTACTAGCAACTGTTTAAACATACTTCCTTCATACGTAGGACGTGATCCAAAAGCCATCAATGTCAATGATCTAAGTATCAGTTCTGTGATTTCTAAACAGACAAATGTGAAGGTTTGGAGCAGCTGGGAGTATTAGCTGCTGATCAGGAATGAATGATTGAAAATCTTGTTGAAAAAGGAAACCAAGTATTGTTGGCTTAATGTAGTTTCTCTATTTCTGAGTCTTCCAGTTTAATTTGATACATGGTAATCTCTGATAAACCACTTGTTGATCAGAAAATATTCATGCTAGTACATTTGAGATATGAATTAAGTAGGATTATGATAATAACAGGAAATTGCTTAGATACAGATTGCAGATTTTTTCTTCAATAAAGTTCACCACGACAGAATCTGATCCTTTTTAAAACTGTTCTCAAAACCTCCTGCAAGTTAAGAAATTGCAGTCAGTAATTTTCAGATGAAGAGTTAAGATTCCTATATACTAGAATGCTGACTTGTTAGGTTTTAGCATAACTGAAGAATGAGTTTACAAATCTACATTTCCTTTAATGTATTTATTCTATGCACAGATGGATTCCTTAGTAAAACTTTAACCTCTGATCATGTGTGTTTTGTTGAAAATAACTCATTGCTGTGATCAGATATGGACATGGTCTACACATTAGCTCAGACAGGAGTATTCACATGTGAGTTTAAGGGAGAACAACAATCAAAATGGTAGTTCTACTAGACATTTTTTTATCTATATGTTAGTGCACGATGTGTGAGAGGTGAAAAATATGAGTTCTTTTCTTTTGGAAAGTAACTTTAATGTGGAAGAGATAAACTAAATGAGAATTTTCACTGTACTTAGCTAATATTCTGTTTGCTTGTAAACTCACACTGATACTAACCATTAATTTGTAAATCATATACAAATATACAATCATGAAAGGTTCACTGAAAGTCATTTACTTTCTCAGAAAGTCAATGATCATTTCTTCTCAAGAAAATAATATTTTTTAGTATTTTTCATTTGACATTACCTATAAACCAATGGTTAAGCATCTTTAGCAATGGAAATACATCAGTGTCCAGTCACCAATAAATACATAAATAGCATTTGTCAAGACCAAGACACAGCATGGTCTTCAGAAGTATTTCACACTTGGATTCTGTAGAGTAGACCAGAAGGTTTTCCTCTTCTCCATTTCTCTACTAATTACATTCATTTCATTGACACAACAGTAAAAAATACAGATGCACTCTCAAAATGATCTGTAGGAAACCATCTATTGAAAGAGAGAAAGAAAGAGAGAAGAAGAAAAAGTACTGATACTGGCTCTGGTACTTATCTGGATCCTGAAAATGGTAGATGGCAAGCTGAATGTGCCAGCAATGTACCCTTGCAGCCCAGAATGCCAACCATATCCTGGGCTGCATCAAAAGAAGTGTGGCCAGAATGTCTAGCAGGTGATCCTGCATCTTTACTCTGCACTAGTAAGACCTCACCTGGAGTACTGTGTTCAGATGTGGTGTCCTCAGTACATGAGAGACACTGATCTTTTGCAGTGTATCCAGAGGAAAGCCACAAAAATGATCCAAGGGATGGAGTGTTCTGTGTGAGGATAGGCTGAGAGAGTTGTGGCTGTTCACAATGGAGAAGTCCTTCGGGAGACCTGTAAGTGGCCTTTCAGTATCTAAAGGGATTATAAGAAAGAAGGGGACAGGCTCCCTTCCAATTACTATGGTTCTGCGACTCTTTAGCCGGGTCTATTGTGATATGTAATGGGAAAATGCCTTCAAACTCAAAGAGGGGGAGACTTCTGACTGGATATAAGGAAGGTATTTTTTACAATAGGGGTGGTATGGCACTGAAACAGATTACCTGGAGAGGCAGTGGAAGCCCCATGCGTGGAGACATTCAAGGTCAGGCTGGATCAGGCTCTGAGCAACCTGATGTAACTGTAGATTTCCTTGTCCATTGCAGGGGAGTTGGACTAGATGACTGTTAAGGGTCTCTTCCAATTAAAAAAAAAACTATGATTCTATGATTCTAAATTAAGAATTGTCTGGTAACTAATTGCAAACTGTTTATCAAGCATGACTTGTTCGTAAAATCTCCTTTCATTCTGGCTCTTCTTTCGCTTTTTCCAGTGATTTTTTGAGAGATCTAGATAAGTGCTATTTAAATTTCTAACATAGAATCAGAGCATTGCTATGCTATAGGATGGAAAAGATCTTAAGGCTTATCAAGTCCAACCGCATAGCAGATCATTTCATACTGTTTCATATTATATACTTAGGTAGTGAAAAATCAATTCTAAGACTAGTGCAATTTCTGAAGATTTTTAGAAATAGAATCATGTTTTTTCTTTTAACTCTCAGTTGCATAAAGTCTTACATGATCAAACTTGTTCAGTTTACCTCAGATCATCTAGTCTCTGTTCATTTATACAACGCATACAGGAAGTGACAAATCTGTACTTACCTCTTTGTATCAGGTTAACTTTAGGTTTATAATAGCTGATTCATGTCATTATAGGAAATACAGCTGAGACAGCTTATTCAGGAACAATAAAATATATTCTCACCTTATAATCACAGTGGAAAAAAATACTAAAAAAAAAAAAAAGAAAAAAAAAGGATAGAAAGGATGATTAAATGTTTAGATAATTAAATATTGTGCTCATTAAGTGTAATGAACATTGCTAAGTTCAAAACAATATGCAGTTTCATCAGCTGTAAGCCAAAACTGTATTATTACCTGCTAGCCTTCCTTGTATTAGTCCAAAATTTCAGAGCAGATCATCAAAACTATATATTCAATAGAGACTTTAATCCTGATTAAAATTACCATGCTGCACTAGTCAGCAATGATAAATCTAGTTCTCCAATATTTTGGAAACCGACATTGAAGGGATGTAACAGTTTTATAAAAATTAGTACATTGCCCCTTAAGTGGTGAAATGAAAACTGGAGGTTCTCATTCTCTCTATATATGGTTTTGTTGATCCAAAGGAAGAAATAACAAGAGAAAAAAAAAAAAAAAAAAAAAAAAAAAAAAAAAAAAAAAAAAAAAAAACCTGCATTAGATCTTTCCTTTTTTTTTTTTCCCACATGGAGTTGGAATATGAAAATGTTTTTGCACTTTCCATTGCCTGAAGATTCTCATACCGTTACAGAGGCCAGAAGTTTTTTGTGTCATAAGTATCTTTAACATTTGTTTTTAATAAGACTTACAGGAAAGCAGAAGACAAAAATTTTGAAGTATCTGAATATTCCTGCCATATATAATACAAATAAAAGTCTAGTTCCAAATCTCATTCAAAATTTCACTCCTGAAGCAGCCAGCTAAATATTACTTCTACCTTTCAGTGTAAGTCAGTGGAAGAGAAAATGAGTCATTCCAAAGCTGAAGCATGCTATTAGAGGATACTCTGAGGTTAATCTTCTGTCTTTCAAGAAGGAATTAATTTGAGTCTTTTCACTGACACTGTATTTGGTGTCTTGGCACAAAGAAAGACCACAAGAAGCTAGTCACTCAGAACTCACTACTGATAGTATCTTAGAGCAAAATCTGATTTCTTATATTCAGCTTAGGAGTCATTCAACAGGCAAGGAACAGCAGGGGCTGTGACTGCTACTAAGAAGAGCCACTCTTTTGGCTTACTGTGTTTTGTAGGAATTTGGATTGTAAACTGCATAATTCACTTTTAATTAACCCAGTCTCAAAGTACAAGAAACAGGAAAAATGTCAAGGTAATCCTTCAAGCACAGTACAAATAGCACATTCAGTAGCTTCTTCTACATGATAGGAGAACAGCTGATATCTAATGTAAGCACAGATTTACTAACATGAGAAATAGTGTAACAATGAAGGATTTAGTGGTTTTACAATTCAGTGATCATCCCCAATCAGGCCATCATCAGTTTAATCCCAGTTGCGATGGATGAATCAGCAAGATTTCATCCTACTTCAGTTTCCCCTGATTTTTGGCAAGATACTACTGCACTGATTGTTAGAAAAGTGATAGAAGTATGATACCATCCTGGAAACAATACGTGAATCATATTACTCCCACTCACCCAGTAATCTCACACACCGAACAGGGAAGGAGAGAAGACATATCTCCAGTGTCATTGTTTATCACAGTGCCTAAAGGAGAAGGAAGAAAATTTCTCACACAACACTCTGGGAAAAGCAAATTAGGAGAGAAAGTAGCGATTCAAAGGTAGTAATCAGTGCTATGTGATGTGAAAGCTTGGAAGAGAAGTCATGACACATTTTCATATCAGTGGAAACACTGCAATTTCAGTTCCATACCCATGTAAATAGAAAGACTGAGGAGGGCCAAGGAGCTCAGAGATAACTAAATCTTCAAGAACTATTTCTATCACATGTGCCTGTGCGATTGTAATGAAACGCAGAATATTATTATCAGTTGATAATCAAGTCAGTCAGCATCAAATGGCATTGCTCTTTGTTACCAAACCAGCTATTACATATATCCCACACAGATGGAGTTAAAAGGTTTAAAAGATCATGTAGGATTGCAAAATCATCCAGAATTCAAAGTTAGGAATGTGACAATTGTGGTTTACCTTTTCTGGATTTTTTGAGATCGTGTTATTAGAGACCATATTATTTTTTCAGTTTCTCCAGGGAAATCTCTGCCCCATTGGGTACACCATGTGAACAATCTTCAGTTAACAAACACATCCTTTTTAATGCAGGCTTCTCAGCCTGTGGTACAGAAGCAGAACTGTCCTTTACTCTCTGGCTTTTTCATTGATATTCATGTCTAGAGTTTATGAATGCATCACAAATGTTAGTGATACTATTTCAAAAAAATAATTTCAGAGAACACTGTATTATAGTTAGGCAACAGAAATATAAAGATCGTGAGGACAAAAGTTTTCACCAATCATGAGTCAGACTTTATATACCTTGAAGCAGATCTTTTCAGAATGTATGGAATTATCTATCATTTCATGTGGTCAAAGCAAAATTCCCTTACATATCAAACAGTGCTCTGAGTTGTAGCCATTTCTGTAAATCAGGTCTAAAGCAGACACCTAGAAAATTGAGCATGTTCTTACTGATTCTCTAGGAAAAGACTGGTTCAAGTTATTGATCTGTTCTCACTTACAGAGTAGTGGAGTCCAGAATGGAATCCTATGGGTCAGGATCTGTTAGTTGTGAAGAACATTCTTTCTCTTACTTTGTATTCACAGCCTTATGACTTCTTTTGTCTTGGACTTCTGCTACAGCTAAGATTTCCTTCATTGTACTGAAAAAATTGGGATCTTGTTTATAAATTACTCTGTGACCATGTAGTTAAAAGAAGATATTATGCCTGTATGTGTGGCCAAACTAAGGTTGCATAAAAAATTCTAGTTTTGAATTTCCAAAGCTATTAACATTTGACTTAATGAATCATAATTCCTAATTCTAATGTAATGTTTTGTGTTTTTATTTTCCATGTTTTAAGACATGAATTGGAAAGAGAAAGGTGCTATATTCTGGCAAAATGCGAAATGTCAGCATCAAAATCCACTCCACCTCATTGTCCTATGTATGCTGACACTGACTGATTGCATAGAGACTGACCATTGTCTAGGTAAATCAGCACAACCATGAATAATACATTTTTATAGCAAAGGAATAACATGATACCAGTAATTTTTACTTCCATTCAGAACTGCATTCTGCATTTCTAGTCCCAGTCTCTTTATCTTCTCCTGGAATTCTTTATTCTGAACTTAGTTTCTTTGTATGGCTCCTGAAAGATTTAGCTGATATTCACCTGACAG
Organism: Lagopus leucura; assembly: GCF_019238085.1. NCBI lineage: Eukaryota > Metazoa > Chordata > Aves > Galliformes > Phasianidae > Lagopus > Lagopus leucura. The sequence continues at coordinate 34,764,626 of NW_024962335.1, read as the reverse complement.
TTGCCTTGTTGTCTTTCCCTTCACTCTTGCTTGTCTGCCTGCTGCAGTCTGGGAGCAAAGTCCTCCTGCTATGTACTTTCATTGTAAATGCAGACAGCTACAGTTCCAAGTTGACACAAATGGCTTCCTAGCAATTGCTTCTCTGGACTTCACCAATATATCCCAGTATCTCTTCCTGTCAAAGACCAACTCAATTCTTCTTCCTGCTCCAAGCTTTTACAATTTTATCCCTGTTCTTCTCCGCCAGATGTATTCAAACATCCTCCGGTCTTCTCTCTGTTTTTCCTTCCTTAAAGGAGAAAATATTTCCAAACATCTTACTCTCTCTCTTCAGATACCTGAACCTGATTTGTGTGACTAGTGGTCCCAGGACATTACAAAAATCTGGCCATTGGTTTACTTTCCAGTGCAACTCATATATATATTCCAGAAGATCTGTAAATAGATAATCTTAGAGTTTTATTATTACCATTATTCATTTTCATCATCTGCTTTCTTGTTTTACTACATTTCAGCACTGTGAAGCAGATTATATGATGTAATAAGAATGCATTCTCAATTAGATATAATCTGGATAGATAAAGAAAAGCTTGATTTCTGCCTCATGCTATAAGTTTGAGCAAAGCTGGTTCTATTAGTTCTTCAAGTCTCCACCCTGTATCATTTTACTGCAAAGAGAATAAGATGTTACATTCTGAATAATAGTGTGCTACATTGGAGTCAATGGCATATTTTGCTGTTATGCGATTATGTTTATACAGAAGTGGAAAGAACTCCCATACACAAAACCCGGTGATTAATTATTGTGGGTACTTGATGGTATTTTATGCAGACTTTTAGAAACAAGGAAGCTATGCCGCCCCATGGTAAATCTTTATTCATTACAAAATAATACATTGTCCTAGCTCTAGAGCCTAAATAGTTTTTAATCACAGTTTCATTCAATAAGTTAAACAAAGGAAACATTGGACTCTATTATTAGGAGCATTAGTTATTTTATTTACACCAACTTCAACACAGTTTAACTGAACAGTTCTTCTTACTTGATTTCCTTTGATTATTAATGGAATGTAGTGTCAATCATTAGTTTTGAAATTTTATATATTGTTAAACTGCTGCATGTTATTGGGCTTCAGTGGTACTCAGTTTCTTTTGAGCAGCAGAAGTCCTTCAGTAGCTGATTCTCTGCAACAAGAAGGCCTTCTGAAGAAAGCTGGGGATAATGGAAAGCAGTGTCAGAGGTAATTGACACTTTCCCTACCTCCCTATCTCCCTACCAAGGAACCAGCCAGCTCATCCCAGGAATGGTGGGAAAGTGCACTGATTTACTGTACATCCTGGTCAGGCCTGGTCAGAGCGAGTTCAGCAGTACCCTACCCCTTCCTTTATTCACTGTAATATTTTGTTCATTTTTTATTTTCCACAAAGCAGATGTTTTTATTAAGTCTTCCACAGTGTCACACGGGTCATTTTCTTGGGTGGTTACTGTTTATTCTAAATCCAACAATGTGTATTAGTAATATCCTTCAAACACACCTTATTTTGATCTTTCCATTATGAACTTCCTCTGCCATTGTGCTGCCTAATTACCTAAGTTTATCTTGACTAACTTAAATTATTGCTCACTTAAATAAATAGTTCCTCATTAATAGAATAGTTCCATAGCAAATTTGTCATCACACTGTTTAAGCCCTTCCTAAAACATTAATAAATGCAGGGAAGTTCTTAAAGTCTTACAGTGTTCTCCTGCTAACCACTGCCATGTTGAAAACTGACCATTCTGTATTTTCTTAGCCATCTGGTGATCCACAAAACAACTGCACCTGCCTCTTGACAACTTGTTAGTTTCCTTCCTAGCCTCTTGTAAGGAATGCAGTCAATAGCACTTTTATAAGTCCAAATGAAGTATATCAACTAAAATATCCTTGTTCAAAATCCATCTGACTTCTCTCAAGTGCTTTCTCAGAACTCCCAAAATGCACAAATTTAATTCAGAAAAAAATTTCAGGACACTAGTAAGTTGCACTTGATTTATTTCCTCTTAGTAGTTGGCAATAACTGTACTGATGCAATGTTTGGCCTTTGCCACATAAATTCATGTCAGAAAAATTAATAACATTAATTGTTGCTTTAGAATCCCACTGAACCCTGACCAGTTTCTGGGATTGAAGGGAAGATAAAAACCCTTGCTGCACACCTGGCCTATCTGGGATTGGTTTGTCCAGAAGTTCTGGGTGGTAGCAGCAGTGGAGCTGATGGGCTGGAGGTTAACGAACACTTTTAGCAATTGGATGAGGTCAAAGCTCTGTGTGAAGTGAGTCCTACTACATCCCACAGAGTCTACCTTCCTGCTGCCAGAAAGACTTTAATTGATTCTGTGGAAATCCTCTCACAGCTGACCTAGCCTCTCTGCTGCCAGTTTTGTATGTCTAGGGGCTGGGAAATATTGTTGGCAGGGAGAAGACAGAGAACATAATGAAGGTAGTTAAAAGAAAGCATGATCACAAAGGGCTGATTATTTTAATGGATTTTGTAAATTAACTGCTGGTGGGAACAGGGGAAGGTAACCTGATCTTCCAAAAGGTGTAATGCTAGAAAAGTTTGATGGTAGGTTCTTAACTGCTAAGAGACAGATTACTCTTTATGGAGAACTCATTTTCCTTCCTACATCATTCAGCTATTTCCAGTCTTTTAGCTTCCAGTACATTGCACATCTCAACTCAAAAGTCTGTCTAGCATTGTACCAGCATTGTATTAAAATGGTCTGAAGAAACAGTCAATATTTTTCTCATAAAATTTCATTGTCATTCATCAGTATGCACATTTGCTCAATAACTTTGCTAGCTGCACTAAATACTTCCTTTATAAGTAAATCACATAGAGAATAACCTAATGTCATACAAATAATTACCAGTACATCATATATTTACTGCCAGTTCACAGTAACCATTTTTTTTCCCAAAAAAATGTGAGAGTTACTGTGCTGTTTAATTAAGTCCAAACTTCTGAGGAAATAATAAAATATCTCTCTCTTGTCTTGGCAGAGCAGGATAGCAACACTGCCATTTTTTTTTAGCAATAATCTAGAAATGTTTTAAATCAAAGTGTACAATCAAACCAATTTAAGGTGATAACTGGCAAGACTGAAAACCTTTTCATATGCCTGTAGTTTTGATCATATCAAGAAACATCTGCCTCTCACATTTCACGTGTTCACTATTCATGTTATGTAAATCTCCCTGAAAAGGGAAAGCAGTCTTTTATTTTGTGTAAATCTAGATGATACACCAGTCAAGCTTCATCTCCTTTGATTTCATCTAGGTCATCACTGAGTTACTCGTGGAAGCTGTTTAATACATGTGAGCCTAGCCTCTGTTATGCTGAGGGAAGCTGCACTATTAATTTATTTTGAGAATGCTTTTGGCAGGGGAACAGACTTTGAATCTGATCTTTTACAGTGATATCCAGAAGGAGCAATCCCTCTGAAGTTGTTAGTGTCAAAGCAAAGTGAATGAAAACTACTGTAGAATACAGGTGTTGACTAAGTGGCCTTTTTTATTTTTTGAATAAGGCATCTGTAACTTAGTCATTGAGAAGCAGAATACATTAGCATTTGTTGTAATTTTTGTTGCCTCATGTTACACAGCAACAAAAATGCATGTAGTTCTTACAGTTAGATAGTTTAAAATTAGCTTGGGAACACCTATGTAATCTGTAATCAATGACTACAGAGGATTGATGACTCTCCTTTCTCTTTTATTTTTGTTTAGCACAGTCTTCTTTCAAACAACACACAGATAGCACCTGAAAGTACAGTATCTGTTCCAAAAGAAATTCTAGACTCACTTTTTTTCCTCATCTTCTTCCAAAGGAAAAAAGAATGCATATTTTTTTTACTGTGTTATGGCCTTATGTAGGACACCACCCACAGCCTCACCCTTTTTTCCCCTTCCATGAATAATCTTTTCAGAGGGCAGGGAGGGGATGGGATGGGACAAGGTGGGATGGGAAAAAAAGCGTTTCTTTCATGTTTTCTAGCAATGTTTTTGTCTATGACTATTTCCTTCTCAAGTTCTTACTCACTGTTTCTGAAATTTCCCGGTACTTTAACAATAGTATTGTTGCTACAGCTGCACTGATTGTATTTCCCTACATTCTCTCATTTTTGAGCTTGAAATGAGCCTGGTTTGTTTTTATACATGGTAACTTGGAACAGCCTATAACAACATTACAGAAAACCTTGATAATATAATTGCAATATGCGCACACACACTATTTTCTCTGCTTCTTGTCTCTCTGACCAAAAATCTAATTTGTCAGGGATTTTTTGTTGTTGTTCTTATTTGTTTCATTTTTAATACTGCACCTGTGTTCCAGTTAGGAATGTTACAAAATGTAGGTCTTTAATAAGCATTTTAAAAAAGGGTCAGTAAAAGTTGAAGTATTTCATTTGAACAGCCATGTATCTCCAGTGTTTGTTTTTGTTGGGGTTTTTTTGGTGTTGTTATCAGTGGTGGTTTTTTGTTATTGTTTTTAATCTGCTAATTAAGACTCCCATTTAAAATAAAATTAAAATATCAATTTTTAAAGTAATCAAAAGATGTAACATACGTTATTACTTTTATTCTGTTTTCAGACATCTTGAACTTTTCTCAACCAATACTCAAAATAAAGATTAGATTCTTACATATGCTAAAACCTGAAAGAGAACTTTTGCAATGCAAAGGATCACACCAGTGCAAGTTTCATCCCCATTCTGCTTAAGTTCATGCTTTGAACTTCAGAGCATGTTCACTTTTGCTGGAACACCACTAAACATTCAAGAAAATAATCTTAGTAGAAAGATGCTGTGTATTAAATACGTCAGTTTAAAAAGCCCTTCTCTTTCTGGAGTATCAATCACCTGGAAACAAATAGGTGTATGTAATGCATGGGTACTGAAATCAGCAGTTCCCCAGCATAAAAATGCAGGTTATGGGACATTTGTTTAGACACATTAGGTAATGCTATGTTACTGTCTCAAATTTAGATTGCATCAGATACCTGGGCAAGTCTTGACATACTTATATACTTTTCATTGTTTCCAGGTCTAATTAGTGCTGACAAAAGATGGCTCACTGACAGGGACACAGAAATCCTCTTAACATGCAAAACCCAGACAGGATGAACTGTGGAACTGAAGTCACCAGTCTCCTTTCCTGCTTATCTGCACAAATACTCACAAATATTTTTAAGATATTGTGGTGCAGTGTGTGAATGACAGTGTTCATGTTCTGGATGCCTGTGGCAAGTAAGCCACTGAGGCAGGTCCTCACAACCTGTGACAGACGTTTTCCTTAATTATTCCATTCATTGTTTAATTCCTCATGTTATACATAATCCATCCCAATTACAATATTTTTCCTAGTGTGTAAGATATAAATAAGGCAATTAATAAATTCAGCTTTGGCACCATTTGGTTCTGTAGAAGTTTCACATACAACTTCTAGTGAATAAGATTTGTATCATTCATGGTCTCTTTTTCTGATATCCCAGCATATATTTAACCAATAAGATGCAGGAGGCAGCATGCTCAGATTCCTAACATATTAGAGAAGAAAGTAAAGTTAAAATCCAGAAGATGAGTTTTTTGCAGCTCCCTGGTAATTGCTTTTTGGCAAATTAGGTTTGAAAGGAGAGCCAAAAAGCCCTTAGAACCAATTCTGAGAACATTATTTGTTTCAAGTTTAATCAGTGCTCTCATCATCATATGCTGTTATGCATTGTCTTGCAGATGCAGAAAAACCTTAGCATAATTAAAAAGCAGGGTTGTCTGTACAGGCCACAAAAAATTTGTCTCTCAAGTAAGTGGATGGTTAAAAAATTCCACATCTGATGTTGAAAGAAAGTGTTTGCACCAAATGAATTAGACAGGTCATCAGTCAAGGCTGTTTAATACTAGCCCAAAAAACATCCTTGCAATAAATAGGCAAATTGGACATCACTTTAAGTTAGCTTTTGCTTTAAGCGTACAAGTTTTATCTTCCTAAGGGAGTCAGTTACAACTTGTGTATCTGTTTCAGATGATATTTTCACTATATTTTATGAACACATAAGTCTCTGATTACATTACAGTAGCAAGCTACTGGATGCATGTCTATAAAAAAAGCCATGCTAGTGACTGCAAGCTGAGCCCAAAAAGTTGTAAACTTTGTGAAATTTTGAGCTGTAACTCATACAAATATCTCAGATTTTTTTTAAATCAATAGCTTTCTCTTAATGGCATAAAAATTTACAGCTTTCCTCTGAGCAAACTAATATTTTTACTCAATTATTAAAAATTCTGAGAGTCACATGCGTTAAATTTGACTTGTAATTTGAATATCAAACAATAGTCCTGAGATTTGGGCATAACCTCATCTCTCTCATGAACTCTAAGCAATTAATTTCCATATTTTTCTTGTTAATCCCTATTTTTGTGAACATGTCTGCTTTCTGGTTTCATCTAATATTAGAAGCAGAAATACAGAAATATCTCAAAGACAGTCATACAGGTTTGTTTGGAAATAATTATGCAAAAATTATTTTCCACTAAAATTTCACATCTGCATTCCCAAGAAATTTGAGAAATTTGTACTTCTTAAATTATATTCCTTAGCTATTAACCTGTCTAATACTTACCAATTGTGATAATATATGAGAATCATGCAGTAGAATAAATGTTCTTACAGAGCTTAATATTATAGGTCAAGGAGCAGGAAAGATCTTTACTAATTATTCATTCTTCCTTTTCTAGACTATGTTCTATAAACCTCATGCTAAGAAGTCCAGCAAACTACTACAAAATAAAATACAGCTCAGTGTGAATAAAAGGGCATTAGGAAGTTTCTCATTTCCACTGCTCTTTAGGGGGAATTCCAACTCTTCAGTTCAATGGGAGTTAGATATCTTGGTACTCCCCAGCATGTCTCTATGAATATTTGGGTAACTAAACAACTTTAAAGAAGGCTAATGGAAATCTTAGGGTTTGGTGTGGTATATATTTTTGCCATGTACTCAGGCAAAAACTGATGCATACAGAACAAGGAAGAAATGTCTTCTGTACTCCATATCAATGTTGAATCATTTTGATCCACAGCACAAGATGGCTCTTTTGCTCACAGAAGTGACTTGGTTAGAGTAATATCCTCCCCTTCACATTAAAAATATCTATCAACAAAAAAAATTTTACCTAATATGTCACTTGACAGTCAAGCCAAGGCATTCTATGTGTACTTTTTTCCCCAGTGAAAATGGATTCTGAGTTACTTGATAATTACCTCTCCTTACATTGCTTTGGCACACTATCTATAATAAATGTATGGGGTTTTTTTCTCCATAAAATACATTAATGCATTTTAAATCCCTTTTACTTATAGCTTTAAAAATTGCATAACGATTTGGCTTTGAAATGCTGCAAGCTAGAGCTTTGAACATATTAGTGCTTTACCTTGGAACCTGAAAGTATCCTTAGGAAAGACTATTGTGCAGTCTGCATTCTTGCATTCCTGCAATTACTGTATATTATATTTAATTGGAAAGAATCAATCTACATCTTATTTTTTTAAAAAAGACGTAACCGACTTTGCCAGATTTTTTTCTTTTTTTAAAGAACAGATGCAGACAGGTTGTAATTACTTTTGTAAATTGTTTGTAATGGCATTTTTGTTAAAAGAAAGTTTTCAATTTCCCAGGTCTGTGAAATATGGAAATTTCTAGAAAAAAAAAAATCAGTCTTAAGAAATATGTGTAATCGACAGTTTAAGTCTTCTGCTTTGCAAACATAGCAAGCATATGACATTCATATAACCTAACAAAGAAGAATTAAAGTGGAATATTCCTGTATCAGAGAGGATGATTATGTTTTGAAGAAGTTTGTGCAGAAAAGAGAAATATCTGTCCTGATTCTGTTGTATGTTTTTGGAATGATATTCTAGCTGTTGTTGTCAGCCTTTGGGAAGTTTGAGAGTCATCTTAATCAACACTCTTCTGTACTTCACTACTCAGGCATCCAGTCTATGGTAGAAGACTGTTCTGACTCCATCGTTTCATCATTAGAATTCACCTTTGCCAGATTTTCTCCTATCAAACTATCTGTGTTCTATTTTAACTAAAGGGAGACAAAAGCCAGGGATGAATCTAGTCACTAGAAATCTATCTTATTAATCTGTAGCCTGTTTAAACAGGAATCTGCTTTCCAATAACCTTACCACTAGGTTTGCTTTTTTTCATGTTACCTTTCTCCCCTGTAGCAAAGAACAGACTAGAATTTACACATACCACAGAGGTAGGTCTCTCAGAGCAGCTTGTGATACGCAAAATGAAAAAATAATCTTTAGAGCATGCCTATCTGGGAGAAAAGAATCATCAATGTGTTATCATTATCAAAAACCTCAGAACCCATTGGTGTTTTGATATCTACATTTTTTCTTTATGAAAATCAATTTGACTGAAAATCCCGCTTTTCTCCTATCCTTCCTTTTTTATTATGAAAGAATAGAAGGGCATCAAGGGTGGTCAGACATGGTAGTGATTATATTTTTATGTGTCATCAACAAAAATCAGCTCTTTTTTTCTGGAAAAATAAAGTCTGAAAGTAGGAACAGTCAAGAAAACTCCCATGCTTTCTGTAATACTGGAAGTATCCTTAGACCCCCCTACTGGAACCAAAATGAATATGAAGAAAAAGCTTTACTCATCGCAAACATTGCCAAACTATCTGCAGCCCAGCAGAGAGCTAGCTCACCATCAGTGAGTACTTAACTACTTAAAGCACTAGTTGCCATTATACATGAATACAACTTAGCAAATCAGCTTAATTATTTTTTCCCTTACTAAAGAAATGTATTTTTAGAACAAGAATTCTCTCTGAGAGTTTTGTGGCACCCACTTCAGGAGAGTTTGATAAGAAAAATATCCCCTGACAGATGAGATGAAACTTGAACTTATTCTTATACAGATCCTTTATATCCCTTTCCACTCCATATCTGATTTAGATTTCCCCTTGGCCACATCAGGCAGTCATAAGATGAAAAGAGAAACAAGGTTATATCTCTTTCACTAACTATTTGTCTAGTCTAACTGGCTACCCTAATGAAAAGGATTACTTGAGGAGCAGCCAGGAACACACTTTCTCTGGGTCCTGGCTGCTTTAGAGCCATATGAATACACCAGATCCAGCCAGCCCATGCCTGCTGGCAAATGAACATACTGGTCTATTTAAACATGGAATGAAGAAAGCAGTTTCATATATTTCGCACAATTTCTTTTGGACATACCCGAGGGAAAGATTTCAGGTAGAAAATACTGCATAGGAGATTTTAGCTTGAGGAAGGCTTGGAAATTGTTGTTAATATAAACTACAAGCAATGCAGTGCAATGATATCAGAGGGTTATTTCTTTCTTTTTAACATGCAGATCTAATTCAGATATGTTTATAGTAGTGATGTGGTATGACAACTGGATAAAAGACTCATCTTTCTTTCCACAACACCTGGCACAGATCAGGTTTTCAATAGTTCCTGCTCCAATACTGTCAAGACTGGACTCATCTTCAAAGTTTTCATTAAGCCCTTGTTTCCCTTCATTATGATCATGGAATATGTTACTTGCTGTATCTCAATTTCGTAGCAGAAAGCATGAAATTGGAACAGTAGAAAATGAAGTGATATAGTATCAGAGTAAAGACTAAAAGGAGAGGGAATGTTGCATGCAGAAAACATTCACAGAAGAGTGCAGAGACTTTGGAATAACAAGAAATGTTTTTAAACTAGTTTGGAATATTCAAATACGTAACAAAATATATTCTAATAATTAGCCAAAGGTAAACGTGCCTATTCAGGGGAAAAAAAAAAAAAAAAAAAAAAAAAAAAAAAAGAAGAAAAAAGGAAAAATAAGTACGTATCAATAACACAAGGGTGAGTGAGTAATTTATAGTTGTCATGCTGTATACCTTAGGTAACATTAAATTTGTATTAAGTAGTGCTAGTTTATAACCCACTGCAATTTTCTCCTTTGTTTTGGAAGAGGTGAGTGTTTTATGCCCACCCATCACCTAGGATTTAAATGCTTTTGGACAGGTGAAAAAGCAATTATGAAGTCCTTTATAAAATTCAGTTTTTTTGACACTTATTTGGAGTCCTAATGTAATCTAAAATTCTTTTTTAAGGTACAAATTTTACTATTCCCGCACAACTTTTCAATTAGTGAGGAGAATCAACATCTCTTTCCAGACCTAGCCTCCTTTTGGCTCAGATATCTCAAAGTTTGCTTCTGAAAGCTTAGGTGATACAAGAAATAGTACTTCCAACTATTTAACATTTGGACTAACCCCAAGTAGCAAAGAAATAAAACTACCACTTGGAATACTGATGAAATTTAGGGTGGGAGCACTGCTATGGAGTTATTATCAGATTTGCATGCAGTGAACATTGTAATGTTTATATACTTTTAAACAGAATAAAATCAGAAATAAACTATTAAAAAAAAAAAAGCGTTCATGTTACTCAAAGCATCTCAAACATGAGGGATTAGAAAATAATAGTAGACTTGCTCATATTAGGGCTGAATGTACATATAAACCATAGTATCTCTGTGAGGAAACAGACTTTCTGTCTGCTATTATTGCATGTCTAATTAAGTACAGACTTTTGGCTACCAAAGCATTTTTCCAGAACTATCAAGATGTAGAACCTAAACAAGTGAAATAAAGCCATGAATGGATAAATACTGTTGCACTGTCTGACAGTAAACCTTGGAAACCTCTGCAAGGAGGTCAGCCCAGCTCTTCCATATTAGCTGTTTTTCAGCTACTCTAACAACCTCTTACTTGACTGTCCTGGGAATACCATCTCTAAACAAGAGTTACTTTCACTTTCATGTACTCAAGAAGATCAATTGAGTGCATCTTTTGAGTTTACCAAAGTCTCATTTAAAAATAAATATTTGTACCAAGCAGACAGTCAGTCAAGTGTCTCTCAGTCCACCCACCTGCTAAAAAGACAAAAGGATTAAAAAGTGGCAGAGTGAATGAACAAAAAATCAGGATCTGTAGTACTGAAGGCTGAGGGGCTGCTCCCTAGCTAAGCGTCCATGACAGCAAGTACCCTCATTTTTTTTCTCTTTCATGGACTGACGTCACATAACAGGCTATACCCCGTAACTCTGACAAAGAGCCATCAGCGAGTACAGTGTTGCCTGGTAGAGCCACCTGTGATCCTGTTCATTTTTGACAGTGAGACTTTGCACACTGTATTCATGCACAATTTCCGGACACATATTTTGATCCATAGGCAATGTGGATCAAATAATTTACAGCACAATTTTCTGCAAGTCTTATCTTCACTGATGCTTTGCCTATGGCCCTTTAGGCATGTCTGATTTACAGATGAAGCTGGAAGAGTTTTTGTGGAGATTTTCAGTGAAGAGGAAATGGTAGAGATTCTGTATGGAAATGCGGGAAGCAGGGTGCTGCTGAAAGGGCATGTTATGTACTAAGAACTGACATATATTGAAGGAAACAATTTATGTACATTTTAATGGTACTATAAAATTCTAAACACAGGCTACTGGCAACTTACCTATTGTATTTTCATACTCACACAACAAGCAGCAAATCCCTTTCCTGGCTGACAAGTAAGCACCTTAATTCCACAAAATATTTTGAAATGCTCTTTGTACCGACTTCCTCAATCTCTCACTGTACAACAAGGAGAGCCTAAGGTAACAAAAATGCTGATTAGGTCTCCAGAAGTTGATTACCACCATTGGCAGATGAGAGTACTTCTTATGGAAGTAAATGAAGGAGTAAAACGGCTCAGAAAACTGATCCATACCTTATTCAGAAACTAAAAAGAAGCCAAGGCAAAAAAACTTGAAGTTCTGGAAATGGCAGTGGAAAGCCCAGTCTTACAAGATTCTCACTGAAGTTTCCACAAGGAAGAGGCTTATTGTAATAGATGGACTTGATTTTGCAGAGGGATGTCTGAAATGAAATAGGCAGAACCTCAGAGAGGAGACATAGTTCTCTAAGCCACATGACATAATGACTATTAGGATAGTTTATGCAAATTGGCAAGCCAGGGAGATACTTAGTGATTACATTGAGAAGAATTCCAAGTGTGCCATTATAAGAAATGAAATTATAGTAGCAACTTGCAGTGCTGTAAAAATCTTGTTCTCTTGCTAGTTAACCACCTCAAAATGGATGTCCTTATAGACCTTGCTACAGTTTTGTTCTATTGCACAGTTTCTCATATGTCAGTGACTATTACTGTTCATTAATGAAATATAACAATAAATAGCTGCTGCTTAACTCTTCATTTCCAAACTGTTACCCTAGATTATTGTGTTCTTTAGAATGAGGTAATTTCTCATTTTTACATGGCTTTCACAATTAGATAGAGAACAAGTTTCAATGAAATTTTAGATGAAAGCTTTTCTTGCTTGTTCTGTGATGGACTGAGCACTTCATCACATCTCAAACTCTCAGTCTTCATGAATAAGAAAGTGATAAATAAATACCTGCTCATGAAATTTGGATTTCCTCTGTATCCAGAGGACATCAGCAAAACAGTCAAAAATATCAAGCTCATGGAACTTTTAATACATGTGTCCAGTACAAGTGTGAAATTAGATGGAAGATTAGTTTTATTAATCTTGTAAATCCTCTTATTTCTGAACAACAGGCCCAAAGTGAATTTTTAATACAAAGGTACTAAATCATGCTTTTCAAGGTTTTTTCTATCTTGACATTATACATCACTGTAAACATTTACATTTACATATATATATATTGAATCCTTCTCCAATATCCCTCTCAGGTAAGGCTCCTAGCAAGCTTAAAGGAACATGCAGAGTACTAGGGAAACTGTGTAGGCTAAATCCCTAAAACAAAAGCTAGAAAGAAGGGCAGTCCTCTGAGTTCAGTTTTCACTTCTTCCATTTAGTCATTTGATGATCTTGGACAAGTAATATGACCTTCTGGCATTTTGATGAAGCCAACTGTAAAGTAGTGTAAAAACCTAGCATGGGAGATTACATGTTGCAATACACAAAAAAACCCACAGAGTTTGATAGAAGCCCCGAAATGCATTCTATGTTCATCAGAAATGTCCTAGATAAAGCAATGCACTAATAAGTGTTTGCTTGTGTATGTAGAGATCAAACTTGGAAGAACAGTTATTCTTTGAAGGTATTTGCCAAAACTTACTGAGCTACTTCCTGCAGCGCTACTTTTCTAGTGTTCTTCCCTGCCAGACTGAGTTATAAGCACAATTTAAAAAATAATAAAAAAAAAAAGATATATGTATCTGCCACCAGACTTTCAGCTGATTCCAATTTTTCAAAGCTTGGGAATCAGAATAGCTATTTCAGAGGACGGGTTCTGATCCTAGTCTGCAGGCAAAGTTTTGACTTTTGAGGAGTCCCTCTGTTTTGACTTTGTTTTGTTTTGTTTTTTGTTTTATAATGTCTGTGAGGTGAGTCCAAGGCCAGACTGATGTTTGCATCAGGAAAACAGAAAGATGAAGAGAGAAAGAATGGCCTCAGCCCTAAAATAGCACACTGTAAAGGGTGTTTTACTTGGAGCTTTCTTTCGGCTGACATCAGTCAGGGAAAAAAAAAAAAAAATTAGTTCAAAAGTGTAAAACTAAAACAGAGCATTTAAGGTCAGATATAACACTCAAATGATGTTCCACCTGAACGAGAAGCTTAATGTTTTTTTTTTATTTCAGAAACATTGGGTTTATTTTGCTGTCATTGACCATGGATAAGAAAATGAAGACACACAATATAACACATACGCAAAAAAAATAAAAGTAACTGATGAGCAAACAGCAGCTGCTGGATTCTTTTGTTCATTATGAGTTTGAAATTGCAGGAAAATACAGTTTTGAAGAGTGGATGTGAAGCTAAACTGCTAATAATTTCTGATGTTCAAATCCATGCCAATGGGAATTGTCCGGTAAGGCAAATAATTCTTTCGCATAATATATAGAGAACAGAACTCTTTTATTTTATTTTACTTTTTTCCTCCAAAAGCTAGTTTAACTGATGAAGTTTCTTCAACCATGACTTGCAAACCAAAGTAAGTTTTTGTTATGTGCCTTCAGCAAGCAAGAGAACATAGCAAGTGTAGAAGCTACATAGTTAGAGCTATACTCTTCAGTGAGAAATAGTCTTGTCCAAATCAATGCTTGTAATGATGCATCTTAAATATACACTCTTCTCAGAAAATTCAGTGAAATTACCTTGTTAACCTGACCAGGCAACTCCCTTCTTCTGACAAATTCGGATTTATGTTTTGGCAGTTTGGCAGTGATTGGCAGTTTGCATGTGAAACATCACATAAATGTTAGTACTGAACATGCTCCCTCAGAGCACTTGGATGTGCAGGGAAACAATGCCAGCATCAAGTACGTTAAGGGAAGAATGCAAGTAGGCCAAGTGTTGATACCACTTAGTGATGAAGTTGGAGGATTTGTTATTTATTCATTCCAGTTGCTTATGCTTTTATGCAAGAAGAGATCATTTTCAACCCTAAATCTCTTCATAGACGTATCCCAGCAGTATAAGGATGCCGGAACTAGTGCTCTCAAAACAATATCAGATGAGCACCTTCTGATAAAAACGAATACTAATTCTACACTACTTAAACTGTTTAATCTTCTACTAATATTAAATGGGAAAAAAAAAAAAAAAGTGGTAAAGGAAAGGAAAAACAAGGCTTTTCTTCAGGCAGGTTTGCACATGCTTAGCCTGCTTTTCTGTTCTGGTTTTATGGCAGGAAAAAAAAATACTGAAACATAAAGCATTGTGGGTTGTATGGAAAATTTGACTCAGATCAAATGCCTGGCCAACACCACAAAATGGACTGTAGACAAATCTGATAATTAGAAAAAGCAGTGAATAGCAAAATATTTTTGACTCATGCTATATCAGACAGACTCAGAAAATCCTCAGAGGCAACAAAACCGGATTTCATTCCCCACAGCTTATTACAGCTTCATGCTACAGTTCTGCCACTGGTTTCAGAGGTATTATACTGGTATAATACTGAAGTAGGGAAATAAATTCTGTTCACCTTATTCTTTTATGACCATTCACTTTCACAGCTACTTACTCAAACTTCACAAACAATCAGATAAACCAGGAGTGACTGCATTTACATCAGTTCTGCACAACTACATCAGAGGTATAGTAAACATCATGACCATCACACAAAGGATACCATATACGGCTAAGTATTTCCAATGCCTGTTTTTCATCTACAGCAGCCTCTGCCACTGCCAAAAGGCAAGCAGGTTGTAAAGGCTGGAAGGTAAAGTGATAAGTGCTGGAAAGGAGAAAACTCTTGCCAGAAAGTAATCAAATAAGAGCATGGAGAAGATAATAATAACATTTGTGTAAGAGCCTTTTGTTACTGGATTTCTCCAATGCACTGAAGCTGTTCTCAGGGACCCAATCCACTGGAGGCTCATAGAGGTTGTTCTAGTGTCAGTACTGTAGCAGCTTCAGATGGTATATACAACATATAATATATTTTGATTCTGTACTCCCATAGTGGTGCGGTTGACACAGTGAAAGGAAAGGATGCCATTCAGAGGGACCTCAACAGACTTGAAAGGTGGGCCCAGGTGAATCTAATGAGTTTCAACACAGCAATGTGCAACATTTTGCACTTGGGCAGGAGGAATCCCAGGCATCTATACAGACTGGTAGAAGCAGATCTTGAGAGCAGCCCTGCAGAGAAGGACCTGGGGGTCTTGATGGATGAAAAACTTAACATGAACCAGCAGTGTGCTCTTGCAGCTTGGAAAGCAAATGGTATCCTGGGCTCCATCAGAAGAGGGGTGACCAGCAGGGACAGGGAGGTGATTGTCCCCCTCCACTCTGCTCTTGTGAGGCCCCATCTGGAGTACGGTGTCCAGGTCTGGAGCCCCCAGTACAAAAACAACAGAGGGCTGTTGGAGAGAGTCAAGAAGAGGGCCACAAAGATGATCAGAGCGCTGAAGCACCTCCCCTACAAAGACAGACTGAGGGAGCTGGGCTTGTTATCTCTGGATAAGAGAAGGCTGCGGGGTGACATCACTGCAGCCTTTCAGTACCTAAAGAGAGCCTGTAAACAGGAGGGGAGTAACTCCCTGAAAGGGTAGATAACAGCAGGAAAAGGGGAAATGATTTTAAGTTGAAGGAGGGACGATTTAGGTTGGATGTCAGGGGGAAGTTCTTTACTATGAGAGTGGTGAGGTGCTGGAACAGGCTTGCCCAGAGAGGCTGTGGATGCCCTGTCCCCGGAGGTGTTCAAGGCCTAGATGGGGCCCTGGACAGCCTGGTCTAGTATTAAATGTGGAGATTGGTGATCCTGCCTGTGGTGGGAAAGTTGGAGCTTCATGATCCTTGAGGTCCATTCCAATCTGGGCCATTCAGTGATTCTGTGTTTCTGTGGTTCTTTCAAGACTTCAATTCAGAGCATGTTGTCTACAGTCAACCAGTGTTATTTCCATCTGATCTAACCTGAAGTAGGCACCTATATCAGGTTATCTAATAGCTGAATAGTTTCCATTTAAATACAAACACACAAACAAACAAACAAAAGCGTTTTTCATCAGCTGATATCAGAAATGTATTTTTATTTCTATTTCTGATTTTTCTCAGTTACATAACAAAGATGTTGTCAGTTATTTGGTTGTGTCTCAGCTAATATTTTAGTTAAAGACTCTGCTCTAACAGATTATTGAAAATTGACTAAATTTTAATGTGTACAAGTAAATCGTGCACTTACATTCTCTGATGGATAAGTGTGGGCATAATGGTGCACCTCAAGATTCAGGGATCTTTTGTACACGTTCTCCTATACACGTAGAGCTGAAATTGAAAGCATTTCACTACTATCAGACTGCCCATGTTTAAAAATCAAAAGACATCATGGAAAGGATATGATTTTGAATTAGCGTTCTGTTGAAAGGGCAATTTTATCTCCTGACAGCTTGACTACATAGATACTCCATGCAGGTGAAAGGGAGCCAGTTCAAGTGATGGAGGTTTGGGTTCCAGCTCACTGTGGGCTGCTCATATATGGTCTCGGTAGAAGGCTACACTTATTCTCAGTGTAAGTGTTTATTTTTTTAATGTAATCATACACACACACATTTCTATATAAAAATTATATACATACACAATATAAAAAATCTGATTTTCATTCATGCATGAAGTACATCTTACAAAAACAGGGAAATTACAGAGCAATAACTTTTATTCTGCCAACGTCTGATGTGTAGAACTATTACAGAGCTAGAAATAAAGGTAGTCCAAGATTTAGACATCTATTTAAACAAACTGGCTGTGCTATTAAATGAACAAAGCTGTTTAACTTCATTCTGATTTGGATCAGAACGTAAATTTGAAAATTCAGTATGAAAGAGAAACAAATAACAGAAGAGATTGGAAAAAGTAGAGTATAAAGTCTGAAAACACTCTCTGAATGAAAGCAGTCCAGATTTATGTTATTCGTGTAACGTCCAAAAAACTCATTGAAGTCACTGAAATGATGGGAGTTTTTTCACTTAAGTCACTGAAATTTGGATAAAACACATAACACTCTATTAGCTTCTATAAAATGCTTTAAAAATAAATGAGGTAAGGAAAATTGTTAGTTACTGAGCTTTTTTTGCTTTTCTGTTTTAGTGTCAGAAGTGAGGAATGAGTTTCTATGTCAAGAAGTGTTTTATTAACATATGTGAGGAGTAGATGGAAGCAATGGTTTTAAAAAGCAGAGACATTATACTGTTCTGGAATCAGGGATTATAGTACAGAAAGTAGTCTCCTTCTAACTGGGTGGTCGAATTGTAGGAAATTTTATAAATGAGAGTAGAAAAACTAGGCTAATTTCCATTGATGATTTGGTTCTATGGCATCTTTCAGGAGATTAGGATCTTATAAAAGAGAAAAAAAAATGCAAACGTTACTGTACTATTCAGACTCTTGAAATATTACTGCCTTTTACCTTTAGGTTTTGTACTTTGCAGATCTGCAGCTACTGATATGTTAAAGGTAAAAAAAGGAAGGGAAAAAAAATACAGCTTTTGTAGACCCCTTATCCTCAGAAATCCACACCTTTCTGGTATGTATCTGCATGCCAAAATGGCAATGATAACTGTAAAAGTGTTCTCAACCTAGTTTTAAAGGTAGTAAAGAGGTCAGCGGAAATACTGGAGACCTTTTCTCATTCTGTTTTGTTTCCTCACTTCTTAAACTGAAACCTTTTAACCTCAACACAGCTTCAAGTATGTGTCAGCTACAGAAGTACTTCATCTAGTCTGTGTGCACTCTATTTCAGTTAATGAATAGATACACGACAGTATTAATCTGCACACTAGGTACTTCTTAATCCTGATCACAGAGACTGAAAAGCTCTGCTTGTAATAACCGTAACAGTAATTCCTTTGAATAAACTAAGCAAACTAAAATCAGTACTCTAAATATATATTCTATGATAGATGCTCCAAAAGTAAGTGTCCTATGTTACTATATTGGCCCATGATGTCAGAGGTGGATGTTGGTGGTATGGAAGTAGAGGTAGAACCTTCCTACCAGTATTCCATTACATTTTTTTGCTGTATGACAGATGCCAGCAGAGGGGCAATCTGACAAAATGGCATCTGATATAGAATCATAGAATCACCAAGGTTAGAAAAGATCTGCAAGATCATCTAGTCCAACTGACCACCTGCCACTAATATTTCTCAACTAAATCACATCCCTTAATACAACACTTAAGCGTCTCCTGGATACCTTCAGGGATGGTGACTCAAATTCCTAGGTGGGCATGGAAGAGTGTATGAAGCAAAGCTGTGAAACTGAAAATGCGGAAAAAATGGCATCCGTTGATATTCATTAATACTTGCTGAATGTTTAGGGAGACCAAACAGTGAATATTAGTATAGTGAGGTGGTGCATGGTTCATTTCAGCAATGGTGGCAGTAATGTGAAAGACAAGCCATGTTCTGAATGACCATGCACAGCTGTCACACCACAAAATGAATAGCATCTTGATCAGCTCATCTGCATGAATTGGTTAAAGGTGGTGACTATGTTGAAAGATAGTAGTGGTCTTCTCATCAATCCTCCAGATTAGGGGAATAGGGAGGGAAAGGACTGACAGAATTTAAAAAAATCAACAAATGACTAAGGAAGTGATGTTGGGAACAGGGCTTTGACTACTTCTGTCATGGTAATAATTTTGAAAAAACTGGTCTTCTGGGGGAGGATGGAGTTCATCTGTCTGACAAGGAGAAGACTATCTTTGACAGCAAGCTTTCCAATGAAATCATAAGGGCTTTTAAACTAGAATTGCCAAAGGAGGGGATCCTCAAACCATCCGACTTCATGGCCATGGAATATGATCACAGACCAGTAAGACAGCACTTAAGGTAAATCATCCTCAATGGGAGCCCAATTCAAGTGCCTGTACACCAATTCATGTAGCATGGGGAACAAGCAGGAGAAGTTGCAAGCATGTGTATGCCCACAGGACTACAATGTCACTGGCTTTACTGAGACATGGGGGATGATTCTCATGACTAGAATGTAGGAATAGATGGTTATAAACTCTTTTGGAAAGACAGGCAGGGAAGAAGAGGAGGAGCTGTTGCCCCCACCCTGGCAGGGGACTACCTGGAGTCTATGGAGCTCCACCTGGGATAGCTGAAAGACAGGTTATGGCTTATTGTTAAAGGAAAGGCAGGAGAAGGAGACATCATAGTGGGGGTCTGCTACAGGCCGCCTGATCAGGAAGACCAGGTGGTCAAGCACAGATATAGGTTTAAATTTTAATCCTCAAATGGCTTTGCTAGAGCATCATAATTTTAACTGACAGATACACTTGATTTCATAGAAGAGTCAAATACCACCCATATCTTCTCAGGTGGTCCTTTCTTGCATTACAAAGCAAAACCACGCACAAACCATATACCTATTTTACTTGTGTTGCTACTTTTTTGCTGCACTTTTTTTAATGCTTGCTGTCATTTGTATTGTGATTCTGTGACCTATGTAAAATGAATTGTTCCATGTTCCATGTGCCCAGCTGTTGCTTGCCTAATCTCAACAGAGCTTTGAGTTATCCTGAATACCTGTCATCCTAGATCATCTTAGAGGAAATGGGGTTATGAAGTACACAAGAGCTTTGCATGAAGGTGTGTGTTTTCCTAGAAATTTTTGAAATGCATAGGAACCCTGACATCTGGTTCTACAAAGCCCAGCTCCTCTGGAAATTGAACAAGTACAAACCCCAGAAGTTATGGAAATGGTAGCACACATCTATCCAAATAGTTCAAACTACTGGTAGAAGTTTTTTTTGCCCTTCCTATGTTTTGTTCGTGTACCAGATGTTTGCAAAAAGGCTAAACAAAAAGCTATTAATAGAATCATAGAATCATTTGAGTTGGAAGGGACCTTTAAAGGTCATTTAATCCCACTGCCCTGAAATGAACAGGAAACTGTTCCTTGAAGAGATGCGGGGCTGACAGGTCAGTAGTTCCCTGGGTCATCTTTTCTACCTTTCTTAAAAATGAGTGTGACATTGCCTTTTTTCTAGTTAGAAGGTACTTCACCTGACTACCATGATTCGATATTTCAAAATGTCTTTGAGAGTGGATTTGTAACTACATCAGCCAATTCTCTCAGGACTCTGGAATCCATCTCATCACAACGCACAAGACTTATGGATGTTGAGGTTATTCAGGCTGTTGCGAACTTGCTCTTTGCTTACAGCATTGTGAACATTACCTTATCAGTCCCTACCTTCTGAACGATCTGCTCGAGATGTATGTGAAGAGCAGTTGCCAGACAATCCTTCTCCACTGTTTGTGACCACTTGGCAAAGACGTTATCAGTAGCATTTAGAGTTCAAGCTCATATATTTGTGTGATAATTTAAGGAAATTCTTGCAACTGACATCCTGCAACATTTTGTCTCTTTTACTGATACAAAACCTTTTGGCTTGCCTAGGCTTCGTTAAGTGGAAAGGAATGTCCTGGCCTCTTCGTATATATAATATAGTTAACACGTATAAGTAACAAAACTTCTAATACATATATATTTTTTACCAAAACACAAAAGAAACAGAGCAGCAAAACATAGAACTAAAGGGATATTCAGTCCTGTTTCTGTGAAACTAGCTAGACTAAAGCATCATCCTGGTTTGATGGCAATTCTTAGTGAGTTGTCAAGGTGTTCATCAGGTATTTTTGATGAATTTTTACTATTCCTGTCCTTTATCCTTGAAAATATTCATTCAAAAATATGCGTACTGCCAAAAAGCAATGACATGAATAAGGCATGATTGTGAAGAGAGAGATATTTTGCTCTGGTAAGATAGGGGTTATAAGTGTGGTAAATAGACACGATTGAAGTTTTGAGTTGAATGTCTGATTGCAACTCTACACATTCCATTTGAAAATTCACAGGTAATATATTTATACTGACTGAAAATGAAATCACAAATGTACCAAAATCACAAATATACCAATATAATTTTTTAAGTTATTTTAATATAAATATAATATTTATATTATATATATATATTATATATATTATATTATAATTATATTATTAATTATATCTATTATATATTAATATATATTATATATTATATGTTAATTATATATATTATATATATTAATTATATTATAATATATATTATATATATATAATATTTATAATATAAATATAATTTTTTAAGTTATTTTAATACCAAGATAATCTTTTCATCAATCTTGAAACTTGTTCTCACATGTTCCTTTATCAAAACAGAAGCAAAAAACTTTTCACTGTGTATCAGTTTTATTGCGCACCAATCATTTTTTAAGTTATTTCATTTACTTACCTGGTTATTCACATTACAACATCCTCACAGTTAACTTCCATTTTGTGTTTTCAGTTCTACTTCGAGGTCAGAGTCCAATTTATTAGCTTGCTCTAAAAATAAATTGAAAACATTTGGAGGCTGGAGCCTTTCAAATTTGTGCTCCATGATTATGGAATCAACTTCTTATTCATATTCAGAAATCAGAATCTGATTTGATTTTTGAATCAAAACTGAAAAGGAATGTGTTTGATGCTGGATTTAATTATGCCAGATACATGAAATTTACTAGGATATTCTTCTGACCAATGCTCTAGAAAAACTATGAAAGGTAATTACTTTATTTTTATGATTAGTTGATTGTCAGACCTTTGAAAATACAGAGCAATCCAGAAATATCAAGGTTTATTTGCATAAGGCTAAATTTATGTGGAAGGAGGTAGAGAAATGAGGTATAAGAATCCTGATGCATAAAAATTGCATGAAATATAGCCCCTTAGTACATAGATGGAAAAGTCTCTGTAATCCTAGGTCATTCTGACACAAAATCGGAGTGTCTGTACAAATAAAACCAATATATCAAACCTTAGCAAAACCTTGCCCTAGATTCTTATCTTGTTTGCTACCTTCACCCCTACTGACTTCTACCCTCAGAAGATTTCCTGCCTTCTTGTTTTTCTCCTTAACTGTCCTGTTTTTCTGTTGGTACAGAAATTTAATATTATTTCCATTGCTACAGAACTGAATATTATTGAGCTTCTATAAAGTCTTGCATCTGAATCTAATCCACTCAAGCACTGACTTCCAATTTTGGGATAATTTTTTATTTTAGAAGTTAGTGTGCAAGATATTATTGTTAACCATTTTGGGGTTGGTTTTTTTTTGTTGTTGTTGTTTTCTTTTGTTTTGGCTTGGTTTTTTTGAGAATTATTCCATCCTCAGGAGTTGATAATCCTCGGTGTGGGAGTTGGTGAGCCTTCAGAGGGACAGAAAAGAGAAAGAACAGTGTCACTTGCATGACCTCATTGCATTGGAAAGAAACGGGGTTTTAAAATGAATGTCCAAAGGCTAATTAAAATGGATCAGGTAATGATAATTACGTGATTATATGAAAGGGAATCCCCATCCCAGCACTGCAATTGCAGCGAGGGACCTGCGTCAAGCTTTCTGTCTTCTTGTAAGACAGGAAGTGAAGAGGATGATAAATAATTCCAGTATGCTGTTTACCTCCATTTCTGCTAGCCTAGTTCCAGGTATTAATGTTCAAACAAATTTTTCTTTCAGAGTAAAACACTTATCCTAGATCTTTTTCAGTGCAGCGATATTTCTTAGCCTGGAGAATAAATACTTCAGGTTCTTTCAGAAAGCAGTCCCTCAAAAGGAAAGAGTGATTATATCTGACAGAGAGCAATGCTGAATAGAAACATTGCATATATATAATAAAAGAAACAGTTGTCACTAGGCTAGACTAACTTTGCAAAATTACAAAATGGCATCACACACGCCTTACTGAGAGTATACCAGAGTATAAGTTGAGCTCACTGAATTCTCTGAACTACTTTTTCATTTTCCATGTGAAAAAATCTCTGCCCATTGCTACCATCATCCTACAGCAGCTGGTAGTAGGAGAGGAGAAGAGGCAGAACCCTTTCAGAGGACATATGATGTACTTTTGCTAAGAACACAGCCTCAGTTTTTCACCCCAGTGCTTTTTTCTCAGCTAGAGACCAAAAGTCTCACTGTCCCCATTATTTCTTTTAAGTTTGATGTGAACTTTAAAAGTTTGTGTTTTCAAAATAATATTTCACATGTAATCTACCAGCAGAAAAAAAAAAAAAAAAAAAAAAAAACAACAACATAACAAACCAAACCAAAACAAAAAAAAACTACTCTTGAACATTGATGTACTATCCCTTTGGTAGGAGATAACTGCTGTCTATGCAACAGAACTCTCTAACCAGGACAGAAAACAGGGAAGAATTAAAAAATAATTCTTACATTCTACTACATATTTCTGAAGCATTCACTCACCCATAAGAAGTGTGTTTTTCTTCACGCTCTTGTCTCAACAAGACCTATAGGAATAAGCTGAATGAGATGGCTGGAATGCTAAAAACATTTAGTCATGGAAGAATTTGTCAGTTATAATTCATAAAGACAAAACGTGAAAAGAACCCATGGGAAAAGCACTAGACTGAACTGTGCATTGTTTTTTTGCTAAACTCTACATGCAGCTAGACTCTGCAGATGTCAAAGAAGTAAACAGTGAGAGGTACTGTTCCAAGACAGCAGAATCAAAGGCAGAAGTATATTTTCCTCCTACGAAGCCATGATAGATGGATGTTTATACATAGTGTGTACACCCTATTTCTTAATGACTCATCAGTGATGCTAGTCACTGGAGTATAACAAGAATGTCAGCAGAAGGTTGACAATGTGTTTTCATAAAATCTTGCTGAACCTTGTTTTCCTTGCTACCATCTTGTGACATAAGATTTTGAGAGATGGAAGGGGTAGCTTTCACCTGCAACTGACTTGCAGTGATGACAATTCATCCCCTTGCAGTCATATGGTGATTGATGTGCCTTATAACATAAGTCACACATCTGACATACACGAACAGCATTGAAACCATGTAATTTAGTGTGTATCTATTGTATATGTAAGTATATGCTTATGTTTGCATATTGTTACCTAAGTATATATCATACTCATTATACACTTTGAAGTAGATATATACAAAGAGATACTAAGCTTTTAGATTGGAGTGAGCTGTGGCAAAATGGAGAAAAGGTAAGCAGTAGGCAGGTCTTTGATTTGACTTCCTGGTGAAGGAACCAACAGAGCACTCAATCCCTTTGCCTCTTCTTGCCCTGAGCTCACTGCAGTCAGAAGGATATCCTGACTCAGGCATATGATTCATTCTGTATGTGCCATCTGGTAGAACTTAATTGTAAATGCAGCAGTCCAAGTTACTACAAAGTTTACAACATGGCCTAAAGTGCTGATCTGTACTATTTTTACTCCCTTTTCTTCCCCCTCATGGAATGTTACAAAAGTTCTCAGGAGCCTGAAGACAATAACTCATCACTAAGCTTACTGGAAGTAAGCAAGCAACTTAAAGCACAGGTATTATCCCACTCCCAAATACCTGGCAAAGACTTCATTTCTCTTTATGTTTCCTTTAAGGACAGCTAAGATTTAAAACCAGATCAAAGATTTCTCAAAGGAAAAATTAAGGCCCCACCCTAATTCATCACAATAAAACTACCCTGTTTAGACAGTGTAATTCACCCTGTTTAGACAGGCTAATTTCCTTTCATTCCATTTCTGAAGACTTCCAAAGGGAAAACAACAGCAGTTAGTGTGCCGGAGTAGAAGATGTACCTGCAGGATAAGTAAGGCAATGAGTCCTCCTAAGTAAGTGAGATGTCTTATGATATTGCATTTCTTGTTACAAAAGCTAGCATACATCATAACCCAGAATTCACATTAATCTATCAAACCAAGAACCTAGAGATCTTATGAGCCAAATCCAACATCCATAGAAAGAAACAAAATCCTCTCCATGACCTCCTAGATAGAGAATATTGAACGAGTATTAACATTCTCTTCAATATATGATCTTACTGGAGAAAAAGAATAGCAAAATACTTGCACAGAATACTGTGCTAGAGCACACTGCAACTTTCTAGTTATTGATCCAGTCTCTCAGATTCTGCATTTTACCTCAATTGCTGGATTAAGATCTGTCCTTAAACGAGGAGTCTGCTCTACTCTGGTTTATTTTCAAGTATTTTGAGTTTGGCATCAGTTCTCACTAGCTGGGGCTCATTAGACAGGATCAAAGAACGGCGTGAGCTATGGTAACCACAGCCTAACCACAGGTAATCTCTGGAGCAGTCCACATTGTTCCCTAGCTAGCTGATGCTTTGAGCCTCCATCTGGAGCTCTTTGCTCCTCCTCTACTTTGAGACTGTCAGACTATCATTTTACACCAGACTTCTTTGCTCTCTGATTCCTGCTTCTTTTGCTACATTTCCCATTTCTGCCTTGACTCTGAACCTAAATATTGTGAAGTAATGGTTCTTCTTCCTTTCATGACTTATTTCTCATTCCCTCTTTTCTGATGACACCAGCACACAATGGCTTTAATATTTCAAATCACTACTGTGTGTTTGCCAGGAGGCTTGGGAGAGCACTCTATTTGCAGTGATAGAAGCAGTTTCGTTAACACTGGGCTGAACAAGTCTGGCGCAGCAGAGGCTCGTGGCTCAGGTTACATTTTTCTTGCATGGCAAATGCCCTTTGAGTAGAAGAACAGTGCAATTGTGCCTCGGTGTGCCTTAGGGAGAATCCTTCAGCAAAGCTACCCTTTCCATGGAGGAGTGAGTGGCAACTCAAATGCTAATATTTCCAACATTTCTTCTAAACAAAAACAAAGCTGAGCTCCAGTGAAATATGAAAATCTGAGAATTCCTAATGAATTCCTAGTGAGTGTATGAATTTGTTCCCAGGAGCTGTGACACACAGAGTAGCAGCATACTGTTACTTTCACGCTGCAAGTGAAATGCTATGATAGACCACACCCGATGAGTAAAGGATCATTTGTTCCCTTTGCTCATTAAATTGCCGTTTTCTCTAAGGTTGCCTGTGGATAAACAGTCTGACTTTGGCAAGGATCGTTTTATTTATGGTATAGACTATCTTGAACTAGAACTTGAACAATCTCTTGCAGGCTCACAAATGGTTGTGAAGCAGTGAATAATATGAGAATGGAAATATTCAAAGCAGAGGTGAAAGCTCTCTGCCATTCTGACAACTGTAATAATTCATCATTTTCTAATATTTACCTGCCTTAGTAGAGTCAAATTGTTTACAGTAAGTACATATCAGTCAAGCACTTATATAACTTGACTGCAACAACTTAGTAGGCATGATTTTCTGTACCTGGATGTGGGGTGAACTGGAGCATTGCCAGTTTCAAGGTACAGTCCAGAGTTTATAAAAATGCCAGTTCAAAAGGCAACACTGGAAAATTTTCCTTACTGTATCTTGAAATGTGATCTTCTAACCACATAGACTTAGGGAGAAATGAGGCACACTCATATCCAAAAAATTTTATGTTCATTCCAACTGGGGGAAGCCAGGATTGAGATATAATACCTCCAGAAACTGTGGTAGAAGTCCAGCTTTTCATCTTGTAGGAGTAACTACAGCTTTGCAAACAGAAGATGTTCTTTCTTCTCATGCAACAAATGATACTCTTCCATTCCCTCTCAAACTGTAGCATACAGCATTCTTGACACAACAAAATTACCTTTAATTAAATCACTCCATTGACTCTTGGCAGTTAATTTTATGGAAGTATCTATTAAGGATTCTGTATAAAATGAATTTATATATATCAGTACTTTTAGATTTAATCTGAAGTCATGCTATAATGATATTAACATGAACATGCAAATCTAGTTATAATTGTTTGCACTATTGACAATAGTTTGTAGTTTATGCATCCTAAAATAAAATGGTTTGTAATGCTTCGAAACCTCATGCCAGCCATAAAGGTAAACTGTACTACCCATTTAGCAACTGTTACCTCAAGAAAGATATTTTATAGGTTTAAATTAACTCAAGGCTCAGGCAAGACAAAAAATTGGATACATGTTAAATATTTATGCCTGGGTCTTGGTCCTGAAAATCTCTGCGGTTAGTTTGATGCTATTTAATCACAGAGTTTGAATGAGGTTAAATAACCTTAAGCAGACCTGGTAGTACAGTTAAATCACTAAGTTCCATATTATAAACAAACATTTTATTTCTCAAAATTCCTGCAAATGATGACAAAGCAAAAATGCACAATAGTAGCAAAAGCTGCTCAGATGATTCCGGTAGAGCCAGGCTGCCTTACGAGGAGATTTCTTCCCAAGTTTTCAGGCAGAGACAGGAATTTCTGGTAGAATGATCTACCTTTTCTGGGCAGGATTTATATTTGTCAAAATGTAATGGAACTAGTTCTGCAAACTGACTCAAAAGATGCACATGGTCAGAGGGACCTTTCTTCTGACTCTCTGTCTTTCTCCTGAGAGATGAACTCCCCAAAAAACAGCCTTACATTGATTATAGGAAAGTGATATAGGAGAACCAGCATGGTTTCACCAAGGGTATATCCTGCTTGACAAAACTAGTGGCCTTCTATGACGGTGTAACTACATCAATGGACAAGGGAAGAGCCACTGATGTCATCTACCTGGACTTCAGTAAGGTCTTTGAAATGTTAATCCACAAGATCCTTCTCTCCAAATTGAAAAGATATAGATTTGATGGGTAGACTGTTCAGTAGATGAAGAACTGTCTGCAGGATCAAATCCAGAGAGTGATGGTTAGTGGATCAATTTCTGGATGGAGACTGGTAATGAGTGGTGTTCTGAGGGGTCAGTACTGGGACTGGTGCTCTTTAATATCTTCAACATTGGCATTGACAGAAGGTTGAGTGCACCCTCAGCAAGTTTACAGATGACACCAAACAGTCATGTCCCTGAGGGACAGGATGTAGTTGACATCCCTGAGGGACAGGATGCCATCCAGAAGGATCTAGACAGGCTTGAACAGTGGCCCCGGGTGAACCTCATGAGTTTCAACAGATCCAAGTGCACAGTCTTTCACCTGGGTCAAGAGAACCCCCCACTAGCAATACAAGCTGGGGCGTGAAAGGATTGAGCACAGCCCTGCCACAAGGACTTGGGGGTACTAGTGGGTGGCAAGCTGGACATGAGCCAGCAATGTGCTGGCTACATCAAAAGATGTGTGGCCAGCAGGTCAAAGGAGCTGATCTTGTCCTTCTACTTTGTGCTGATTAAGCCTCATCTGGAGTACTGCATCCAGATGTGGAGTTCTCAGAACAGGAGACACATGGACCTGCTGGATCACAACCAGAGGAGGGCCAGAAAAATGATCCAAGGGATAGAAGACCTCCATTGTGAGGACAGCCTGGAGAAGAGAATGAAAGAAGGGGACAGATTTTTTAGCAAGGTCTGTGATGATAATACAAAAGAAATTGGTTTCAAACTTTAAGAGGATATATTTATTTTGAATATAAAGAATAAGTATTTTATAATGCAGGTGAGGCTCCAGAACAGGTTGCCCAGAGATGTGGTAAATGTCTTATCCCTGGAGACTTTCAAGGCCAAGTTAGACCAGGCTCAGAGCAATCTGATCTAGCCATGACTGTCCTGTTCAATGCAGGGGATTTGGACTAGATAAACTTTAAAAGTCCCTCCAGCTTTAAGGATTCTATGATCCAATGATTAAACCTCCTAGAGCAACCTCATAACTTCCCCTAAAGCAGCTAAATCAATCTGGTCTATGTGACATTTGAAGGAATTACTTTATGAAAGATTACAATTGACTCTTCTTTACTAAGGCAGGTAAATAAATACAGACATTTGGCTGGAGTAAGTTTTCTAGAAGCTTGTGAAAAAAGCATTGAGCACTGCACCCCGAAAGAAGAGGTCTGAAGTATTTAAATTTGGACAGTCTGGTACAAAAAATTAATGTAATTTTTAGAAACCATCAGTGGGATCACTGGATCCCACTTAAGATGGGAATGGAGGGAATGAATCTAAAACCAGCTTTTAAAGGTTCCTACTAGAAAATGATGAATTATTACAATTATTAGAATGGCAGAGATCTTTCAGCTCTGCTTTGAATATTTCCATTCTTATAACATTCATGGCTTCACAACCATTTATTAGCCTGCAAGAGACTGTTCAAGTTCTAGTTCAAGATCGTCTGTATCATAAATAAAAGGATCATCAGAGCAGAATAGAGGGGCAGGATCACCTCTTTCAACCTGCGGGCCAAGTTCCTTTTGATGCAGCTCAGGATATGACTGACTTTCTGGAATGCAAGGGCACACTGCTGGCTCATGTCCAGCTTGCCATCCATCAGTACACTCTAGTCCTTTTTGGCAGAGCTGTGTTCTACCCTTTCATCCCCAGCTTTTATTGACAGTGGGAATTGCCACATCCCAGGTACAAGACTTCACATTTGGTTTTCATGAACCTCATGAGGTTTTCCTGGGCCCAGTGCTTGAACTGTCTTGTTTTCTCTGGATGGCAAAACCTATGTAAACTGTAAGACTGCTAAAGTGTTGGTATAGTTACAATCTTTAATTAGTCAGAAACCTCTGAATAAAGTAGTCATATCTTTAATTTCTAGGATGCTGATGGTGCATGACTTCTAATCTCATTACTTCCATTTGCCCTGTCCAAAAGTGATGATGTTTAAACTGTGAAAGCAGTAATAAAGAAAGTCTCTAAAAGTTCTCAGCAGACTCTTTGAGTACCTTTTCCACTGTTGTGTCACTTGTACATGCAAATATTTTCTTTAAGTCTAACCAGAATCCCTTTTGTTTCAACTTCTATTTGTTGCTTGTGTTCATTTCACTGTGCAAATTTGAGAGAAGTATAGTTCCATTTTCTCTATATTCCTTTTGGGATTTTAAGATAATAAGATTCTATCCCATCCCCCACTTTGCCTTTTCCTCTGCAAATTGAACAAATCCAGTTGTCATAGCCTCTCTCATCTATAACGTGCTCCATCGAGTCACTTCAGTGTGTCAACACCCTTCTTGCATGGGAAGTCCATAACATGAAACTAAACTGCTGAAGCAGCCCCATAACTGCTAGGTAGATGGGAGGAATCACCTCTATTGATTGATTGGCTGCACTACTGCTAGTACAACCATGAATGTCTTTAGCTTTCATCATCATAAGGACACACTGCTGACCCAGGCTACCCATCCCTCTAGTTTGGAGTCACTAGTAGACTTTCTGTCAACCTGGTAGTTGATTAAAGGTGTTTAAGAGTTTCAGTTCGGGGACCAATCACAAGCTGAATCTTGAAACCTCTCACTGCTGACCTTTGAGCATAGCAATCCAGGTAGATTTTTACCTGCCTTGATGTATATATCCAGTCTTTTCTGCTGCAGTTTACTCACAAAGCTGTTGTGGCTTTATGGAAAGCCTCTGTCCTGGTTTTAGCTGGGACAGAGTTGATTGTTTTCATAGTGTCTGGCATGATTATACGTTTTGGCCTTAGAAGAAAAGCAATGTTGATAGCACACAGATATTCTAGTTGTTGCTGAGCAGGGCTATACAGAGCCAATGAATCATCAGTTTTCAGTTTCTCATACTGACCTGTCAGTAAGGAGGCTGGGAGGGCCAAAGGAGCTGGGAGGGAACAGTAATAGGACAGCTGACCTAAACTGGCCAAAAAACAGCCTCTTTAATTGAGACGTGAAGAGTAACTAGGAGTAGTCATTCCTATAGACCTACTAGCATACTTTTCTCTTGTATGGCAGGAAAATCAATTTCTTCAATTAAGCCAAACGGTACAGTGATAAAGACAGACACCCCTTTTGAACTGGACAAACGTAATCATGTCTTTCTTGTGAAACAGTTCTGTTCAAGACAGAAGTTCCTCTTCAGTCTCAGAAAGTAACAGTTAAATTCATTAACTGCCTGCATGAGCTCCCTTTCCCCCCTCCAGCTGCATATGATTTCTTTGTGCTGAGTCTGCGTATACCATCCAAGTATACCTTAAATGAGAATAACTGAAACTCAGGAAGGATGATTATCTCAGAACAGAAAAGTAAACATTTTCACCTTTTTTGTTTTCAAACTTACTCAAAGCTTTCTAAATACAAACACATTAGCCCTGAGAGGTCATATCTGACCTGTAAACCAAAGGCTGTAATAAATTAAGTGCATTTGCTTTGTTCTGCAGATGTTAGAAGATCTGACCACAAAATATGACAGATTCAGTTAATTTTATCTTGGATAAATGTAATGACCATCTGTTTTGATTTTACCAGTCATTGATACAATTTCCTTTTAAACTTTATACCAGCTGGCTTGTACAAACGTGCAAAAGTTGTAAACAGAAAAAGATATTCCAATGCCAAGAAACATTTATTCATTCCACAGTTACCTTTATACTAATAATACCAAAAAAAGTCAAGAGTATTTCAAAACACAGCAGGATATTTAATGTATAAATATGGCCCTATTTACAGAAATATTTTATGTCTGTGTAAATATTATATATGGCATATGCATAAATGTATGGATGGTGTTATCCTTACAATAAGCTTAAAATCATAAGGTAAAATGCAGAACCTTGCACTAAATAATATTTGTTACATGGCTTCACAATTTATGATGTGCTTGTGAATACCTCGCCTGGCCTTTCTCTACTAAGCTACCTCTTCTGGGACTATTTCTACCATTCCTTAGTTCTCATCACTTTCAAACAGCTGTTCTTTTTTCTCTGGACAATGTACTGCAATAAAAATGATTTTTTTTATCCCAAGATACATCTGTGAAATTCTTTCTTGCCTTCAACTCTTTGTGATGAGGTAGGCAGGCAACTCCACCAGCATCTTAAGGAGTTTTCGGAAGCCAAGTGCCAGTACAGTCTACTTTTCTCTTTACTCTTCTACCTGTACACCAAGATGGAAACTCAGTGTCATCTTTACTTTTGAATATTTGTCAGAACTCTGCAATGCTTACATACATAAGGAAATGGAGGGGTCATTTTTCCTGTAGCCAGTGTCTGGGCTGTGTTAACATGGTGTTCTGAAACAAGGCAAAGAGCTTAGAGCTACTGAATTTAAGACAGAAGAACTTGGGGGTGTTGGTCAACACTTGGCTAAAAATGAGCCAGCAGTGTGCCCAGATAGCCAAGAAGGCCAGTGGCATCCTGAATCAGAAATAGTGTTGCCAGTAGGAGCAGGGAAGTGATAGTTCCCCTGTACTCAGCTTTGACAAGGCTACACCTCAAGTACTGTGTTCAGTTTTGGACCCCTCACTACAAGAAAGTCATCATGGCTGTGAAACATGTCCAGAGAAGGGTAGTAAAGCTGGTGAGGGGTCTGGTGCACAAGTCTTATGAAGAATTGATGAGGAAACTGGGATTGTTTAGTGTGAAGAAGGTTCAGAGAAGACCCTACAGCTCTCTACAACTACCTGAAGAAAAACTGTGGAAAGGTGAGGGTTCAGCATCTTTTCCTGGATAGCTAGCCATAAGGATGTGAGGGAATGGCCTCAAGTTGCACCAGGGAAGGTTCAGATTGGTTATTAGGAAAAATTTCTGCTCTGAAAGAGTGATCAGACACTAGAATGGGCTGCCCAGGGAGGTGATTGAGTCACTGTTCCTGAAAGTGTTCAAGAAACATTTAGATGTGGTACTAAAGGACATAGTTTAGTACTGTTACATAGAGCGGTAAGTAAATGGTTGGATTGGATGATACTGGAGGTCTTGTCCAACCTTGGTGACTATAGATTCTGTGATTCTATGTTTCCAGCCCCCCCCACCCAAACCAACAAACAAACAAAAAAACTACTATTCAAACCATTGGCTGAAAAATGCCTGTTCCACAATTATAAATCAATCATATGTAAATTGCCATTTTTGGAACCCACAAAAGGCACTTCTCTAAGTCCAGATTTATCCTTGCAGACAATTTTCAATCATACTCTGAATAATAGAAGCATAAGGATATTTTTTATTTTTTATTTTTTTAATGTGAGAGTTTATTTGTTCTTGCATGGATGAAGATAGAACAATAAATACCATTCTTCTAGTAAAAAAATACAATGAAACAAATGCCAAATAGCCTCTCCAGTGACAGCAGCTCTGACACTGAACTCTGCTTTTTTTCATCTTAGCATTTCAGAAGCTTCTGGCTTGAAATCTTGACTACATGGCCATTCTTATGTTTCTTTGATACACCCTCATGGGGTAAGGAAGGTTCCTTAATCTTGCTAGAAAACATTCAGCTCTTTTGAAGAGGTACAATTTCCAACCCCCCTAATCTATTTAAATTGCAGTGGATCTTGCATATACCTCAGAAAATTAAAAATAAAAAAAAGAGAGAGAGAGAGACAGGGTATACAAAAGTAATAGGAAGATGGATAGAATAAAAAGGTCAAGGCAGAATTCATAATTCTGCAATGTTGTTTACTAAGCTGTATTTTTGTAGGAATCACAGAATATCACAGATCCAAAATATCTTTGGTTAATGCAGTGGAAATACATAAGTCTTCAAGGATTGTATGCACCTCTACAAAGATCTTACTATTCTTATTGTGACTTAACAGATGAAGAACCACTAGATTTCATTTTCACATATAAAACAATAGAAATTGTCTCAAATTGTATTGCCACACAAAGTTTTACAGCATGCCATAAGATGTCTGAAAAAGTCACTTTAAATTGTTTCATTGTATTTCACTACACACAAAATTTCTAAGCTAATTTCTCCTTTGTAGAGCTAAAACAACAAAATAATTTAAGGTGTTAGGATAATTTTTAAAATTGTCTGGCAATTTGCTTTCTCCTTTTTCGCTAATAGGTATAATTGAGACATTATTTATTCAGCCTTCAGCATAGAGTGAGATTTCTTCAGTTGAGATAGATTTTTCTTCTACGTGTTTATTGTATATGGCATGGATTTTGCTTATTTGGGACTTGTCTCTCATAGGAAGGCAATCTGAATCAGAATGAGATTAAAGGAAATATATTGCGTATTATTTATTTGTTCATTTCCTAGGTTGAGTTATTTTGGCGTTACTTTTCATCTGCAAGTTTATTCTTTATACTAAACTCAGTGTGCATTAACTGTCATCTATACCAGTGAAAATTCAGTCTGGTAATTCTACTTATTTTTACTACAAGAGATTATATAGATTGAAAGATCACCAGCTTGCCTGGCATCAGTTAACTACTTGCAAAGGCTATGGTTCGTTCTCCAGCTACAAGCACATAGAGAACAACTGTTATATAACAGTGTCCTATATTCTATACAATATATAGTCATCTCCATGTCATTGATTCATAGACTTATGGAATGATTTAGCCTGGAAAGGTCCTTAAAAACCATCTAGTTCCAACTCCCTTGCTGTAGGTAGGGTTGCCTTCAAAGCAGTAACAGTCACAACATTTGATTCTGTATGTCAGCGTAATCAGTTTAGATGCTCAGAGAGAAAACTACTGTTTAGTTTTCATTGTATTCCACATGATAAGTCTTCAAAAGCTGTAAAGGAATGGTAAAGATATTTTTTTGCTTCTGCTTACAATCTTTCTTCTGGGGAAGTCTTGTAACTAACTTATCTGAACTGATTACAAACTAATATACCAATTAATTGGTTTTACACTTGAGAGGAATTTGAAAACTCCAAAACTTGAAATAGTAATCCTCAATTTTAGTAAAAAAGTAAATGCAAGTAGCTAAATCAAGATCCCAGTCCTACAACAAGATCTATGCTGGCAGTCAAATGTTCTTCATATGGCTCCACGGAGAAAGTACAGAGGCAAAAGTTAACAGTAGTTTCCAGACAAAGAGAGTATTTGATAAAAAATACTATTATACTATCAGATCTCCTCCAAAAGAGCAATACAGTACTTCAAAATGCTCCAGTATTTTATCTCAGTATGCACTGAAAAAATATATGGGACAAAATATATTTTGACTCTGTAACTTTCTTAAAATTAATAACCACTGACAGAAAAAGCTATCGTAAGTCATCTAGGAGCATAATATTTCACTGTTGCAAAATGCAAGCCCTTTGAAATAATTCCTAATAACCAAAAATTTTGTGTTAACCATCAGATTAGTGGAAATGTTGGCATCATGTAAGTATCTCTTTTGATCACTGGTGAATAATACCTGTAAAAACTAATAACTGTAAGACCAGTGCTACTGGAGTTTTTTACAGTTTGTAACTGTAACAGTCTCATTCCGAGAATGACCAACTTGTTTTACTGAACTGTAGCTTTCAGCTTCATACTGTAAAGCAATCTTCTTCTCCTATAAATCAGACTTTTTTTTTTTTTTGTAGGGTCTTAAATTTCCAACAGAGGGTATAGTGAAGGAAACTTTTAAGGAAAAGGCATTCTCTTCCCATTAGTAGCAATACTTATGTGAATGTATGTATTCAGACAAGTTTAGCAAACATATTTCACTTATTTGTATTGAACTTCAGAGGATAATGAGAAAGAAATGTTACAGTGTTGGTATTTCAGATAGTCAAGTGAAATGAGGAATGAGACAGTAATATTAATCTCTGTTTCTTAACTTAAGGACTTTTGACTTACTGTTGGATGATATACATAATTCCATCCACAAAAGTCTTTGATACAGTCTTCCTAAAATTCATGATCTATTTCTAGTCTGAAATCATATTAACATACATCAAATTAAAATGTTATCTTCAGGAGCATGATTTCTTTATTAGAAACTGTTTTTGTGCAGATACATATAACCTGCTAACAAAGTCTCTTTATATTATTCTTTTTGTTAAACTGAGCAATGTGAGATCCTTTCTATTTAACATTCATTGTTCTCCTTGCTGTACTCTGAACCATCTAATTTGTTGGCATGGTTTTGATTTCTGGACTGAATATTGTGTCAGTATCTGACCCGATCTGCTAGAATTGCCTGTTTAAATGCTTTTAGACTGCCTTGGGTGACTTCTGTCTTGCAGAGGACCTCAGGCACAACATCACTGCATCAGAGTTGAGTCGCTCCTGTGAATACCTGCTGTCCTGTAAGTCCTGGCAATACACAAAACAAAGACCACCTAGCATTCATACTCAGTGGTCTACCTTGTCTTCAACTGCTAGAAAAGCCGAATAGCCCTTTGTAAGAAGTCCCACTGGGTGCCCATCCTGCAGCATTTGCAGTGTTCTTTTTGTCTCAGGTTACTGCAGAAGGATACTTGATCTAAGAAAGCACACCAAAGAAGCTTAAAGTTTTACAGAAGTCCAAAAAGAGATATAAGAATCTCAGATGCTGTGCTGCTATGGTTTCTTCTGAGGACTCCACCCTTTTGCACGCAAGAAGAGAAGTTAGTTTGTTCATGGTGCTACCAACAAGCTGGTGTTCACTGTGACTTTAGTGGTTATGATTCAATTTTTTGCAGATATGGATATAAATCCAGAGGTACACTCGGACCAGAGGCATTGTAGCTGAGCATTGCCAGCCCATTTTACTGTAATTATTATGTATCTCCGGTCTTAGGCTGGAAGGTTCTGCCTAACTTCTGGAGTCTTTATATTTTTGTCCTCTTCCTCTTCACCAAATTTCCCCAAGCCTTCTCCGTATTCCTCCTCCACTGCCATAACGATGCTACACAGGTGAACTACACTACTCTTGCTAGAGTTTCATGCTTCCTCCATCGAAATTTCTCCTGTTTCGAAAAACCTTTGCAGTGAATTGAATTGTACTTTAATAAAACAGGACATAAGAATTTGCTTCTCACTGCCTTCTCCAGCTCAGAAAATATGCTTGACGGCACATCACACTGCCACACACAAAACTGTTGGGTATATTGTCACTGCGATTTTTTTAGAGATACCTTCCTCCAAGTCCTAATCATGTGTAATGGAAGGAAGATCCATGGTTCAGCTGTGTGCTCAACTTGCTGAAAGGTGAATAAAAACTTATTCATCTGCTTTCTACTTCTTACTTACATAGAGTATGAATATTAAGGAATTTACATCTTATTTGAAAGTTTTAAACATGAATTTTCTATTGTGCAGTTAAAACTGTAATTTTGCTTGCATTTTGGTTTGGGTGAGGTTTTCTTTGTTTCTTTTTTTTCTTTTGTTTGTTTGTATTTTTGTTTGTTTAATATTGGAAAACTGAAATTCATCAAAATCAAATTATTTCCCTTAAGAGTGGATGATCCTAGAAGCATTCCCTGCTTGGCAGGTCCTTCTTTTCTGAAATGAACAACCACTAGTGACAGGCACAGCTACCTCTTCCATTCCTTCAGTGAGTTTCAAAAGAGCTGGAGGCAGCTTCTGCACTTCCAAGATCCTAGTTTTCATGTACTCTGCAAATTCAAACAGCAAAGGGGTGTCTCACTCCAATTTATAGGAGGGAGAGGAGGTTCTTTTATTATCTATATACCCGGTGTGAGATTAAGAAGCAACGGTTCAAATGTTGGTCCGACCAGTTTATTACAAATCTTAATTAGGGAAATGGGGAAGGGGAGGACGGACACTGTTATGAATTAGGGTGATGGGGGGAAGGGAAGGAGGGCGATAGAAAAGATAGAAAAGAAGAAGCAAGGAGTCATTATAGGCAGCAAGAGGGACATAGTCACCACCATGGATCCAGCGAGGTTCGTAGTTCAGTCTTTGATCTTCAATAGCGGTGGGTCGTCAGGCATTGTTGTTCTGTTGACAACGACGACGGTGAGAAGGACGACGACGACCATGGCGATGATGGCCCCTTTTCAATGCTTTCAAAGTGGTGAAGTCAGCTATCTTTGGAGTGACAGCTCAAATCCAAAGTGGTTGAGTCAGCTCTCCTTTGAGTGGCAGCTTCTGGCTCTGGGATCTCAGCAGAAACTCCTTTGTTCCCATCCTCCGGGCCTTGCCAGCAGATAAGAGGGAGCAGGGGTGCCCATCTGCATCCTGCACAGAACACGATGGTATCGTTCCCCAATTTTCCCACACCTAGCTGAAGCTGTTTTGTCACAGGCCAGATCTTCCGCCAGTAAACACTCCTGAGCACTCTCATCCGCTCTTCTATATATAGCAGGGAGCTCTGGAGGAAGGGGCTTTCAAATGTTCCCAAAGTGATATCCATTGTCACACGGTTAGCACCCATTAGTTGCCTCCTCAACAAATCAATCAGAGTCTTATCGCAAGAAATGCCTCAGGAAGCAAGCTTTGAGCCAAAAAAACAAAGAAGGATTCTCACAAGGGGCTACCTCTTTTTCTCAGCTCTAATATAATAGGTCAGTGGAGAGACTGCATCAGACTTAATAGTTACCTATGAGAATGTCCACAGCTTAAATGACATGTGCAAAGGAAGTTTCTTCAGACTTTCAGAATAATTTAATTCTCAGTAGAGCTAGCACGTAGCATATAGTGAAAGAGACTGCTATGAATTCAGCAATTCAGATTACCATTCTTTTAATTTGGACATCTCACTAGAGTTTTTAAGAAAGCCTACAAAGTTTCTGTAAATTCAGTCAAGACGAGTTTTAACAGCATTCCCTGTATAATTGCAGAAATTCACAGGTTCACATCAACTCTTTGATGAGTTACAGGTAAGCAGCTCCACAAATAATTGGAATTAATCTGATCTTATGAAACTGCCACAAAGGCAATGTCATGTGTTCCACAAAATTCTCTTTTATGAAAACATATTTTCTAGTAAAATTAGAACAGAATCTAGTAAAATTAGAACAGATTAATAATTTGCTGGTAGGCCAGTCATATACTATATTAAATCTTTTTCAGTTTCTGTTGCAGGTCAACACCCAATATAGAGGTGCCAAGGACTCTTTATTGACACAGCCATTGTAGACTGCAACTAGGGGGTTCAGGTTTAGTCATTTGCATTCTGAAAATTCTTGCTTCATTTGTGGAAACACTCTGTGGGCTTACAGCTGAAACTAACAGTACTTTATTTATTTGAAATAATGCACGATGAAAGTGGCTACATTTAATGTATTTCAATAATGTACAATTCAATATACAGTATTTCTTACTTCATTATGCATACAGTTATGATCAGCTTTATCTACTGACACTGCACAATGAAGTATTGTTAAGTCTAAGAAACATTACCAGTTGTGGGACAGATCTTTGTTTCAAATCCCTATCTAGATGACAATATAAGCATTTCCAAAGAAAAACACATTTTGTAAGAGCAAATACTATTTTGTTTGCCATTTAAGCAATACAATAATTATGATAATAAAGAATGTCTTACACCAAAATATGTTGTGGCTCCTAAATGTCTCCATATTGCTTTAATAGTTATGGCCAAATTCTGCTTACACTCAGAACAATGGGGAATTCTACAGACTTCAAGGAGAAAGACATTAGATCTTTCATCAGCTGTGAATGTTCTCTGTGCATTTTAACTCCTCAAATATCATCCCTTTCAGTTATGCACTTAAGCAAACTTGCAGCTTTCCTAATCTTTGTCAAGCAGGAAACACTACTGCACTGGACTTGAGGATGTCCAGTAAGCTTCTTTGCTGTATTTTTAGTGCTGAAGCAAATTTCAACATTTCTGTGGCTCACAATGTAGTCTTGAGACTTTTGTTATGAGATTAGACAACAGCTAACTGTTGGTTATTAAACACTACACTTTGCTGTTTACATATCTAACATTCACTTATTCACTGAAGTAGTTAAACTTTTATATTCTACCTTATGTAAAACAGAGGAGACTTTGTCTGGAGAGATGGCTCAAATTCAACTATCTCAATAGCATTTCCTCTCTGCTACTCTCCTTAAGGAATGGTGATGAAATGCCCTTCTTCTGCTTGTCAGTGTTTAGTTACACAACAGAAGCCCAGTAAAACTTACTACGTTCTGTGATTTTTATGCATTAATGAGAGGGTGATGATAAGATATTACAACATAAGTGTGCAAGACTGGGCACTGTTTGTTACAACAGAAGGACTGACTAGATTCTTTAGAAACAATCAAACCTCTCCCTACTAGAAGAACAATCACTTAATTAGCATGACATGCCCAAGTGTCAGTCACCACCTTGTAGATTTACAGAGCCTGATGCTTATGGAGGTACAGCACAAATTAAAGAGCCAGGCTTGCAAGTTGCTGATGTAACAAAGCAATCCAACCTGTATATTGACCAAAAAAGGAAAGATTTGGTACCATATGATGATAATTATTTAACCTTTCTCATCACCTGGAAGGAAATTTTGTCTGTCCATATATTTGCCTTTGAGAACAAGAGAACAAAACAAGAGAAAGAAAAAAAAAACTGAATTGTATTTCAGCTGAAATTATATATGTGAGTGGGTTAGAGAATACTGGTCTTCCTTACCCTTCACAGGATCCTACTGAAGGCTGGTAGCATCAGATCAACTGTACTGTGCTCAGTGATGGTTTTTCAAAATTTACCAAGTATTTACCAAGAGACACTACTTCAGAGGTGTCTTAGACTAGACAGATAAAATTTGCTCCACTGTCTCGCTGTGATTACTACTGTGAAACATCTCACACATTAGTACAAATCAACATGTTTTTACTGTTTTCAGAGAGCTGATTAAGTCCTTTATGGATGTGAAACATGTTTTAAACACAGTTCCAGGGTAGTCTAGGCAGCATGCTACTTCTTAGAACACTGGAATTTTATGAGGTACCCAAAGGCTCTTTCTTCTCTGAGGTGCCAGAAGATCACCTCAGAAATATTTACATCAGCTCCTTGTGCATGTATGTTGGTGGTGTTCATTGTGCTTGCTCAAGAATTAAAAAAAATTATGAAGGTGAGGGAATAGACTCCTTACTGAGCCAAGAATCTTTTGTGTGAGGCAGCAATAAAGAGGAGGGGCATCAAATCCAGACATTACCTCAGGCATCAATGCCCTAAGGACTAAATGGAGATACATTGGGATGTTTATAGAGACAAATCAAAACTGGATTTCATACATAGATATCTAGCACACCTAGGCCTTTGAAAATCTTCTTTGACTGGTGAAAGCACAATCAAATAGCCATTGATTACCCAGCAAACTTGAGGAAGCTTGGCTCTCATTCATGTCAACAGACAATAAAGAAACCACACAATGCATAATTACATGCATAAAGAACTTCGGTCCATCCCCCTTTGAGGAAACCTTCTAAGGCAAAGGATGAAATCTGAAGGGTAAGCTTGTAGTTACACAAATTCACCCAATCTTTTAGATACATCTCAATAAACAATTTCTCAAACTGTGAAACTATCCATTAAGATGCTATGCCTTCTCACAGCAATTATCAGATCCAGATAGCAACATTTTTAAGCCTTTGAGCAATCTTCTTTTCTTTCTTTTTTCTAACCCAACACAGTGTGAATGCCAACATGACATTTAGCATGCAGAGAAGAGCCACAATTGCATGTGTCTTGATCAACAAAAACTTGTTTTGTTTTCTCCCTGGGCTGTCCAGACCAGAAGCAATAAGCAACCAGAATGTGGTCAGTGCTGACCTGGAACTAGCATTGCTGTGCCAAAGCTAATATCACTTGTATCCCAGCTGAGCTCATGGATCCCGCATGGTGGCTCACAGAGTGGCCCAGGCAGACTCCTGCAGACTAGAAAGTACCAGTGTAGCTCTCAAAGAAGACAAGAAATCTATGTACTTCTGCACAGAACAGAGCCTTTACATGCTGCCTGTATCCTCATAGAACTTAGCAAGTGTGATGCAAACAAAGTCAGTCTGTCTATCTGAACAGCATCTTGATTCAACAGTTATATATTTCCTGTTACAGACTGCATTTTAAACACAGATCTGGGCACTGTCAGTGAACAAGCAAATCAGGAATCTCTTTCCAGTCTGGATTTCAGCTATGCAGGACATCTGTGCTCATAATTTCTGATCTGAAAGTAATGTGGGACTCAATTAAGACATGATGTAAGACATTCTCATGTTAGAAAAAAATGACAGGAAAGAAGTCTTAGTAGTTCTTCTTGTTCCTATTCTACAGAAGTTGAAGAGAAATAGAATTTTGCAATCCTAGAAACTTACTGGACAAAACTATCTATTTCAACACTGTTTCCCAAAAGAATACATTTGGATATTTTCTGTTAAGAAAATGAAATGGCAGTACTTTTCTTTTGTGTTATTATGTCATCCCAAATCAAGGAAAGTTATAACATCACTGGGGCCAAAGAGCAAGTATGATGGTGTCTCAATCTGCAGGGACAGTTTTCATGTTCTGTAGGCATAAAAAAAAAAAATATGCATTTTACATTCAAATCTCTGAATATTAGCAAAATCTAAATAAATAAATAAATAAGTAAATGAATGAATAAATAGATAAATATCATGGGTCATATTTGCAAACAGTTGTAGAACAAAGCCTAATTCAGTTGAAGTTTAGGTGGCCACCAGTTCATCAACTGAACAAGTTGAATATGGCTAGATGCACAGGAATGCAGTAGCTTTACAATATCTGACTACAATTAAGCTAAAAGTGTATTACTGTATATCTCCTCCTGTTTTTGTTCTCTGAGTAAATATATTAATCCCATTTTATACCATTTTCAAGTACACTGAATCTCCAATAGAAAAAAATGTAGTAGGTCCGTGCATAAATGACTGCATAGTTCTCACATATAGAAAATAGGTCATTAATGAATTATTCCCTTCTTATAGGTCCATTACACTATCTGGGATCAACTAACTAAATAAAAAACATTATAGATGAATTGACAGATCACACACAAACATGTTCACAAGATCATTTGAAAATAATCCTGGTAGAGGCCTCAGGGAGATATGTAGCCTATACTGCAGCCAAAGACAGGACCAACAAAATCATCCTTGACTGAGCTGTCTCCAATCTCTGTTCATAGCATGTAACCTTCACAGTTAATCTTCTTTATGTTGGAAAGATGTTTTATAGTATCCAGGTGAAACTTAGTTCTATCCTTTGTAGACGTAGAACAAATTATTCCCTTTGTCTTTGCAACAGACTTTTTTTGTGCATGTAGGTGAGCTGCCTCTGTTTTTCTTTGTATACTGCTCAGAAGCAGCTCAATTTTTCTTTACAGTTTTTTCAAATCTCCTGTCTTTGTTGGATACCTTTGCCAGTGCAGAGCCAGTGAGCAGAAGAGTTTGCACTGGTTTATGTAATCTATTCAGACTTTGGCCTTTTGACATCATAACCCCTCTACGACCCTTTCAAATATCAACTTCATTTCAATCTGCAGAAAAAAGTTGAATAACTTTCTCGTGTATTCTGAATGGTGCTGCAATAGTTATACCAATTTAATTTCAGCCAAATAATTTGCTCCAAAAACACAATTCATCTTCTCAGAGCTCAATATAGGAGATGGAAACCTCAAAAAATTCTGATGATTTTGCAGGAGGCTCTGCTTGTTCAAGGTTCTGTTCCAGCTCAAAGCTTTTATACATAAATACAATGAAATGTTTATATATGCATATATAAAAATATTTCATTATCTTAAAGTTTGATGAGTTAAGGATCTGCAGGGTTAGATAAGGAAGCTTTATATCTTTTGGAAGAGGGAATTTCCCCGCGTTTCAATGAAACACAGAACTATTGCTTCTAGCTATGTAAGGGTCCAAAATAAAACTAATTAAAGACTAAAAACCATGTAAGAAGATTCCTCTAAAAAAAAAAAACCTAAAAATAGCCTAACCTGAGAGGGCTGTTATCTTATTCTTCTCATGAGTTTAATATGCATTACTGTAGCTAGAGTATGATATGTTCAATATAAAAACAAACAAACAAAAAAAATGTTTTTTAAAAATTCATTTTCAAAATTTGTGCAAATATTTGTGCTTTTTTTTTTTTTTTCAGTCAGTTAGGATCATCTGAAAAATAACTATTTCTTAT
Organism: Lagopus leucura; assembly: GCF_019238085.1. Lineage (NCBI taxonomy): Eukaryota > Metazoa > Chordata > Aves > Galliformes > Phasianidae > Lagopus > Lagopus leucura. The sequence goes on along the minus strand of NW_024962335.1, from coordinate 34,720,338 downwards.
TTTTTGTGATTCAGTCAGCCATAGAGGACTCACCACTGTACTTGATTGCAGCATATCTGCCAATACAATGCATACACATTCATACATAAAGCTGATTAGTAGGAAACTGGTATGCCACAAGTGACATTTTCTGAAATGCTCAAACATGAAGTTTTCAGTATTTAGAAAACATAGTACTATAAGTTTTTACCTGTGCAAACTCAATTAGCACCTCTCTAAGGGCTGATTCTTCTGGAAACAATACAACAAAAAGCTGAAAAATTGTATACTATCTCTTGTGAGACTAGGTATAATTTTTTTTTTTTTTTTTTCTCTTATAAGCCATCTTCACAATCGGTATTTGAAAGTTTTCAGTTTAATTTCATCTGTGTCACTTTTGCACGAGCATTTCTTATCAGTCCGGATAAAAAAGTAATAGTTGCATTCCAGCTTAGTACTAGATCTCTGTAACAGCTGAAGTTTTCTCTTGGTTCCCCATTTCCTCTATGGTAAGTTTAGCAATTTATACTGTAGAGCTATTGATTTCCAGCTGCACTGAATTATCAGGAGTTATTAAATTACATTAAAGAATGAGGATACTTTAAGTATCAATGGATTTATTTTAGAGCAGTGTATTTCCAGCTTCTGGATACACAGACTATATCAAAATATCTATGCTGTGTAATTTCATTTTGCACCTATTTAATGTCTACAGATTTAAACATACAATGAAGCATATTTCACAGTACTTTAAGAAACATTCATGAAATAAAATTAATCTTGGGAAACTAGTTAGACTCATTTATTTATTTATTTATCTCACACATCAGTTTGAAAGGATGCAAGAAAAAAAGCATTTATTTGTTACTTTTGGTAACAAATAAAATAAAGTAGGAGTTCAGCAAAGTTCTCTAAGCCATGATATCTCCACTTGCTGTGTTTAAGAAACAGTACTGAAGTTATCTGAGACTTTGTTCACTACATATTTTCAAAGATGGGAATTGTTTCATGATTATTTGAAATAATACAATACAAGAGAAAACAACAACAAGAACAAAACCACACTTCTGAGGACTATTTGTCCATACCTTGGAAAACACCAATGATGCAAAACAGTTGCTTTGTCTTAAAAACATTTTAGTACAGTAGTGCAAAATGAGTTCCATAGTGGTTTGTTCCTCCTCCTTTAAAAGTTAAATTAATTACATGAGAAAACATTGCACAAATGAGCCTCCAGAAATCTTTCAGATTCCTCAAAAAGAGGAAGGTATTGGAACACACTGCCCAGAGAGGTATTGGATTCACTGTCCCTGGAGGTTTTCAAGAAAAGGATAGATGTGGCACTAAGTGACATGATTTAGTAGTATGGTGGTGATGTGTTGATGGTTGGACTAGATGATCTTAGAGATCTTTCCAACCTTAATGATTCTATGATTCTATGATTCTATGTACAATATAAATGTACAACCTCAGTTTTGTACATCCCGAAATACTCTGTATCTGAGCTGTAGCTTCATTTATTCCTAGAAAAACACCTGACCTCAGAAGGTGATCTGGAAGGTAAGAAGAGTGGGATGAAAGAAAATTTTCTTGTACAGAGGCTTGTCACATGCTATGTTCACAAGCAGAAAAGCAGAACCCCTGCTGTCAGACGTGGAAAGAGAATATAGGAAATGTTTAGTCTGTTCTGCATATCAATTAATCTTGCCTCTCCCTTCCATTCTTCCCTTGCTCCTTTGCTTCCTTTCTTGTTCTGGTTTTCAATAGGATAGAAGTAACAACTTTGAAAACAAATTCCTTTGCTTATTGTTCACTAATTTTACATGGAACTCCAAGAACCAGGAGTAGGTCCAAACTTTGCCTGACTCAGATCCAGTGTTTGAGCCTGGATTATCAGTGTTTCAGGTAAGAGACACATGGTCCTGAGATTATTTTATTTCCAGACCCTTTTTCTTTTCCTCTTTCTGTTTCTCATATTTTTTTCCTGACACAAATTTCCGCACAATTGATACAGTTTTGTGAAAAAGTAAACTTCAGAAGGTCAGCACTTTCTACAAAAAAAAAAAAAAAAAAAAAAAAAAAAAGTCTTGCTAGATAATTCTTTGTGTTTATCCTGAAAACTCTTGCTGGATAAAAAATATTCCCCATGTGGAGAGAATAAATAGAAATAGTGATAATGAAATCATAGACTCCTAGCCTATTTTTGTACAGTGGGATATGGAAAACATGAAATAAGCAAAGGATAACAAGGGTGAAATTAATCTGAATTCTGCCTAAAAATCACATTCACTGAGTCTTTCTTTTTTTTTTTTTTTTTCCTTCCCCTTTCTTCCAGCACATTGAGTTGATTGCATACTGGATCAATGAATTCTGAATATTTATTATAAATATTCATTTTATTATTATTATTTTATTGACATAATTTCATAGGCAAAAAATAAATACATAGGGGCCATGACACAATTAAAAGACTTTTTTTAAGAATTAAAAGTCTAAGAAATGCATTTAATGTACAAAGAAATAGCACATTTGATTGTGTTCCCTTGAAATATGATCGACAGCAATTAGATGTATTCTAGCCTACAGGAAGATATGTTTTATTCACTCTATACCAAACACACTCAGGAGTTGAAAAGATATGGAAGAAAACATTTTGAAAAGCTAGCTAAATCCTGGGTGAAGCTAATCTTTCCTAACAACGTAACAATGTTATCCAAATTGCCTACGGTAAAGAATGAACAGAAGGGGAGAATACACATTATGTTTCACTAAAGAGAATAAATGTTAGTTTAATTAAACAAAAAGGCTTCATAGTACTTTCAAAGTAACCACAAATGTAAACACACTGGGAAAGCGTCTATTGTAGTAGAAGGTATGTCTCAACTAGTGAAAATGCAATGGAAAGATAGCAGGAGCCTGCAGATAGAAAGAATACTGGCCCAAAACCCTCTTAGCATAATGAGACTTGGTTTTATCCCTGCTTCTGTAGTTTAAATGGTTGCACATATGTGTCTGCCATGACCACTGAGCACTTCCTTTGTAATGTTAGACAGTAGTGAAGTGTTTCTCAAGTACAGAAAGCAATAATCATATTTTTTTTAGTTACTTTGAGTTAGCCTTTTTGAGTTTGATAGTCAGCTGTGACTGTGTATCTGTATTAGGTAAAAAATAACCATCACTGTACGATGGAGCCAAAACAGAACCCACCAGATTTAGAAATTTCAAAAATAGCTTTCAAACTGAATTTCAATTCAGCAAAAATGATAGCAACAAAATCTGGATGTAATGCATACCAGGATAATCAGCCAATACAATCCACTTAATTTCTCTTAAATATCCAAATCCCAGATGAATAAAAATGATACTTTTACTCAATGTTTCTTCAATGTAGTGATTTAAACACAAATTACTGCTAAGGCAAACTTCTGAAGTAAACATAAACTTAACTGAGATAATCAGTCACAGTTTTTGCTGAACTGTTCCCCTTATCTTCTTTTCATAGAGCATTTTTGATGTGACTGGCAGGGACCAGAATTCATTGTCTTTATTACTACTATTTGTAATTTGATGGGCCCTATTAATTTCTTCAGCTTTAGGAAATGTATCACTAGGTGCTACAAAGCACCCCTAGAGCAACAAACCTAACTCACTTTCAAAAATCTTTCAAGAATAATGTGGAACTGTATGTTCACTTGTTCATGCACACACATATGAAATACACACGAGTGAACTTACTCTTTGTCCTTATTGTCATAGCAGGCTATAAGACAAAGCGTTATTTGCCTCTTTCTTTAATTTAAAGCAATGATGTAGTGATAGTAAGTCCCTATGACATATTGGGAAGAAATACCCAATTTATGAAGAAAATACATTATTCAAAATGTTTGAGAATTACAGCAGTTAAACTGATCAGCTGACTACTCATAAAACTCTTCAGCAATGGAAAAATTCCATTAAGTGTTAATCACTATTGACAGTAACAACCATATTAGAACTGCTATGAATTCTAAAACAGAAAAGCAGCTATAGACTTTCCACACATACACACAGGTATACAGTTGTGCATATTTTCCCTGAGTCTTTGTTATTAAAAGTAAACAGCTGTTAAAATGAATGCAAACCTGATTTCTTAGATTGCAAAATATCGTTTTATAGAATTATAGAGTGGCTTAGGCTGGAAGAGACCTTAAAGATCAGTTAGTTCAACATCTCTGCTGTGAACAGTGTTGCCAAGCACTAAATCAGGCTCTAGATCAAGTTGCCTGGGTTCCCATCCAACCTGGGTACACCTCCAGGGATGGAGGAATCAACAACTTCCCAAGGAGTTTGCTCTTGCAGCACAACTGTGTGAAAAATCCCTATCATATAATCTCTTTCCTCTTTTAGTTTAAAACCATTTCCCCCTTGTCTTATCACTATCAGACTGCATAAAGTTTGCCTCCATCCTGTTTGTAAGCTCCTTGTATTTACTGGAAGGCTACAGTGAAGTCTTCCAAAATCCTTCTTTTCTCCAGGCTGAACAAGACCAAATCCCTCAACTTTTCTACATAGTGGAGGTACTCCAGCCTTGCTATCATCTACATGGCCTTTCTCTGGACCCCCTCCAACAGCTCCACATCTTTACTGTCCTGGAGGCCACACAACTGGACAGAGTACTCCAGATGGGGCTGCACTGAGGCAGAGTAGTGAGGAAGACAATCACCTCCCTCTTCCTGCTGGCCACCTGTCTTTTGATGCAGCCCAGAATACTGTTGGCTTTCTGGGCTACAAGCACACACTGCTGGCTCATGTCCAGCTTTTCATCCACCAGGATCCCCATGGCCTTCTCCACAGGGTTGCTCTCAATGAGTTCTTCACCCAGTGTGTGCTCATACCTGGGATTGCAGCAATTCAAATGCAATAGCTTGTACTTGCCCTTGTTTAACCTCATTAGGTGGGCCAAACTTTCAAGCTTGTCCAGGTCCCTTTGAATAGCATCCCTTCTTCTGCCATATTAACTGCAACACTTGGTGTCATCTGCAAACTTGAGGGTGCGCTCAATCTCACTGATTTATTTATGAACTTATTTCTTTTCTTAACTTTTGCCTTGCATAACTTACAATGATTCTCTTAAAGTGCAGTGGACAGGCCCACTGGCACTCTACGTATATCTTCTCCTAGTTATCCAACACCATAGGAGTATCAAAAAATTCTAATTTCTTTACTTTCTAGTATGTTTTGGACACTATGACACACTGTCATAACTTGAGTCATGTACTTTGTCATCACTACACAGGAACTGTAGTGAAGATCTTTGATTACAAACATGTCTCTAGTTTATCTTCTAGGCTTTTAAGATAAGCAACAAGTTTTTCACAGAAGACACCCAACAGTAGTTCTATTCCATGCCTTTCAGTACTGCTCCATACTCACTAAAAGGGCTAAAGTTTAGTGGTAGACCTATTCCAGGAATCAAGAAAACTCAGTAGGCCACTTTCCCAGCATCCTAAATCTTTTGTTCGATCATAATTTGACCTAGTGAAACACAAATACTCCACCATTCTCCTGGGGTAAGGAAATATTTTCCTTTGTCAAGTTTTTCATTATGCCCATGTAAATCAAAGTGCATGCTGTCAGTCTGAGGGAAATATCCATTGTCTATTTCCTTTGAATTCTAATTGTTTGTGCTTTCTTACAAAAGCATAGATACATTAGTGGGAAGGGAAACAGCGTATAGTTTCCTGAGGGAATCTGAGAATTCTGAACTGTTTTGAAGTAGTTCTGGATTTTAGGAGGAAAAAAAAAGTGAAAATTTAAAAAAAGAGGGGATGAAAAACAGAACAAAAATAGATGATAAAGGAAGAGAAAAGAAAAAAGAGCGGCAGAATGGCTTAGAATGTAGGCCATCCTGAAATTTAGGATGACTTCTGATTATCCTACTACAACTAAGTGCAAGGAAGAAAATGTTCCTCTATATTTATCATGTATTTATTTACACTGTTAAAATTAACAGATTCTACCTTAAGCCTGTTTTTGAGATTCAAGTGTTGTGTTTCTGACTTTCAGCATATGTATGAATTCCTTTTTCAGTGCTAACAGTTCTATTCCATTGCAATTTATATAATTTATAATATAAATTTTTTTCTTAATTTTCTTTCCATGTACACATGGAAACACATGTTTATAACTTCAGCAAATGCCTAACATTAAAGGAAATATGAATTGATTAACTCTTGATTGTGGCAACAAAGATTTTAAAGAGCAATTAGCTGATACAAAAAGACTTGGGAAGACAGAAATAAAAATCGGAAGAGGTGTGTCAAAAATGAATTAAAAAAATAGTTCTCCCAGACTTTTATGTGGATGAACCACGGCTAGAGGCACCCCATTTCCACATCCTCCTTTAGAAAAAAATCTCATGAAAGAAAACATGTTAACAGAAATCAAGACTCAGCATGTATATAAGGGACTAGCCATGAAAGCTTAAACAATAGCATGGTTTAACAAGGTTTTCACATAGTTTGCTTTTCCATTTAATTAAGTTTGATGAATTTTATATAAACTGTGTAACTGTTTAAAAAAATAACTGTCATCTCAAGAGATTTCTTCACAGATCAACTATCTAAAGAAATAGGAGGATGAGAAAGAGGCAGGGAAGTACTAACTACTAAGACCTAGGATTTACTGTTTCCCTCTTCCATTAAATTTCTTTTGTTCAAAGTGTGTGAAATGGTGATCATTCCAAAAATAAATGAAGCTAAAAATTGGCATGCACTTCTATTTTGAAATAGGCATGGCAGCTTTCACTGGAATCCATTGAACTGAGAAGACATAAAACCATAGTGCAGACCTGGCATAATTATGACAATTCTGTTTCTTCATACAAGTATTCATAATGAGGCTTTTCATAAGGCTTTTTTTTTTTTTTTTTCCTCCTGAAGAGTGAGTAATATTCCAGACCATACAAATCCTCTGTCTCCATCACCTCTTTAGATCAAGATTTCTGTTAGGACGCAGTTTATTTTTAGTAATAATGATGCATATAGTCACAGGTATCCACGAACGAAAATGGGCAAAGCTTTCCCCTACAATCATGCTTGTCTGGGCAAAGAACTTGAATGCAATATAACTACGTAAAATTCTTGTACAACTTGTTGGTTGAAAGTCCTTTTTTTTTTTTTCACTGTAGAAAAGATCCTCATTAGGACGCGAAGTGTTAGTTGGGAATTGTTTCTGTCCCCTTACCATCTGCTATCACAGCATTTCCATAATCTAAAGCCCAAATGACTGAGTAATATTGCTGGAAAATTCCCATCCCACTGAACCTGCAGATATAACCTTTTGCGAAAGAAATAACAAAGCCACATTAACAAACAAACTAACAAAACCAGTTTCGGACCTCTTTCTATTCATCTGGACTGAGGGTAGTAATGGTAGATATTTCATAGGGATACAGAGCACCAGTAGCCTGATATTATGTTCACAACAGTTGAAATTGCAGACCCTAATTTGGAGTAATGATTTAATACCTTAAATTTAAATGCTTATAAAGAGATTTGGTTACAGCACTTCAACTTTTACAATATCTTAGCTCACCCAAAAACAATTTCATCTTACAAATATGAGGATAAGCCCTGTTACCTGTGTTATTCTCTCTGTAGACAAATTACATGACATACATTTCCAGACAATGTTCTAGCAATAGTCATTCTAGACAAAGACCTGAACCCTCCAAGGCTTAACTGCAACTTTAGCAACTTGCCTGTTAGCCCTCTTCTTAGACTTTCTTCCCAGCCTAGTCCAAGCACTTGGTGTCACATCTTCTTTGTGTCACAAAGCCCCTTTTGTCATTTTGCTCTCCTACCCTCCCCAATGGCTTCTGTCCTTACAGTCCTAATCCATTTCACAGCCGCAGCAAATAGCTCAACTCTGGAAACCATGTTTGATATAGCAGAGTGGACCTCTGATCTTACCATCACTTTGTTAATAAGGCTTCCTATTGCACTTGAAAAACACCCTAACATTAAGAGCAAAGAAACAAATATCTTCACTGTAATATTAATAGTACACTTAGGGATGGTGACAGATTGACTCTGTTGGAGACAAGAGTTTTCAGTGATGCATGTACAGATTCTGGTTAGGAACTGATAGCCTTTTTCCATCATATTGCCACCCCTAAACTTTCCCTTCCAAATTCAACGTGGTGCTGAAGCCATGACCTAGAGAGACCACCTCAAAGAACAGTGTAATCAGTAAGACAAATTAAAGCTTAGGTTCCTAGCTGACACTGCCAAGAGAGGTGCCACTTTATGGTCTTTGTAATGTAGACACCTGCCACCCAGGGAGAACCAGACTGAAAAACCATCAATTAATAGATTTATTCTATTTATTTTATGACATCACATCAATTAAACTTCCATTCTAAAACCTCAGATTGTAGCTGAAAATATCTCCAGGAAATACCAATCACATTTAAATTAAAAATACATCTCACTTCAACTAGCTACTTCTGTTCTTCCTTCTCCCCTCTTATATCTCAGAAGTGACATACTACAGATGAGGAAGCATGGAAACAAATTTAAAATCACCATTTAAGACTTCAACCCAGCAGGTGTGCATATTTTACTCAGAATTTATGAGAAGTAGCAGATATTTTTAACTCAGCTCTGCCCATCTTGCCACAAATTCTAACTGGCCAATTTCTACATGTAGTCCCATTGCCACTGAAGGCAGTGAACATGGCTATCAGAACACACTCAGAAGAACTAAGTATTTCTAGTATTTCCTTCCAGTAATGCTCTAAAGTTGTCATAAATATTTATATATTTCTATCTGTTCAAATGTGCATCAGCAATGAGCAAACCAAATCTCTCGATAAAGCAGAGGATTCTTTTTCCTTCCTGTTCAGTTGCAAGTCACTTCGCATAAATAAGAAGCCTGTCATTGCTGAATTTCATTACCAATTTCCTGTCATTAAATTGGATGCTATTAGTAAGTGAACACTGAAAGACAAACAGAAATATAAATTCTTCTCTATAGTGAAACTCATCCCTAAAGGAAACTTTGATGAGAAGCTAGTAAGTCACTATAGGTACTTGTCTGTTGTGGAGATACGCAAGCATAGTTGGATTGCTTTTCCTAACCTCTTTTGTTAACCCTCTTCATCTCAAACAGACATTCCAGCCTTATCCCACCCCTTCCTGATAGGAAATACTCCTAGGCATCAACCAATAAATTAGAAGAGAATACAGTCACATAGTAAAAGCAAGACAAAGTAATGACATTTCAATAAAACACAGTATTCATCCTACACTAATGAAGCCAGAGAAGGAGAAGATATTCACAAAAAGATGCACCCTACAGCCCACACAGTCTTCAGAGTTATTTTCTCTACAAAGGCATCCTGTCCCACACTCCCTCCTAGCACTTGTGCTTCTGGGGTGCTGACCTGAAGGTGTCCCTCATGTTACTGTCTTCCTACTTTCCTCCCCTAAGATGACCTCTTTAATTAAAATGAGAATGTGAGAAAAGCTGAAAGAGAAATAAAAATCTAATTTCAATTGACATTTTCCCCAAATTTGATCTGCTGTGCTTGGGCGAGACAGAGTAGATTGCTACTGTAGCGAGAGCTGCCACCAGCTCCTGTATTGGTTTCCTAATGTTTTCCATTGCAAGATTATTGCAATCAATTTCTGAATCATGTTGACACCTCTACTGTTTGTCTTTGAAATCTGGCAGAAGAGATCCAGTATCGTGCCTTTCATTGGAACTGTTAATAAATTCAGATTTGGACAAGTAATAGAGGTGTTGAAAATCACAATTTTTATTGCATTTTCCAGTGCCAAAAATTATTTTGGCAACCTGTTAAAATTCCCAGAGATTCAATGAGTCTGCCTCTAAGTTACACCCATACCTTCTTCATGAGTGGCTGTTGTGGGCTGGTGCAGACAAAATGGCTCTGCCAGTCCTCAAAGGAAATTTAGCGTAATAGGCGCAGGATCAAGAAGGCCAGCGTGAAGACATGAGATGGCAGCAGCTGCATCAGGAACCAAGAAAGGAAAAGCAAGTCACTTGGCTGAGTTAGTTGCCATCTAAAGTCTTCCAAAGGAAGAAAAAGGACAAATTTATATTTGTCTCATGTAGCCTCAGCTTCATGACCTTTTTGTGTAATGCAGACTTTAATGTAAGGAACACACTTGTATTTTCTCACAGGAACCCTGCACCAATCTGGAAAACAAGTTACACAGTTCCTAGTCACTCTGAGGAGTAGCAACGTTAGATGGATTTCACACACTAATTGATGACCAAAAAGAAAAAGAATTAAAGAAATACACTGTGTCTTCTCAGATTGTGCCTTTGTCATAATTCCTTCCATTGGTTTACATTTCTGTTCTTAAAGGTAGTCCTCAGTGCAGGAATAGTAAGTCTTTCACTTTCCTCCCTTTTGGAGGAAGAGAGCAGCAGAAGTTTGCTAGAAAGCAGTGAACTGTGAGGCAGTCACATCACTGATGGAAGGTGGAGGGCATGGCAAACCTCCAAGGCATCATGGACTAGGCATAGTGCCTACACATAAGAAAATGGAAAGCAGAGTTGAAATCTAGTCTTCCTTCTAGAACTAGGCAGAACTATTGTTTTAGCTACAATTAATCGGGTTAACTAAGCATCCTAGCACAGCTCTGGGGACTCATACAACTTCAGCCTACACAGATTTCTAGCTTTTGTATTCCTCATTTCCAAACATGCACTACAGCTATACTTTGAGCTCTCCCAGGCCCAACAGTCTGGCTCAGGATCCTGCTCTGCTACTGTCTTCACAACTCAAAGCTCCAGGATATCACTGTACATTTCCAGCTGTGGAGTCAGTTATGGAGTTGATATAACAGAAGTTACTGTAATTGAGTGTTATATCTGGCTTAGCTGAGATTTCTGGATATGGTGATAGCTTGCAGTCAGATTCTGTAGTAGTTCAACAGGGATCGAACACAAAGATTTCCAGCAATGCAGAGCTAATAGTGGCCTCATTTGGCAGAGGAAGGAGTAGATGTATTCCTATGTAACCTCTAAGTCATTTTGATAGAAATCTCAAACTCTGCATGCTGTATAAGCACAGACACAAACAAATCTTACGAGGCCTTCTGAACCTCCATAGCACATCTAACAAAAGGAAAGAATATTGCAGAAAAGAATGTGGAAACTCACCACTCCTATTCCAGCTGAGACTATTAGGATTTTCTCTGGGATTCCTGTTTACTCATTTCCCAGCAGTGCTTAGATATTAATTATTTCATGGCAGTGTTCGAAACTCTTTTTTTTCCCCAAGGGGCCGCATTCAGAAGCAGTTCCTGGCTGAACTGCTTCTGAAATCTATATATGCCAAACAAAGACTGCTCAAAGATCTGGCAGTGTAGAAGTAAGCTTGTTCCGTATAAAAAAATCACAGCATATGCAAGTAGACTGGGAGAAGATAATGTCTATATCCACCTCAACCTGCTTTTGAAACATTACACTTTTATTTCATCCATTTTACCAGTAGGTGAAGATACAGTATCACATAGAACCATCACAGCTAGTGGAAATCATTTATTGGGTTTTAAGTCTGCATGCTATTTTAAAAGTTTCTGGGAGAAAGAAGAAAACTCATTGTAAGGTAGATCTGTTCCTGCTAAAGAATTCTTCAAGAATGGAACATTCAAAGTAATTCTTATAGAATTGGGTTTAAAAAAAAAAAAAAAGGGAAAGAGCATACCAGTTTGAAAAAAGCAATCAGTTAGAACGTATGTTAATCACACTTTCACACGAGGATGTAACAAGACAATCTCATTTATATTTTCCATTTAGCTGTTACAGCCTTGGGGAAAAGTTTTATCAGTTATAAGATGGAAATGAAGTTTCAATAAACATATGTAACTTTAGGAAAGAGGCTGGTTTGCTTCAGCACTAAATTTATAATGATTAATACTTCTGCTATTTTTTAATATTTAGAGGACACAAGCTGCTGTTTTCCCACTGTACATAAGTACTGACTCAGCAAGTGGCTGTGTGAGGTGTACATTTTCGAATGTGTCAACCAAAAACAGAGCCTACTGTAATTGCAGTTAAACTCTGAAGTCAAAGTAAAATGGGAAGAAACACACAGTCAGATATGCTTATGCATTAAATGTCAGGTTTTTTATAAGATTTTGATATTTAATTGCACATTATAAACACCTGTTTATTTTCTTGCTTGTCAATTCTGTGTGTTTCTAGGTTTATTTTGTTCTGGGAGAGATCACCGAACCTCTCAGGGGATGCTTCCTAAATGCAGACATGCAGTTTACAGATGTATCGTCTAGTTTTTTAGATATATACATGTATCTTGATAGGTCATGCTTCATATGTGAATTGTATAAAGTAAAAGTTAACGTTCATTTAAAGCAAAATCTGAAGTTCATTTAAAATGTACTCACTGAGAGAAAAAAGGGAAGAGGAAACTTCCTCTGGTACACACTGGTTGGTGTGGTAAATGCCTCCCTACCACAAGATGCAGTCCCAGACATGAGGTTTCTTAACCCCTTGCCAGACCTTTCTCCCTGATCAGATCATTCCTGAGTCTTCTCCTTCCATACACATTTTTCATCTTGAATTGTCAGTTGCTTATAACTTTCCCAAACCAGTTTACCTTGGGATGAACCCCCTTTGCCATTTTTCTACCAGAAGTAGATGTCTTCTTTGGCTTCTTTTTTTCTTTTTTTTTTTTTTTTTAAACAAAGCTCGTGAATACATTTCTCTACTCTGAATTCACCTACTTCCCTTATGTTTCAACTGTTGCATCCATGTAGCATTTGCATGTAGATATGTGTAAAGGTCCCTACATCTCTTGACATGAGTAATAACATCAAATAATGCTAAAAAGTTTCATGGGACAAATCAAGTAAATGATGTAAGTATGTCTACTATAACAAGCCAAAATCTAGAAATAAAAGAATATACTAAAATTAAGGGAAAAAAAATCAACACAACAACCATCCATGCATGCACCAACATCAACAATAACAACAAAACTGAAAAGAGAAAGGAGAATGAATGTAGCCTAGACTGTAATGTACTCAGTACCAAATCACAAATCTATTGAGCAACCTGTGAATTTATCTCAGGTCGTCAAACGCAGAATTTTGAATCAACATAAACACTGTCCCTCAGTTATTTACCTAGCAGAGGCTCTTCTTTGTATACTCTACACACATATGAAGTACATGTTAAGCGTTTTTTCTATCACATATGAATTGTCACTTATCAAGCTATGTGTTTATATGTATATGAATAAACACATTCCCTTTATTTTACACAGTGATTCCATAAATTCCAGGTGTAGTCTTTAGTCCCATATCCAGATCTATCAGTGATAAGTGGACTTCTCAAAAAGATTGAGATTTTACCCAGCAAGAGACAGCTTAAAATGCTGAATACAGCTTTTTTTTCTTTAGCCAAACCACAAAACCCTTTCTCAAGAAGGAATGACCTCATATCTTTACTAACACAAGCAAAACTGAATGAGCTCACACACTAGCAGGCATAAACACATACACACATTAACATACAAATATATCTAACCAAATAACCATGCAAAAGTTAACAGTTTTAGGACATGGACTTCCAAGAAAAGTGAATAAGTATGGATCTTGGAATTTAAATTCTTTTCTAAGAATGATGCCTGTTGATGGTTCTTCATAAGCCTTGAAAACTGTACAGGTAATTACATAAATAATTTGCAGACTTTAAATGCTTTCTTTTTCCTTCTCTTTTTGAACCTAACACACAAATGAAGAAAACAGACATATTTTTCACTTCTTTGGGTTGCTTGGAGGGGGAAAGTAGCATGATATTTTCTTTATAAATACCCCAGTAGGATAGATTATGCAGAAAAGATGTAGAACAAGAAAGACTAAAGCTGTGTAGAGAGGCTTCAGAACAGGATTGAATACATCAGCATGGAAATGAAATACTAAGTATGTAAGGCAAAAGCAACCTGAGTTCTGCATATTCTTGAATGTGTGTTTACACTCTTCTGAACAACCTCACAGTTCTGACTGTCCTTATTTGAAAACTGTATATTAGAAACAACCACAAGAGAATTATTTGAATTAAGAAAAGGCTTGCACACGAAGAGAAACAAAATAGACTATAACTTCCCTGCTGAAAAAAGAGATGACAGAAGAGAAATGTAACATGATCAACAGAATAATGAAGAAGACGAGGAAAAATGGTTGCTCACTATTTCTCATAACATAAAGAATTTGGGATAATTCTGTTTCTTTTGCACCAAAAACAAACAAAAGGAAGAATTATTTCAAGCTACACAATAACATAAGTGTGGAATTCTTCCACACGATACCATGGAATCTAGCAATGTAACCAGTCAGAAAAGAATAAATTCATTGTGGGTATTCCAAGTAATGTTAGAAATGCATCTGCTAGTCATTCATGAATTCAGTGACTATCAAGTGACTAGAAATCATCCACTTTATATTAGTCTGTGCATCTGCTACTTGTCTCTGCCACAGATAATTCAACAGACATTGATTCTGACCTAATATGGTTATTCTTTATTCTTTCTTAAGCCATTGGATATCAAGGGCTGAAGAAGTGCAGGTCCTATGTAATAACACCCACAGACAGACTACTATTACATTTTCCTTTCATATTCACTGTTATGTAATATTCTTAAATTGATAAAAAGTCTGACTTACCTTATTCATTAAGATGAATTAGTAAAAGAGTTCCTAACATACAATCTGGGATCATTTTTCCTCTGATTTCCATATTGCTCCATAGTTCCCTTGCTTTCGATACGTGCACTTTTTAATTTATCATATGGGCTATTTGCTGGCTTAATACTGAGCATATGCTCATTGATTTCATAGCTGTATCATCATTAAAATTTGGCTTTTTTTAATGAAATCAAGAAATATACAGTAAAGATTGATTCAGGGCACTTCACGACCTTAGTGTTCAGTATAGAAGCTAATAATGCCTAAGGCACTGAAAGTTTTTTCCACGTAGTTCTGCAGTGTCTCCTTAATCCTGACATAGGTGTAGTGTATCCTTAATATTTCAGTTACTGTTGTTCTTGGTTCTGCACCAGAAAAGCTCAGCAGTCTCAGCTGAAGCCCTTGGGTAGCCCTTGTGAAGTCGGTTTGGCTTTTTGTACCTCTTGAGTGCTTTGTTTTCTCATAGGTCTAGAGCACAAATCTGGCTTTCTTCACACTTTATGTTCCACTTCTCTGGACTACTTTAAAGTATGTGTTTTGTAGCAGTTGTATCTTTATTATTCAGTAAGTATCAAGTTGAAGAAACCAAATTCATGGCAATTTATTCAGGATGTTAGCCCAAGTCTCATGAGATGAAAAGTCAGCCAGGGTATAACTAAAAGGGCACTGTCCCAAATTTGTTATTTATTAATAACAAACTCTACTGCAGTTTTCTTAGGATTGCCACAAATTTCCAAGGATCAACATTATTTCTGGATTGCAGACTATTTAAGCAAGAATTTTATATGAAAACTCAGAGAGAGAGGTGATAATTTTCAAATTGTGCTTTCTGAAGTTCAAAGTAAATCATTCTCCTCTTTACATTCTTCTCCCTTGTATTGTTATTTGCAGTGTTTGTTAAGTTTTCTGCCAGCCTGTATGCAGCAGTAGCTGCTTACATTTTAAACATGTCACACTCCCAACATGCTGGGAAGTATCACAGCCCAGTATAATATTTGGCTTTCGAATTTTTGTTTTGCAACAGGAGGACCAACAGACTAGATCAGCAAAAGCAACTTCAGTTATTAGAGTTTGGACATGAACTTGGCGTGCTTATGCCAGATAAATACAAGTGCCTCTTTTCATGCTCTTAATGGAATCATTAATTATGTCAACAGCTCAAACGATACATCTCCGAACACTTTATATTACTTTGCAAACAGGTAGTCACATAGAAGTCTTAGAAAAAGTATTCTTACATTCTAAATTAATAAATTCTAATCATAAATAGATTTCTGGTTGCAGGGCTTAAATAGGTATTTTCTCTCATCCTCTTATTCTGAAATACTGAGACTGAAGTCTCAGTGCTTGAGGAAAAAAATTAAACTGAACAATATATTTACGTGCCTTGTCATAAACTAAATTAAGTTTTTGGCCCTGAAAATTTCCAGTGCTTTGGGTTAAGAAGGAAATAGTCTCAATAAACTTTTCTTTTTTTTTTAAGCTAAGCGTTTTACAGCACAAGGCCCTTGCTTTTTGTTCCCATAATTACTAAATAATTTGTTTTAATTATATTTATATATATAATTATATATATTTTATATAGTTATATTTTATTATATAATCAATATATAATCAAGTTGATAGTACTGTGAATAATAATTAAATTATTTATCTATCTTGATTTAGGTATGCATATCTTCTTTTTAAAAAAATAAAATAACTGCCAGTATATAAATGAGATTTTACATTTGACAAATAAAACCAAATTTCAGTTTTTAAAATCAAAAGTAATCTGGAGAAAACTGTTTCTAATCACAAAGCTAGAAAAATGTTCTCAATGCTTTACACCGTAGTACACATAGGGAGAAAGAAAACTTCTGAAGCCAAGGAAGGACCAACATTGAGACTGTATTCCTTTTGGTCTTTCACACAAAATATATGATCAAATGCTTTATTCCAGCAAGGTCATCTCCACATTTCTTCAGTAAATAGCCACATATTGCCTTTTTACTTCACTGAAAGAGGGCTTTTGTTTGTTTTGTGGTGTCATAAAAAGAATAAAAAACATAGTAATAAATGCCAATAAAGCAAAATAAGACAGAGAAAATAAGTGCATCAAAATTAAGACATTTTGTTACAGGTATTACATGTTTATCACCAAGCACTGTATTCACCTCTTATTACAACAACATAAAACTTCTTTAAAAGAGACTGGGGGGAAAATATCACTATTTCTTCTCATAGCAGTGTTTATGGCACTCTATATGTAGAGTTTTGTTGCTCAAAGACATGATCATATGATTTATAAAGTGCTTCCAGCAGTACACTGGAAATAGTGGCAGAAGCACAAAAAAGCTTCGGTTATGTCCTTTGGCCAACGTTCTTAGGGAACCTTACAGTACAGATGATAAGGTAAACAATCAACATTAGCTGATATTTGAGAAAATTTGTTGCAGGTCAATTTGAGCTGTCTGGTCTGGCTCTTCCGAGCAACTTTGAAAACTCAGTGTCTTACACATGAATTACTATGAAAGTAGTACAAAACTGAAGAGGTTTCTACAGTTGATATTGTAGCAGAGAGGTATAACTAATCTGTACGCAAAAATAAATAAACCAGGGTAGAAACATCTGGGAAAGAAAGTAAAAAGCAAACGTAGAAAGGAAAACTTATTACTTATTCATTTGTCTTACTCAAGTAAGGCAATGATAAAGGAGAATGATATATCTAAGGAAATTATAAATAAATAAATGAATAAGGAGAGAGAAAAACAAAGAAAAAAAAACATATTCTTTATATCAGGATATAAGATCAGGAATGTGAAAACTGAAAATATGTTAAGTAGCAACATAACTAAGTTGACTGAAGTACCTCATAAAAATCAAATTATACAAGCATAATTACATACATACGAACTTTGCACTTGCCAAAATTTCCTATATGAATGGTGTAAAAGAAGACATAAAAAAATCATAGTACTGTTTTAATTATGCTGTACATAGTTAAGTTCAAGTAATTACACAACTCATACTTGACAACATTCCCACTCTCTTTTTCCCTTCAAATAAAGAGGAATGCCTTTTGCAATAACCAAAAAAATCAGAAAGTACTTCTCATTTATACTACTTGCAGCTGTCCCTAATTTGAACTTATCTTCTTCTGTCGACTAATGCAGCTCTCAGTTGAGTTTCCTACCTCTTTCCTAACTACGTCCCCAAACTGCTCCTCTATGCACACCTCATAAACTGCTTAGATTGTCTATTCAGCAACATCCTTTATGAATTCCATGTTGACTGGGCATTATATTTCATTATGTTTCATTATGTTTCATTATGTTTCTCACCTAGCTATTTAGAGCCTTATCGAGACGGTCTTTTCTCTTTTCTTCCCTTTCTTTGGGCTTTCTATTGTGCTCCTTCATTGGAGCTGTCATTGAGGTTCAACATAGCAAAGTGCAAGGTTTTGCACTTGGGCTGGAGGAATCCCAGGCATCGATACAGACTGGAAGAAGCAGTCCTTGAGAGTAGCCCTGAAGAGAAGAACCTGAGGGTCCTGATGGATGAAAAACTTAACATGAGCCAGCAGTGTGCTCTTGTGGCTCAGAAGGCCCGTGGTATCCTGGGCTCCATCAGAAGAGGGATGGCCAGCAGGGACAGGGATTGTCCCTCACTACTCTGCCCTTGTGAGGCTCCATCTGGAGTATGTGTCCAGGTCTGAAGCCTATAAACAGGCAGGGAGTAACTCCCTGAAAGGATAGATAACAGCAGGACAAGGGGAAATGATTTTAAGTTGAAGGAGGGAAGATTTAGGCTGGATGTCAGAACTTCTGTTCTTTACTGTGAGAGTGGTGAGGTGCTGAGAACAGGCTGCCCAGAGAGGTTGTGGATGCCCCGTCCCTGGAAGAGTTCAAGGCCAGATTGGATGGGGCCCTGGGCAGCCTGGTCTAGTATTGAATGTGGAGGTTGGTGACCCTGCATGTGGCGGGGGGGTTGGAGATTCATAATCCTTCCAACCTGGGCCATTCTGTGATTCTGAAGCTTTCCACTATGATTACTGTGCAATCTCATTACTAGAAGACCTACGAGTCTGAAATATGGATCAAGACCTGCACTGTGAGGCAGACACAGACACAGAATCTTTTCTCATTCTCAAACTATCTACAGGTTAATGATGCATGAAATTTCCTCCATATCGTTCTTACATTCTGATTGTTACTTGGATAAGCTTGAGTTAAAGCTAAACAAGAAAGATAATTATTTCTCCTTGTTGATAACAGTCTTACCAAGTATTCCTTCGCATCCACGATAATGAGTTTTGATTTTATTTATTTACTTATTTAAACTTTTGGGGGGCATTTTGATGTTTCCAACATTTGGCTTATACTCAAATATTTTCCTCTTTCAACAGCTCCAAAGTGTAGCCTAACTACAAAAACTTTCAACTGTTTTTTTCACTCCTACTTCTTAAACCTCATCCACTACAAGCTGCTCTCCACCTGGTCTTCCCAAAGAATTGCCCAAATCATCCTCTTTGCTAGTTATTTCAGTCATATAATTTATACCATATGTGACCTTCTGATTGCTCCCCGCTTCTTCCCTAAAATGAAAAGAAATAACAGAAAGAAGGAGAGAAAACATCTTTTATCTCTCCTTTTAAATTTCATAATGGCTGAACTGCAGCTTGCCTGGCTTTTCATTTCTTGCTGTATTGTCACCTCCACTGTACTAGCGCTGCCAGCTTTTCTTGCTTGTTCATCCAACCTATTCCCCATCCCTCTGTTTTCTCTCCATATGCCATTAAGACACTTCCTTACATAACTTTAAATTCAACTTGAAACTTTACTTCTGTCTTGATGTCCAGCAGTTTCTGACTTTTAGGCAGTGGACTGGACTTATGTAAAACTAACTCAAATAGATTTGTGATTTACTGGTCCTGTATTTCTCCTCTGCCTTCTTGATTGTTTAATACCCCTGTTGCAACTTGTATTTCAATTGGTTTGTGAAGTAGAAGTTCTCTGCATCACAGGTACTATAGCAGCAAACACAGCAGAACCCCTGTGCTCATTTGTAGGCTGTAGATACTATCTATTCTGCAAATGCTCCATAGAACTTACACAGAATCTTAGAGGATCAGATGCTGCTCAGAGCAAAATTTAGTGAGGCGATCTAAGTCATGTTTCTTGTGTTTATGGAAAAAGACCATAAAATTTAACAATGACAGTGTTTTGTGCAGTCTTGCATGCACATTTTTCCACTTTTTTCAGTAAATACATTTTCAGACATAGCAAGTAAACAACTTACACAAGCTCAGGCCTGAAGTTGAGCACCTGCAACTCAAATAGGATCATCATTGTTTGAGCAGGGATTAAATAATTTAGTACAAATTGGCTTTCCTATAGGCGTTGACAAGAACATCATCACTACTTACTAATGAGTACAGGTTTCCAGAGAACTGCACAGACTGCTCATGTGTCCCTCAAAAACTAAGTATTTCACAAACAAGCACCTGGAGAACTTGATTAAAAGACACCTGCTGGGAGTCAGTTTGCAGGACAGATTGCATAGTATGCAGATGGCCTTCCCAGCATAGGTTGTTGATATTTCTGATATCTGGAGTCACTGAAATAACATTCATTTCCTTTCCTTCCCCACTCCAACCCAGCCTTTTATGCTGACTGCAAAGTGGTTGATTTCATGCAAGGAGTTTATGAGTGTATCTTCAAAGAAATGGCTGAGGGAGAATCTGACACAGCCTGACAGTGACTGTGACCTCAAAAATGATGAGTCCAACAGACCCTGCCTTTGTGACAGGACAGCAGCTGTTATCATGAATTACATTTTGGCATGATATTACAAAAATTGTGATATTTGGTGAAAGCGGGATAAAGGCATCTTGTGAGGCAATACGTGATAAACAACATCTGATAAGTCTCATCACCTGTTGCACAATTTTCTCCTATTCATGCCTGTGGGTTTCATGGCTTGTTAAAGAAAAGCTATACAGATTTAATCAGATCTGACATACCTCTCCTGGGTCTTTCCATGCAGGTGAGATCCTTCAGATCCCCCATTCATTTGCTCTACTTGTTGTCGTGTGAGGTATTTGTAGGAGTTTCAAGGTTGTGTTTTCAAAGATAGAAAAGAATAAATCAAGGAAAATCCGTCTGCTCTGTGTGCTTGTGAAGAATTTCTGCTATGACTAAGGTCTGAGAAGTCTTGCTGGAAAAGACTGCAGTACCCAGATGCCCAATGACTTAACTCATGATAGGAAGGCTAGGAGACTTTTATAGATGTGTGAATGCATCATTTCAAAACAGATGCACTATTCAGAGTCAGAAGAAAGAAGCTCGTCACACTTTCTAGAAAGCAGCCACAGTCAGACCCCTTCTGGTTACTTCAGCCATGCTTGTTATATTGCAGGAGCATACCTCATTTGAGAGGGTACAGTTGGCTGGACAGAAAGCTCAGTGCATGTCCTGTCACAGGACAACAATGAGAAAATGAAACCAACACCACTTAAAGATTTTGTTTCAAATCTGGTAGTCTTCCAAGCATTTAAGAAAGCTAAATATTTCCAATGAAATGTGTATCAAATACTTGCTGCTATTCTGACTTGCAGGTTGAAATGATGACTACAGCCTCCTTTTGTCAAGGTTCTGTATTACAACCTTAGATTTCAGTCCTGTCAGCATAACAGCATACAAATTCTTCCCTGAGATGTCCTCAGTCTGTACCAAGTATAGCTTCCTTTGTTAGTACATATGCCATGATTATAGAGGCCACTCTTGAGTCAAATGAGCTGCTCTCAAAAAACTAAGGTGTGTCGTTCCTTCATTTGTCAGCTCAGGAACCTGCATAAAACTGAGGTCATCTTAAGAGCTCAAAAGGTGGAGTTACATCAGTAAGGGCAGCAGAACCCAGGATGTTTGACTGTCAGTGTCTAGTCCTGATGAGAGCCAAAATTCCAACTTCTTTTTTATTTTTAGCAGAAAATTAGACTTCATCATCTCAGCTTGCTGAAGTTAATATTGCTTTATCAACTTCTTGTAACCTTTGCACAGCCACTAAAACTGTTTGGCAGAAATATAATTTCTGTATAATTTCTGGTTTAAAATGAGTTGAAATCCAGAGATGGATAGAGAAATTAGTCTCAGCACAAGACAAGATGTTAGAATGATATAAGAAGCAGATTAATCACCTTCTAACACAAATAACAGCTAATATGTAAGTTTTATAGTTCACTTTTTTTTTTTTAATTTCTTCAAGTTAATTTAATTTAGTATTTGATAAGCTAATAAATTTAGAACCTTAACCTGTAAGGGTTAACTGTAGATCCTCTGAAAATGTTCTCTCTCACATCTCCTGCTTTCTAATCTGACATCATGGGCAGCTCTACGGGCTCCATTTTACTGTGCATGATCTGTTCAAAGCAAGGTGGTCATTCCACCATGTTTATTACAGTCTGGACTTTACATCCTACAGGATATTATGTCTTTAAAAACAAACACAGCGCAAAATTTGGAAAAGGACTAGCCATTCCGACCACCATTCAAATAAAGTGAATGAAGAGAATCAGTTTAGCTTCAGTGACAAGATTCCATGACTTCTGGGAAAAGTTGAAAGTTGCAGTTTGATGAATTGGAATTAGGGAAATGAAATGAATGTGGGATTAAATGTTAACTAATATTTTTCTTGTGCAGGAGCAAAGAAACTATCAAAGAAAGTTTGAATCAAAGCAGACAATGCACACAAAAGTTACAGTCATTTGTATATTTTAAAACCAAAAGAAAGAAGAAAAATGTTCCTAAAAGGCAAGTTGGAGATGAGCAAAAATAATTAAATTAACTTTAAAAGAAACAAACAAACAAAAAATGCATTATGCAAAGATACACATTTAAGAAATCATAATCAACAGTGGTAGTGTATTATGGTGTCTTGCTGTTCAGATCCATAAATGACACCTAGAGCTTCAAACAAGCAAGTTATTTTCATTAGCCCAGAATAGAAAGGCAGCTTGATTTTCTGAGTTGCGAAGTCAAACAAGTCTAGATATGATCCTAGGTGCAACTTTATCTTATATTCCATTTGCTAATGAAATAACAAACCAACAAACAAAATGACAAACCAAGCAAACAACCCTGTATATAAGGAAAGCCCCATTTTACCACACTAGCCCCATGTATCTACAGAGAAGTAATTTATCCGAATAAACTACAAACTTAAAGTCAAAGAAAGTGTGCTCAAACCACACTACCACATGTCATCAGGGAAGACAGTCCTTCCTTTTCCCTAACATATCACTTCTTTTCACAGCCTGCAGTTCTGTTTCATTGTTGTACAATTGCAGTCATGAGTTCTTCTTGTTTAACCAAAAATCTGAGGCTGCTCAGCGTAACTGTTAGATTAGAAACGGTTAACTAAACATTCATTTTCACCCACTGGAAAATACCAATTCATACAGATATAATTGGAAAGTTTTTTAGAACTGGGATGGAACTAAGAGAAGCCAACAGTCCAGAGGTTAGGGCTCTGAATCAGAGAAGGGAAGGACTTGAACTCTGGTGTCCCACATCCCAGATGAGTACACTCACCACTAAGCTATTCCAAGGCAGGAGGTGAGTCTGTCTTCTCTCAGAAAGAAAAAATATCAAAAGGGCTGGATTTCTTCCAACACTGAGCAAAAATGCTTGCAAGAGAGCTTGCAAAACTTCTCTCTTCTCTCTCCCACAATCCTTCAAATTATATTCTTGTTCTCTAGCCAGTCCAACTTGGTAATATCTTTGTGTAAGTTGGGTAGGCTAGACACATTTGTTTCTGCTGATATTTAATAGATACTAGGTGAGAAAATGGAACAAATGAAGCATCCCGATCTATGTTAAGATATATTTAAAACTGGAGACCAGAAGAAGTGAGTTGAACAGCTTAAGGTTTCAGAGCACTAAATTAAAATACATGAATTACTGAAAGAAGGGTTGCTGTTAGCATTTAAAGCACATGGTGTGGGCATATTTGTGAGCCTCCTTGGAAGGAAAGTTGAAAATAAATCCGTACAGTTTCCAGTTTAAGTGAAGACACCCTAGGTAGAGATGAAGAAGGCAAGCACAGCCAATTCCTCTTCCGGGTAGGGAGCCCCTAGCCCTACGGCACCTCAGCGGGGCCCCGAATCCAGGATCTTCCACCCAACGCCAAAGCCTTTCGTGTGCCGCGCCCCATGGGCAGAACCCGCGGAGCAGCCCTGTGTCGACGGCCGGCGGCGGGTGGTGATCTCAGGCGGCTCCCGGCACCACCATGGACAGCTCACTTGGGCCGGCCCGGCTGCGGTCTCCCTCGCTGCCTGCCTGCTCGCCTGCCTCCGCCCGACCCGCGATCGCACTTCACCGCCCCGGGCCCTGGAGCCCGTCCAGGCTCCGCCGCCTGCGCCGCCGCAGGATGCCAGCCGCGAGCACCGCGGGGCTATATATAGTAGGACAGACTTTATGAATTAATAGCTGACTCTTTGCCCTCAAATTTGATAATTATTCCTTTCGGTGTCTACTGGATTCTAGGAACCAGACGGAAGATTTGGCAAACTCTGTTCAGTTCCACGCAGCCTTTTTTTTTTTTTTTTTTTTTTTTTGAATGCGTTAAATTAAATGCATATTGTCTAAATAAACGGCTCGTTGTGTCAATATCTGAGCTGTGGACCTCCGGTTGCCTCTGGGGTGGGAGAGGCAGTACTGCTCAGATACTCTATCCTTGTTTAATAAAGAGGATTACTGTGCACGAATGGGTTGCCACGACACGCCTGGGACTTGTTGATGGGGAGAAAACGGTTTTCTCTTTCTCGAAGCAATGTCCTCACCCAGACAGTTGCAGTGCCCCAGCCACCAGCTAAGGTGTTAGTCACACCTGACAGCCCAGCAGAGTTCGTGGGAGCTGCAGATAGCAGGGCGGTACGATAACAGGTTGAGAGAGAGAATGAGTGTGTGCTAGACAGACCACCTAAATCTGCAATCTGAGCTGTGTAGCAGGCTCACCCTCGAGACCACCCTGCGAGCTTTGAAAAAAATGCCGTGACTTTACACTATGCTCTTCGATAGCTACTTTCACTGGCTTTGAACCTTGCTAGATTGGGGCTGCGTAAATCACAGGGAATTTCTAGTCCTCGCAGGACGAGGCCAGCAATCACTGCTCTGACTCTCCCTTCCCTTCCCCTCCAGACTCTCAGGCAGTCAGTAAGGCTGTGTTTTGCTGAACACCATTTTTTCCACCCCGGGAAGACTAGGGAGGTTAAATTCCCTGTCTGAACTGAAGCCCTGGACGAGTGCAACTGAGGTTAAAGAAATCCGGGAGGGGAAATGATGAAAACGCTTTATTGCGAGTAAAACAAGAGAAGGAGGAGAGGCAGAACTCCACAAAGGTGAGGGATGGGGAGTTTGCAGAGTTGACAACTCAGCCTGCCTCTGAGCACCGGACGGGGGGGAGGGAGGGGGGGGTCATTTACTTCCTTTTGTCTCTCTCGGGCTGTAATTGCGACTCCTCCCCAGTTACCTGAACCTGTCCCACTTGTCTGCTTTGGTTTCAGGGGAAGTTTCGATCCTGACTGGCGTTTGGGGAGCCCGCCCACCCACCCACCCACAGCCCCTGGCCCTAATCTCCCCTCAGGAACTACGTATCAAACCTGAAGCAGAGACTTACCGTCCGAGCCAACCTAGCAGGTCAACTTCATCATAAGCAAGCTGATTTATGCCTGTTTATACGTATGGAAAAAGGAGACAGAAGCCAAGCACGGCATCCCTCCAAAATCTCATTGTCTCATAGGGGTGCTGGATGCGCGGATTGACGCTTCGGCACAGATGTGGGGATGGAAATAGCTCCGCCTAGCACCATTCCCGACCCCACACCTGTGACAAAGGATCTTTCCACTGGCCCTTCCTTTTCTCCGGCCTCATCCTCTCTTCCCCGGCACATCCATATGGGGGTGAAGGGAACAGCACCGGGGCACAGTTCGGCAAGTACCTGAGCCCCATTTCTTCTCGGCGCCCGGACACGGAATCAGGCCTTTTTGGAGCGGAGAAAATTGTGTTAGACAAGAGAAGAGGGGGAGTTCTGTCAAGTCCTGCACCAGAGGAGGTTCAGGCTTGTGGTGAGGCTAGGTACTGGGAGGAGTGTGCTCACGGGTTAGGCATTTGTGTAGGTGGCAGGAGAAAAGTGCAGAGCAAATTTTGTGGATGACAAACGAGGTTCGGCGGGGGGGAGGGGGGGAGGACATGGGATCATGATGTGATAGTAAGCCATCTAAAAGGGTTTGGCACTGTTTAGTTCCTGACATATTAGCAAAACCATAGATTATTCTTTTTTTTTTTTTCCAAGCCCACTGAGGCAAGATGAGGCAAACTCAGCCATAGGAAGGTGGTTAGTGATGTCACAAGTTCAGTCTTTTCAATAAAAGCAATAGAGAAGGGTCTCCCTTGCTATATATATTAGGAGAAGCTTCTGTTCTTCATAATAAAAAGAGCAGCAAGGGAGTAAGGCACCTGCATCTGCTTTTAAAACTCTTTATTAAGCTCTAATCTGTTGCAGGCAGATCAAAAAGTCTGCAGTTCTGCATATATTTTCAAAGGTATTTTTTTCTTTTTCTTTTTTTTCTTTTTTTTTTCTTTTTTTTCTTTTTCTTTTTTTCCTTAGGATAGAACATAACTTTGGAAGCAGTTGCTGAGAAGATTAACCACTGTTGGCCAAGGTGATCTCTGAGAGGCACAGAGGGCTGTAACTCAAGGAAAAGGTGAAGTAGTAAATTTTGAAGAAACTTTAGTGTTCCAGTTTTATAAAGACTATTTGTTTTTCCTGAATCTGTAAGGGTAGCTGTTTTTTTTTCTTTTTTCTTTTTCCTTTTTAATTTCTGGGGGAAAGGGAATTCTAAAAATATCAGATGGACATTTTACTATTAATGCAATAGACCTATGAGAACGTGG
>NW_024962335.1:34671780-34693199 GCF_019238085.1 Lagopus leucura | reverse complement strand
CCCCCCCCCCCCCCCCCCCCCCCCCCCCCCCCCCGGCGCCCCCCTGTTCTCAAGGAATTTCACAATTATTTTTAAGTAGTCAAAATGACAGTATAATTCAAAGAAGCTTATTACCCATACTTTTATAGCCTCCCAGGTGTTCATGGAATTTATCTACAGCAGAAACGATTTAATGTTTTCAACATGATTTCTGTTACAGCGCTTATGTTTTTGGTTTTATTTGCTGGCATGCTATGAAATTTGGTGAAGGAGGTGGGGGTTTATTGTGGCAGCAAGCACCATTTAATGTAAAATAACCTGCAGGTATAAAAATGTTCTGCTTGTACACAAAATTTCCCAGAAAGCATTCCTGACAGTGGGCAGAGGATGAGCAGAAACTACCACCCGGCACACCTCAGCGTTTTGTTGCGGCTTGTGAGGGCTCAGGAGAAGCTTTTGCTGTAAATCGAGCTCTCAGGGGAAAAGAGGAATGGGACACGCCGCGGTTCCTTGGCTTTCTCATTGCTTCAGCAGGGCCAGGGGCAGTTTCTTTGCTCATGTAGGCTGGAGAAAAGGGAGGACTGTGGTAACTTTGGTTTTACGTAAATGTTTTCCAGAGATGGAAAACTGGGTGTCGAGACGCGGGGTTGTCCCGAGGGATACGGGATAGACCGGGTCTCGAGGGGGCTCCGGCCTGGCCCCGCTCCCACTGACCCTTCCGCCCTGCAGAGCGACTTGACCCAGGGGATGAATCTCCCTGGCGGGAGCCACTTCCACACAGGAAGAAAGTGAAGGCGAAAGGGAGAGGAGAAAACTTTCCACTAACTTACTTTTTTGGCCAAGAGCGCTTGTGTTCGTAGACACCGAGTCCTTCCCCCAGCCCTCCCCCCCCAGCCCTCCCCCTCCCCGCCTTTACTAGCGTACAATTAACATCATTAGGAATCAGCCCTCCAGCTAATTGAGGAACTGCGACGAACAACGGTAGGTGTGAGAAAGGAAAGGTGGAAAGAATCCTAGACTGGGTTTTGGGGATTGAGCTGGAAGTTGCCCCTCGGATGGAGGATTCGTGTTGCGGCAGAGGAGGTGCTGACCTGAGGGTAAACACCAAGTGGGGAAGGGAAAGGGAGAGAGGAAAAAGTTCGGCTGCAGAAGATGCGGATTGCTTGGCCGGAGCGCTCAGGGTCTGTTGCGTGCCTGTGTTGTCGGG
Source organism: Lagopus leucura (assembly GCF_019238085.1). Classification (NCBI taxonomy): domain Eukaryota; kingdom Metazoa; phylum Chordata; class Aves; order Galliformes; family Phasianidae; genus Lagopus; species Lagopus leucura. Next base: position 34,692,013 of record NW_024962335.1, on the reverse strand, counting down.
TGTTTCCCTTTCTCCGCTCCCTTTTGATCCCGGTCCCGGGAAGTGCTGCTTTCCAGCCTCCCTTTTGGCTGCGAATACGTACAGGGCTCCGCACATGTTCCTCGGGCGCCATCTCTTTGCAAAGTCCGCCGTGCTCCCGCAGCTCTCCCGCGGGCTGCCCCGGGCCGCCTGAGCATCGCGGCCTCCAACCTGCGAGGCTTGGCGTGCCTACCAACCCCCGGGCGGCACCGCGCTGCCCCGCTTAGACATGGAACTGCTGGGCAGAGCTCCTTACTTTCTTCGGGGCGCTCGTCACAGTGAGAACGCAAGTTCTCAGGAACAGAGGGTGTGAATCTGACTTTTGCAGAGGTATACTTAGAGAAGTGACTTTCTGCCCGCCTGGACCTGTGTGAGTGTATGTTTACAGTAGGAGCTGAGATGACTTTTGGAAATCTTTCCTTATTGGAAAAGAGGGCTTCTCTTGTAACATAAAGCCTTGGGACAGCCGCTTTCCAGCTTAGAATTGAACACTGCTCGGGGGGACACTCTCTTTAACACGATTCAAATACGAGCTAGACTTTTTTTAAACTAGTGTTAAGGGAGATCTTGCGTCCGGGAGGCCGAAGACAGAGAGAGGGCGGAGAGACGGACGGAGGGAGGGAGGAAGCGAGCGAGCGGCAGACAGCAAGGAAAGGCGAGAGACGGAGCAAAGTTTGGAAGAAGTGAGCTGTTGCGAAGAGTTCCAAAAGTTGTTTATCCTTCCCAGCTTGCGAGCTGGCAGAACTGACAGCAAGGGACTGCCTGGGGACGGAGCCCGCGCATGTGTCGCTCAGGACTGACCCCTCCTTTCCTTGCAGGTTTAAGCCCCGGAGGATATGATGTTCACGAAACTCTTTCAGCAGTGGAGTTTCGCGGTGTTTCTGCTGAGTTATTCTGTGCCCTCCTACGGAAGATCGGTAGAGGGGATCAGCCGCAGACTGTGAGTTACCTAAATTTCTTTCGGTCAGGGTGTGGGTGAGGAGGGCCCGGGACCCCGGGGGTGCTGAGGGGAGTCCTGGTAAACATGGCTGTGGACTGGGCTGCCTGCCTCAGTTTGCTCTGGGCTCGGTTTGGGCTGAGACAATGGCAAGGGACGTTCGGGGAAGTTTCTGTGCTGACAGAGTACTGGGATGGCAATACCGGCACAGAGGGACTCCGACCTGCGGGGAGCAGCGTGCAGCTGCACGCTTGTCGGAGGTGAGCTATTGCTGGTGCACCTCTTTGCGCTTCTGAGGGGAGTTGTACGTTTCATCGGGTTGTTGCCGGTTCTGCAGGTAGTACGAAATGCCATGTACTACAGTGCTGGCACAGAGCCAGTATCGATAAGGGTAGTGAAAATGCACATCAGTTACAGCCATCGTGAAACTGGGGAACTGAACGCTGTTTGGACTGGCACTTCAGCTACTTATTTATTTATTTTTCAAAGAGAGTCCAACATATGACTTAAAAGCAAAAGCATATTTCTGACAAATTATAATGTAACTTAAGAGATTCTCTTCAGGAAACGATCCTTTTGCTCCTTCCAAAATAATCATCATGGCTCATACTAATATATCCTAAGCAAAATACAGAAGAGAAACCACTGAACTGATGCAGGAGCAGTTGCCTTACATGTGTATTTCACTGGCTTTTATTGGGCTTGCATCAGATTTTTTAAAGTAGAAACACTTTAGACAGACTGTGGAGGGCTATATTCTTACGGAATTCAGAAGGAAGTTGGGCTACAGAAAGAGTGTTAGAAAATTCAGTTACAACATGTGGGGAAACATAACAGAGCAAGCAATTTCACATGGGTTTCCTTGTAACTGTTTTGTTACGTCCATAAGGACAAAATTTTCAAATATCACTTCTCTTGTTTAAGTAACAAGAATATCCACCAGGTGAAGCGACTTCAAACACACCTGAACTTTGGCACCAAGCAGACAGCTAATACGATGTCGTACAAGCAAATTTCTACAGCAAATTGTGTAGAACATCATGTTGCTGCTAGTGCTACAATGTGTTCTATCAAATCTGTTAGTGTTTAGCTGTTTTCTATTCCTGAAAGCCACCGTTGAGCTATTTCTTTTCATTTAAGAGCATAATCTTTGTCTACCCAGAGGATCAAATCTTCAGTTTCATATATAAAATCCTAAAATAATTGAAGTGCATTAAAATGCTGTATTTCCTATGCTGAGAAACTCTGAACTGGATATAAGCCAAATTTGTAAAAAATAAAAATTGCTGAGAAATAATCTTTCTCTTCTTGAGAGAGGTAAGCATTGTTCTAACATTCGTTTATAGAAGTCAGGATTAGAGGTCTTCCCAACAACCCAATTCCATCCTGGCTGCGGGAGAAAAAAAAGTGGAAGTTAAACACTTGAAACATATTACTCAGCCACCTCTTTGCCATGGCATGTAAAACATGCACAAGAAACCAGTTAGCTGTTAGTTAGTGGCATTCACATTGTTTTGTTTGTGGGTACAGCACAAACACAGACACCACACTCAAACATGTGTCCTGTTTTAATATCACCACAAACCATTCCTAGAGTTAATGGTTAATAACTCACTTAAGTCTATATATATATGTGTATGTGTGCATACAGACAGATATAATATATAGGTTTGTTTTCATTAAAATGCTTAACCCAGTAGCGAATGAGAATACCAGAGCATGTTCTTATAGCCATGCAAAAATAGTCAAAATGAAACAGGTTTGGTTCTCTAGGCCTTGCTAAGAAAAATCTCTCAAGGAAAGCCATATCAAATTGTTCCAAGAGAAGATTGCCAGGCTTATTTGTTATGGAAATATTTTAGTTACTACAGAACTTCTGAGAAACCCAATAATGTCTCAAAGTGAAATTCTATATTTTTATCAGCATGCCCAAATGCTGCTGCACCATGTCCCCAAACCTGCTGAAAATATTTTTCATAACTCCAAGATAGGGAATGAAAGCTGCTGAACCATTGGAGCCAGTGGCAAGGGCGCTCTGTCTTGCAAAACCCAGATAGTGAGTTGACTGAATCCTTTCCAGTTATTTTGCTGATCAGATTCAATGTGAACAGTCAAGGATAATAAAAGTTAAAGAAGAGGAATTCTGAAATAGAAAGTTGTTGCTTGAAAAGCGTTTCTTCTTGGTGACTCTAGTTACTGAGAAAACAAAAAATAAGAAGAATGTGCCTGAACAGAACAGCTTATCTGAAAGCACATGCTTAAAGTCAGAATGACTTTCTAATGTTTCTCCCACAAGACATTAGGTCTCATATGCACGCAGTGTACTTGGGTACAGTGGTTAATCTGGGCACTCTGCTCAAATACAAACCATCACCATCCTCTCAAAAGCACCTCTCATGAGTTTGTTTAGTATTTACTGTACTTGGTTTGGTGTCAGAATCTTTTTCCTTGAATGATAGATGCTCTTATAGAAGGATGGAAGGAACCTCCAGTGGGTCATCTTAACCCTAACAGTCTAATATTTTTACATATTGTCCCTGACATGTGAACGCAATCATTTCAGTTTCCATTACGTTCCTGCTTGGTGTGTGGGGGTGAGATATTGTTGATATCTGCAATATGAAGTACTTCTTACATCAGTCTTGGGCAAGTATTTTTCCCTGATTTATAAACAAAAGAGTTGTTCAAGTAATTGAGTAGAAGGAGGTAGAAGGTCAATGAGATATATATCTGCCATGTCATCTTTGTTTAGGGATATTTCGATCTAGAGCATAAAAAGGAAATTTGTAGGCAAAATGTAATCCTTTAGCCTGACTGAGTAATAAAAGTCATATGAAATGTAACACTGTGTAATGTTATGCAATTATCTGGAATAGCAGATCATTATTTGGGGACAGACTTGATGCTAAATATCATACAGACATTTAAACAGAAACCCACCCTGTTTGGCACACTAACCCTTCACATGTCAGTCTTTGAATTATTTTGGAAATGCCTACTTGCACAATATGTAGATTGTATAATGCTCTTTGACTGTCTTTTGTGATCCGGAACTAAATACTTAGGCTTCAGCTCTGTAAAATGGAAAAGCTTTTCAATTGAGAGTACTTTCATAACAGGCTTTAGAGATTCAGAATTTTGTCACAGAGGGTAAATTGACCAAATAACCTTTAAAGGGTCAGGGTGGCTTTAGGCTGTCTGTGATAAATAGCGCTATTTTAGTCTCAGTAAATCACAAAGATTTTGCATGTTTTTACAGACTCAAAGAGGAGAAGGAGAGCATTTTCCATGCAAAAATTCTGGGAAAATAGATTACTGAAGCTGGGACAGTAATGTGCACCACCATGGACAGCCTGACAAAGAGCAGAGAAGTAGTATTCAGAGGAGACTAAGGTGCTAGCTTTATTGGTGCACTTGCAGATCAGATTGACCTTAATGAGAAGATTGTTAGAGATGGCTATTGGAGAGTTGAACTGGTCAGAAAAAACTATCCTGGGAGAGATCTTGAGCTTACATTAATGGTCACAGCTGTACTGAAGAGAATAAAACAATATGGGTTCAGCTTAGTATTATTGTATTGCATTTTCGCTTGGAAACATTAAGTTGGAGGACATAAAGCACTTGCCCTAAGGCCTGAAGTCATCTGATGTTCATCTGATTTGGGAACACTTAAAGCATCACAGACAATTTTTGGCTAAATGTGTGCTCACAAACTTGAGTACATAAGCCTGATTTTGAGCAAGTATCCTGGTTGCATCATTTCCTGCAAAAACAGCCATCTGTCAGTAGAATGGGAGAAGTGTTTGAATTTTATGTGGAGTAATGGAGATGCAGTATCACTTGAACTAAACAGTTGAACCTGATACTAACAAAATTGCAAATTTACAAAGATAAATAGTGAAAGGGATGCTCTTAAACCCATGCTACATGAAGTTACCAAATTCAAATAGCTCTAGTGTTGGTCAAATCACAAATCTAAACGGACTCTGCAAGATAAATTACAGAACACTTCCAACCATTTAGCACACCATCATTGTCCACTACGTTTTGAAATCTTGCAGGATGATTAGAGATGGGAAGGAAGGAAGGAATGCTCACTGACATTTGTGTGTTTCTCCCATTTTACCAGTGCTCAGAAACAGCTATGTATTCAGCTAGCTGACCAAATAATTACACGACGGGCAAGGCAATGAATACATTTTCTTTGGCCAGTAAGAATCCAGTCACAAAAAGTACCCTGATACAAGATGAGAGGATACGTAGCCAATTTCAGTACATTGAAGTAGGACAATTGGAAGGATAAACTTATTAAAGTGTTCATGAGAACATGACTAAAATCCCAGCCTGCAGTCTTTCTGTGGTCCACAGTGCAGCTGTGCATCTATCCCACACCAAGAAAAAAAGACTATTTTTCACAGATATTTATTATCCAGGTGCCACTTATATCTTCTTTCCTCAGACACTTCATGCCTTATCTGCCAATACGAAATCTCTGAAAGACAGATTTATAACCATCTCCTAATTCCTCTAGAATCTAGAAAGAGATCAGTGAACTAAAATATCATGAACTTTGAAAGAATACCAGAGACTTATTGAAACCAAAATGCTCTGGAGGGCTAACGTAAAACTTTGCAAAGACAAGGAGTCTGTCCCATAAAGTTCACATTTTAATGGAATGCCATGAAGACATCTAAAAATGTAATTAGACATAAGTGACCAAGTAGCAAAACCAACATGAGCGGCTGATATTCATCACTGCTGTTGAGCAAGCTGCCTCTCTGGATAGCTCATTATGGACAGAAGAGCTTATGTTTCAGGCACCCAAATCTGAACATTTTTCCATTACACTCCTACAATTGTACTTATTTAAATTTAGAACTGAAATACGCTTTCATGCATTTATTTATATTTACTAAGTATGTGACTGTGCAGAAGAAAATTATTAGAATGATGCTGTATAAATACAGCTTCTGGCTTCAGAACTTGTTATTCCCTCTTATTTGGCTGCTGTATTCCATTACCTGATGCTGTAGTTTTCCTATCTCTGGAAACTACCTTCCTGGTTTTACTGCCTGAAGTGTGATATATTAAGAATTTAGAAGATTTCCTAGAACTGAGTAGTGAGTAATCCAACCCCACATCCAGTGATGTGTGGTCAGTCAGCTGAGAATTATTACTAGTTTAGGCCTTTCCTTTCTCTGTAGGGAGCAGCTACTTTGAGAATCAGGATTTGCTCCAGCAGTGTGATTTCACTGGATGTCTCCAGCTCTGAGATCTGGTGCATGGTCTCTACTAGAGGAGAGAGGATCGCTGCCAAGCATTTGGCAATCACCAAATCATAAATGCCTCTTTCTGTTCCTCTCTTTCTTCAGCAAACGGGCTGTATCAGAGCACCAGCTACTGCATGACAAGGGCAAATCAATCCAAGACTTACGAAGAAGGATATTCCTTCAAAATTTAATTGAAGGTGTCAACACTGCAGAAATCCGTGCAACTTCAGAGGTCTCACCTAATCCTAAGCCTGCTACCAACACGAAGAACTACCCTGTCCGATTTGGCAGTGAAGATGAGGGCAGATACCTAACTCAGGAGACAAACAAATCACAGACCTATAAGGAGCAGCCCCTGAAGGTATCAGGGAAGAAAAAGAAAGCGAAGCCTGGAAAACGTAAGGAACAAGAGAAGAAAAAGAGGCGAGCTCGCTCAGCTTGGCTAAATTCTGGCATGTATGGAAGCAATGTAACTGAGAGCCCAGTCTTGGACAACTCCATTACTACACATAATCATATTTTAAGGTAATTCCGCTATATCTTTTCCACATGCATATCATACATTTACTGAAATTCTTACCCTTCTGTGTGTGAGGTCAAGGCATTATTTGAATTTGGAGTAGTAGCACATCTTTATGGCCATAGGTACGCAGTGGGTTTTTCAGCTGTGCATCGTGTCAAGGTAAGTAACCCTTTCTGCTTCCCACTGTCAAATCTGCACCAGAAAGTAAGTATTTTACCTCTGGTGACAGAGTCATTATCATATAGTATACACTCCGTGAAGGCTTCTTTTCTGATCGCAAAAAAATTCTAGTATACTGCTTATTCTCAAAACGAGCTTTTAGAAACTGTATAGCAATAAGAGTTATTTCTGCTGAAAGAAAGCACATCAAATTCATTAAAACTTCCTAGTGTCTCTCACTTTGTATCTCAGGCCACCACAGACTGAAAACTTTGAGTTTTAATTAAGGCTCTGCGTTTATAAAACGACAAAATTTCCTTTCTTTTCTCTCAACATTTTCCTTTTCTGGTAACTTTCCTGTCCCTACCTTATATTTTTCATTTTACTATTTAATCTTAGAAGAGAAAATGGAAAAATCCTCATGCTAATGTCTGCAAACGGTGCAGACCAGTCTTTTGCCACAAGATTTTCCATGCAATTAGAATTTTTTAATTCAGCTTCATACTTCAACTAGCTTGTGAAACAATTATACGGCTGCTGAAAAATGTTGAGCCTTACTTTTGGAAGTAGATGTGCTTTCCTCATGTATGACAATGAAGGGTTTTTAGGGCAGAGGTGTACTGACGTTTCAAGCAGAGGTGTGCCAAGTGACTCATCCTCTTGCAGTTATCTCAGTTTAATTGAAGTGTGTACACTTGTGGACAAGGCCAAGTAATCATCTCCTCAGTTATCCTCAAGTGTTTTCATTCTCAACAACAAAGAAAACCCACCCTTCTGTCTCCTTTCCTTCTGCTTTGGCACAATGAGACACAACAGAAATACCACTAGATCACAGGATGTCCCTTAGAAAGAGACGCCAGCTGTGAGACTTATAAAATTCAGACTTTTGTTAGAATTCAGAGGGTGTTGTTTGCAGCATACTCTATTGTCTCAACTTCTGTTGGCATCTACACAAGTTACTGGTATCCAAGGCCAGTCATTCAGCATCCCTGGCCACAAACCTGTTAGTGTGGCTACAGTAGTCATTAGTGATGTAAGAGAGGATGGATTTGTCACAGTCGCCTAAGGAAGGCACGTTCTGGTACTCCTGTCAGGAGATATCTGAACTTTCAGTAGGTCTTAAGGAACTGCGGTGGCAGAAGAGTTTGCAACACACAGAGATCATGATAGTAGGGAAAAAAATCCATGGGCAATTTGACTATTTCTTTGTGTATACAACCACAAGGAGCTGTAAGAGAATGGCAGATATAAGCCTGAATTTAGACAGTAGTCTGAATTTAGTCTTCCTGTTTCAGTCATGATTGAATAACTGAAGGCAGTAAGCTTTACGCTGGAATCCTGACTTTACCTTTTTGATACTGTTGCCCAACATGCCCAAGATTATGACATTACAGAAGCAAATTCCTTTAGGAATCTAGAGGCCTCTTTAGAGGCCCTGTACTGTAGATATTTAATTGAAAAAAATTAAAGAGCAACCCTGAAACAGGAAAACACTTTTCCTCCTTCACAAGGACAGAGTATACTATGTTGGTTCTGCCCAGCTCAAGTATGAATCTACAATTATCCCTGAAGGTTGACAAAAGATTTAAGATCTAAATGAATACAAGACCTAACTTCCTGTGTTTGCTTTAGATAGAGGGAGACAGGTTCGGTGCAGTTTTCTGTGCTGTTACTGGCACATAGGGGGCAATTTAGATGGAGGGATGACTGAGTTTTGGTGAAGTTGATTCCTCAGCAATGCTGAACTAAATCAGGATCTTCTCCTCTATTTGCTGGTACTGTACAAGGAAGGATCATGTGAACATGATATCCAAATACTACATTGGTAAAAACTGTTTTTGTAGCATGCTACTAGTTTCAGCTCAGCAGAGCAGGAGCATAACTTCCTTACAATGAAGAAATGGATATGCATAGTGCAGTAGCCTGTTTTTCCCCCGTACATCTTATTCCTTCCTGCTATTATACGATAGGCTGAATTAAAATCCTCATGCCAACTCTCTGCCCAATCTCCATTCCAAAATTTTGAGTTTAGATCAGAAAAAAAACCAAAACTTTTAATTACTATGAAAAGTATCTCATAAATGTAGACAATCAGAGGCAAAATCACAGAAAATATCTTGTAAGTAGTCATTAGTACAGAGTTCACTGTTGAGCTGTGGTTTAGCTTAAACTCTACAATAAAGACCAGAATTCAAGCCAGAGTGAAAATGTCACCCTCTTAAAAACAGCCCTGTGTAGTGCAGATACACATATACAGTCATGCTGTATGAACTGTGCCATTGTTATGCTACAGCCTGAACACATCCTAATATTGCCCTAGTTAATCACTGAGGAGCTTCATGCTAGTAGTTCCATTCCAGGCACTTAAAAATTCTTTCTCATGAACATTCTAGCTCTATTCCCATTCCAATTCAATTAAACTGTTATTACCTAATTTCCTAAGAAACTTTTCAAACAAGCAGACTCCCTTGTGTTAAATGTAGTTTCCCTTGCAATGTGAACATAAAAATATCCCCTTAAACTCTCAAGGATTTGCTGTTTTGTGTGTGTCTCACGCCCACACACGTCTGCCATGTGGAACGCTACCCACAGCTTCAGTGATCCATCCAGAAGCAGAGCGAATCACACTCTGTCCTATAGCTCTGCATTCCACTCTATAGCTGTTTCCCAGGGAACCAAGGTGCATTACAGAAATGTGCTGTTCACAGCAGCAGAAGGGAAAAAAGCCCAACCCTTCAGCGTTTCCTGCAGCGCTGAAATAATGTAGAGCAAGTACTACGTGCGCCAGATAGAAGCAGGCTCTGCTTTTGTTCTCCCATGCTCACAAGGAAAGGAGTATTACAGAACTCACACCAGCCCACTAGCATCCCTTAGAAAGCTCCCAAATCTTAGGGCTGTATACAGCTGACACTGAATTTTTCATCTTTGTCTGAGTGCAACAGGAGTCATGGCCTAACATGGGATACTCATTTTCTTTCCAGTCCTAGATGTTTGGCTCAGAAAGGGAGAGTTTCAGGAATAAAGTCTCTTCTTTTATTAAACTCCTTAAAGAGACATGCTGTAAAGGATCTCTTCGCTTTAAGACCTAAACTGACTTCAACAGTGTTGAACTCATGGTCATGACAGTTCAGAAATACACAGCTCCACGATGAACAGTCTGTCTGGTGGTCTCACCATGAGAAAGAGAGACTGAATAATCCTGTGGGACAATTCTAATCATAAACCAGCCAATGCCCAAGGTGCTTATGCAAGAGGGATGTGATTGCCAGAATGTTCAAAAGGAAATTTATTTTTCTTATCCTCAAATGAAATTTCTCAGTTCTTCAGCTATACGCCCTTGATATATTTATTATAGACTGATACATTTTTTCTACCTGTTGCACTCAGGAATGTTATTTTGCAAGGCCCTACAGAAAACCAAAGTTCTTTCCTATTTGTCCGAGATTACAGCATAGCAGTGTAGATGGTCTGAGTCAATAAACTACAGGTCTTCATACTGTCAGCTGAGATACACTGAAAGAAATAGATTTTGAAAATATATCTAATACTGTAGAGCACATTTAACCAGCTCTTATTTGTGCAAATGCTTATTACCAAGGTGCACTCACTATAGTCTGAGTAACTCTTGTTATTAATATTGGATCTATATATTTAAAGTGAAAAATTAATGTTTGTTTGGTTTTGTTTTTTTCCATTTTTTTTTTCTCTGCAGGAGACGCTGATATTTTCAGCAAGACAACTTTGGAAGACATATTGCAGTATTCTGTAATAGTGAACATAGAACATATGGGAAGTATTAAAATATTTATTACCTGTAAATATTGTAAATGCTCAGAATAAAACCTTTTTGTCCCATTGCTCTCCGAAACTGCACATTTGGTTATTGTGAATTTTCCTTTTTTTTTTTTTTTTTTTTTATTATTTTTTTTTTTATTATTTTTATTGGCTAAGACAGTTATTATTGTCACATTTACCCTAATTTATTTTGTTGATTGGTGTATTTATTTTGTGAACGTATCTTGGTGCTGCTGACTTTCTCTGTTTTTTGTAACATAATGCACTTTAGATATATATTGAGAACTGGTATTAAATGTTCCTGTTTTGTGGTTGACTTCAATGAATGCCTACACAAAATTTTTCAAACTGATTTTCCTTTGTGCATGTATAATAGCAGTATTTTAAAATTTGTAAAGAATGTTTAATAAAATATAATCTAATTAAATCATGATTCAGAAAGAAAATGTGTCCTTGAGGAATTTCAAGACCAGAAACACCATTTTTTTCTTTACTACATTTGAAAATTGTTTTAAATTTAATGTGTTTCCATTGGTTCAAGCTCCCACATTTTCACATTAGCTTTCACTTAAAAATCACACTGAACTTATTTTGTTCCAGTGCTCTGTTTCAAGTCAGTTCAATAGTTGAATAACTTGGGAGTACATGATTCCTAATATTTCTAGCTCCCAGTATTGTAAATGCTAAGACATGCTGCTATACAAGTAAGAGGACATAAAAAACAGCTCAATAGGATGAACCAATTATTGCACACATGGAGGATGCTTGCAAATCATACCCCCCTGTCTTGTCTGAACGAGACAGATGGCACCCTCAGCTCTGGCCAACTTTACCCAGAAGTGAAACTGTCTACCACAGGAGTAGATTCACAGGTCTGCAGTTAGGAGTTACACTATCTTAACACTATAATAATAACAAATTAAAAAGGAAAACAAACAAACAAACAAACAAACAAACAAAAAACCACTAACAATGTAAGAGCCAATCAACACCTCCACCAACAGCAACAAAAAAAAGAAAGTAAAAAGCATTTTCTGGGTGAATGTATATAGGTACTCCAAAAGTAATGACTCCCATTTATTTCTGTGGTAACTGCAGTGGATACAAAGAGCACGAAACACTATTTGGTAGAGAAAACTTTTAGCTACAAAGCACTATTTTACAATATAGTCACCACCATTAGCTAAACGTTTTCGCCAACAACAGTCTGCATGCTGTACACATCAAAATCTGCACCAGTAGAGGTAACACATTGTTTTGCAGTGTTTCAGCACTCACTGCCTCGCTGCACCAAACATCCACTGTTTGATCTCCATAAACATCCAGCAAGCATCAATTGATGCAATTTTTTCCACATGGAGAAATTCAATTCCATACTGTTGCTTCAGACACAATTCTGTGTCACACCAATTTGTCAGTCCACCCCTCTGCTGACATATGTTGAATGGCAACAAAATATAATGGAATATCGTTGTTAAGGTTAAGCCTCTACTGCCATACCACTAGCATCTGCCCCTGACATTATGGGCCGACACAATAAAATAGGAAGCATTACTTTTGGAGCATCCCTTGTATAAAGAGAAGAAATGTATATTGGAACATGCAGTAGGTGACACAGCAATCTGTGCTGCTATATTGCCGAAGTATTTTTCCCTTCTCCCATCACAAAGATACTTTACACGGCTGTGTTTCTGAAAAACATCTGCACTGATTTTATTTTTCTCTTGTACCCATAGACAATGGCAATTAAGGGGGAGACGGTCTTCACTACTGAAGAAAACAGCAGAAAAATAATGATCTCAATTTTTTTTTTTTTTTTTATAATTGAACATTTGAGTCCTGCTTCCTATCCCTTTTTCTACCACCCACATGTTAATCAAAACAGCTGCTGTGGGGGCAACCTGAATAAAGGAGATTGTTTCATGAAGATAGCTCTACTTTGTAAAATCCTACTGAATTTCTTCTGTCTCACTCCCTTAACTTCAGCAACATCAGAAAAATGCATGCGTGGAAAATAAATTACAAATCCTGGGAATTTTGAGATAGTTCTTGTAATTGTTGCTCCATTCTGTAGTTGCCAAGCTTTTCTTTTTTATTCTTCTTTCCTTTTTTTAAGTGCCATTTTTTTCCATTGCCAAAGTATAACCATCATATAATATGAAACAGATGTTTTTCTGCTCTCTACCCAATCTTGCAGAAAACTACCTCCAAGAAAACACTAAGACCAAGAAAATTTGAGAAAAACTTACCCATCCTCCCGCATCTGTTTCTCTGAAGTGTGACATCCAACGCTTCATTATGTCTGCTTAATTACTACACTCACCATGCACAAGACTATTGTTTCCTTTTCAGATGAAAAATATTATATACATGGTGAAACATAGCACAACTTCAGGGTTGCATTAAAGGAATAAAAAGCATGATTCCTGCACATTTTCAACTTGGCCTCTTTACACATCCTGCCTATTTATAGTATCCAGCTAATGTTTGGATTTACACAACTGAAATCAACTGCTATACAGCTAGAAGAAGATTTTGTATCTCAGGATTACCAGCATATCCCAGCTGGAAGTGAAATCTAGAGCTCCAGTGGGCAGAGGCACTTGAGTTTTGTCAGAAGGGTTGACCCTTGACAGAGAGAGAACCCAAAGGGCATAAAAAAAAGCATACACTCAGATACCAAACTGTGGCTCTGTAGAACCAGACACTTTGTAACAGAACGGTTTATTGTGAAGTGTCTCCAGTCCTCCGTGTATCTTTACCCTGCCCATTAGGGACGTCCAATTTTCAGACATCTGCAAAATTTGCAATTGCAACAACTTTAAGCAAACAGTCCTTATAAATTCCATCTATGGATCCTGTGGTTCTCAGATTATAATTTGAAAGTCACTGCTGCAGACCAATGGATTTAATTCTGCAAAGCTAAAACCAAGTCTTTTGGGGCTCTCTTTTTTGCAGAAGAAATCCAGGAGACTGCTGACTGACACAAGCACAAGCGATTTCGGATTTCTAGCTATGGGGGACTAAGTTCTTAAAGAAAGTTCAGTTTCTCAGTCAGATCAAGCCTAGTGATTCAACTTATCTCAGAAAGCCTGCAGTATTCAGGACTTACCCTGATATTTTCTGATAGACAGGTCAAATGCGAGGTATGTGTATTTCAAAGGAGGAAAAGTGATGCTAGAAATTAAACCACTATATGACCTCCTGAATGTCTGCCCTCTTACACTGCTACCCACTTGATATTCCATATTTGCACAGCTAAGCACATCTAAGATGGACAGTACTATGGGTACTGAGGTGCACTAGGGGTTTTGAAGTATTAGAGGGAAGATTTCTTGCACAGCTTGTATTTGGTTTCTCTGCTTACAGATTACTGCATTACTATAATTACTGGGATTACATTATCAAATGTTCTTAATTCTGTCACTTATTTCTTCTTTTCCCTCCACCCACCAGTTCTCTTTCTACCTCTACTTCTAGGTCTTTGTCCTTTTCCTCTGCAAAATACAAGATCATCTTCTTGTCTTTTCATCTGAAGTCCTTGCCCTGCACTTTCTTTGGCTCTCTGCACCCACCATTTCTAGCACAGTCCTTCTCCTAATTATCCTTCTCTTCCCACATCCACAGTATTTTCTATGTTTTTTTCTCATAGTCCCAATCATCCCCATGTATACTTAGCTTTGCTTCTTTTTGTCTGCCTAATCCCATTCCTCACCTCTCACACTTTAGCTTCCTTCACCAGTCTCCTTGTTCAGCATGTTCTTCCTCCAACATTCTGGCTTGCAGTCACTGATTTTGTGCTTCTATAACCTTTACACCAAAGATTTTTTCCTGCTGGTCTATTCTCTCTCCTCAACAGCATACCACCTTCCTCCATATGCCTGCTTGAAAGGCACTCAGCCTGGTAGAACAAGAGAGCTAACAGGCAGCTGAGTGCCCTCATTTGTTTGGTAAGGGATGTCCAGACACACATCCAGGCACACATCACATCATATCCAGTGATGAAGGCTTTTGCTGTTATAGCAGTAAAGTAACCTTCATTCTGTGAATGATTTTTCACAGGGCCACAACAGGGCCAGATGTTCTTCATAGTGATAAAATAGCATTGCTGATGCAGAATATGCACTTTCAAATTTCCATTTTCTTACCTTAGCCACAGAGATGCTAGGGCTTTTCAGAAGAGTTTGCAGTGTACTTTTAACACGTAAAGCATATTGTGTTTTCCCTGTTTTGCATTTTAAAATTATAAGACTATTTTGGCTGGCATTTTCTGTAATAAAAAGCAGTTTACAAAATTTTCAGCTTGAGGGGTTAAAGATTAAAGAGAATTGCAACAAAATGAAAGCAAGACATCATAGTAGGAGGTGGGAGACAGCCTCAGAAGTGTGATGAACAGCTATCTTGTCTCTCAGATCCAGCTAACACATTCAAAGATCTTGTTGATGCCCATTTCAAGATAAGGCAAGACCTCAAAGGTAACCTACATTTAGTACACTAGTGCTGCTCTGGTTCTAAAGTAATTGCCATGGAACTTAAAAGCTGCTAAGACAAATCAGATGATGACAGTTCTTCATAGCAGATAAACTATTGCTGGACCTTGATAACAGATGATTCTTTGGCTCTGTGTATTTGGCAGTAGAAGTGAATTGACAGTGGAATTTCACTCACAGAGTTTTTTGTGGTCCTTTGTAAATGCAAGCATTCATTTGATACTCAAGACACACACAGAAAAATATGATATAGTCCGTATCTACACTATGAAATATCTCTGAAATATCAATTAAGAGAGATCAGGCAAAGGAAAGATTTGGCTTAGTTTGAGATATTCATGGTCTCAACATTCAGACAGCACTG
The DNA here is from genome assembly GCF_019238085.1 of Lagopus leucura. Taxonomy (NCBI): domain Eukaryota; kingdom Metazoa; phylum Chordata; class Aves; order Galliformes; family Phasianidae; genus Lagopus; species Lagopus leucura. Next base: position 34,676,457 of record NW_024962335.1, on the reverse strand, counting down.
TTTCCAATACAATGCACCAACAGTACCGTAAGAATACATGCTCACTTATGAGTAAATGCCCTTGGTCTCCTAAGCCACCAAAGAGAATGTGGCTGTTTTGTCAGCAATCTGGGAAGTAGGCAAATGCTGCCTGTATTTAGTCACAGACTTTAAGAGATTAAAACATTTTGTTACATGATTAGAATTTATTGCAGAGAAAAGATGCTGCAGTAGTACCTCTAGAGACTGAAGGTCTTCAGTTACATAATAATACAGAGCGAATACAGGAAGCACAGACTACCTCTGAAGCATCATACAATGATGTCTACCATTATAAAATGAAAACCATCAATATGGGTTATGTCACGTGAGCAACAAACTTGTTAAAGCTTTCAACTTGTGCTCAACTGAGAAAATCACCAGTGTCTACTGAGGGCCTCAGAAACAAAGCAGGAAAGCATGGAAAAAGGACACTCTCCTTCAGTTTTAACCCTAGGAACACTAGAACACCTCAAACAAATCATTTTGTTTCTTTATCACAGTTATAAGTCAAAACATTTTTTCCACTTCCCTAAAATGTTCTGACATCTACTGGAACCTATCGGAAGGGAAAAACACTGTCATAAACCACTCTCTTGTTCCCTCCCACACTTTTTTTTTTTTTTTTTTTTTTTTTTTTAATGGTTGGTTCTCATTCAGGCTATGAATACAGTCGTCAGACAACAAGTCATTGGCTTCAGTCATTAGATTCAAGTTGACCATGCTTGAAGAAAGTACCATCAATCCACCAAGATGCTTCTCTAGAGATTGACTTCAGTGGAAGTTATATTCAGAACTTCCCGCACAATTCTTTGAAAATATATTCCCTAGAGTCCTCTCATTTTATAAGAGTTAGTGATCCAACAGAGTGATTTCCAGAACATATGCCTTTTCTATAGGCTTGATTCTCTTTTCTAAAAATGTACATATGCATCCTCAACATCTTACCAGGTGCTCTGCTATACTTGATTACATTTTTGGAACTCTAGAGGGGATGTTTAAGACCACTATATAGATTGTGGAAAAGCCTCCCTTAAGTAAAACCTCTGAAAATGTGTTTTCCCAGAGGAACTACCATGCAAGCTCTATGTATGAACTACTGAAAGTCATTAATGAGCAGCAAGCTGTTAGAGCAGGTTTTCTTGCCATAAATGTGTACATACTATAGAATAATATAATGGCTTGGGTAGGAAGGGACCTTAAAGATCACCTAGTTCCAATTTCCCTACTGAATCACTTTACACGTGCTTAGAAATATATTCTGATAAGTCTTGTTCCCTTTCACCTTCTTATAGCTGAAAGGGCATGGAAAAATAAACATATCAGAGTAAATCACCAAGTGCAGATGAACCCTGGTTCATTTAAGTACAATTATTTTCACAGTAATAACCATTTTGCCAGTGGTTCAGTCCTGTGTTCATATCAGTCTCTAGCATTAAATAGGAACACCCTAAGATTCCTCTCATTCAGACTGGGACTCCTCAGTCAAACTCTTAGGACAGTCCGCTTTTGCAATTCTGAGGCAAAACAGAGATGATTTAGTGCTTTGCTGTACCCACTTGAAATGTCTACTGTTTTCAGCGTCAGCAGGTAAAGACTGCCTGTAAATAGAATCTTTTTCCTTTCTACCTTTCACATCTCTCCAGATTCTTTTTCAATAATAACCAAGAGAGATTTACCAGGAGGTTTTGTAAACTCAATAAAGTTTTCAGAAAAGAAAATGGGCTTATCATACTTATGGGGATAAAGATGAGTCTTCTTATTGCATGGTTATTCTGCTCACACAAACATACTCACAAGAAATGATGGAGAAGTGTCCTTGTTAACTCATTAACTATACTAAGAACTTAGCTTAAATGTATCTTGGGTTGGCACTGTTTTTACAGTTTCCAGTAGCCCGAGTCTAATACACCAAAATGTGTTCCACATTATTATTTATAGTATGCAATGATCCTATTGTCTTCTTGATCAGAGATTGCCTGATTGCATACATGAGTTCTTAGTTTTCAAAGCATGGATCATGGAGACATGCTATATATTTATTTGTTATAGAATCTACTGGTTGCATACAGCGTAAGTGGCAATGCACAGGTCCTGCTAAGCTGAGAGTCTTTGGGAAGAGGTAAAGAGGCCCCAACAGTGTCTGGGACAGTCAGAAAGCCCTTCTCAGTACAGCTGCCAGTGTAGGACTGCAGTTACTTGCATGGTAGTCAGTTCCAAACACTGTGCTGTGAGGAGCTGGCACCAGTATTCAAACTTGAAAAAACTTATGGTATTTTTAAGTGTGAAAGATACAGAGAGACTGTTCCTTCAAAGATCTCTTCTCAAGTACTCTAGCTGTTGTGCAATGGATAAAGGAAGTTCCTTACATGACAGGATATATTTGTTTATATTTGAAACATCAGATCATGTGGAATGAGATACAGAAAATGCTATCTATGTTAATGAAATGCAGCTGACATCAATTGACTTTTTTTCTTACATTGCATTTACTCTCACATTAGGCCTCTATAGAGCTAGTAAGCAGAACCAGAATCCCCAGCTTTGCTCAGTTTCAAACATTCAGTATTGACAGAAGAAGAAAATGCAAACTTAAATATAGCACAGTCACTATTCTTGAAGTTAAGAGCAGCTCTAACAGCAGATGATCTATCATTTATTTTTAATCCATTTAAGAGTTGTTTTTATCAGACGAAGATCAACTGACTGAAAACATTACTATTTACACTATTACTAAAAAAGCCAGTTCACAGACCATAGACCAACAGAGACAGACATAACAAGAATCCCAAATCACCACTAAATTTAGAACACATTTATATGAACAATTTGCTGTGCATGTCAGTAATTAAACAGTGTTATAGTGAAAAAATACGCATGTATAATGAAAAGCAAATACAAAGACTGAAATGCATCTTATTCTGGATGATTTTTAGTGCATTAAGTGGAAAGAGCACACTGGCAAGTTGCCTGAAGCTGGAAAGAGCAAGCCACGATGTGATCCCATTTGTCAGAGTCTAGGTAAGATTATACAAAACAATCTACAGTGGTATATACAATGTCTGTTAGGTATCGTGAAGGAATGCCTGTCTGGGTGCACTATAAACACCCTGCAGAGCTTCTGTTGATGTTAGCAGGAGCTAGCCTAGGGACCAGCACACATGCATCTGGATGTGCTGTGGGCTGCACTCACTAACTCATCTCATTTCTACGCAAGCATCCTCCAGCTAGTCTGATAGCAGACTTCTCATCCAACTGGAAAAAAATATCAGTAGCTAGTACACAAACCAGAGGTTGATCTCACTGTAGATTTTGAGAGTCATCCTACATCTCACCAGTATTTTCCCTTCTGCCAGTAGACAGAGCTAGCAAGAGTAAGGAACATTCCTCAGCAGATGATATACATACATAGCTATGTTAGAAAAGAAGTGAAGACCACAAGCACTTCTAAGAAACAAAATATATGTGCAAAGTTTTTCTGCTACTGTTTTCAACAGAATACTAGGAAATCATTTATGGTCACTTTCTTTAGCACCCAGACTTCTGTGCCTGTTGGATTTGGTGAAATAAGCTACCTCAAAAAACAAATCTGTCAACAGACTGTTCTTATCAGTTGCAAGAGTAAGAGAATGTGTCAGTTTATCCGTTTGCTGAGCTTGTGCATGCAGGAAGATGTTCTAGGGCTATATTCAAAAGCCCTTAATTAGATAAAATTTCTGTTAAGTTCATTGGTAGTTTTACCTGCTTAAAAATATTTCCAAGGGACCGCCAACTTTTGTCGTTAACTGTGAATTGTTTTCAACACAGTTCCTTTTCCTATCTGTAATGATCTATCTCTTCTTGGCATATAGATATATCCCAGTCCTAGCCCTTCATTCTTGTCCTCCAGGACTGTCCCATGGACCTTCTTTTGAGGATAGATTTATATGGTGAGCATATAAGGTGGACAGGCCTAAGCTTCTGGCACATATTACGAAGTAAAAGCATCAGAAACACTGATGTATGCAGCTGTTTCTTTAAATTTGAAGGCCATGCAAGGTGAATGCTACCAGCCAAGTCTGAATGTATAAAGAACCACTTCCAGAGAGAGGGCTCAAAGTTCTTGAAAGTGGGACCACCTCAGAGATGAAGTTAGTCACTTCCCCTCCCCCAGTCCTCCCTGACCTTCTTCAAACTTGAGCAAATCAGTTTTTCCAAGCCTCTCACCACCTCCCTCCCCTTGAGCAGTCTGATTCTTCTACGCGAGCATTTTGGCAGGTCTCAGAATAGTTTTACTCATTCATTTAATAGTCACAAATAATGGTTCTTTTTCATCAGCTAATTATTTCACCAGTCCCACAGATGCATGCCTTTCCTGCACATTCAGCAAGGAGGAATCCAGTGCCCACATGAGAAACAACAATTTAAAAAAAAAAAAAAAAAAGAAACAACTCATGTGTTCTCCCTTCAACAGGTTTTGTTATATGGTTGTTGAAAAGAAAAGAAAAGAAAAGAAAAGAAAAGAAAAGAAAAGAAAAGAAAAGAAAAGAAAAGAAAAGAAAAGAAAAGAAAAGAAAAGAAAAGAAAAGAAAAGAAAAGAAAAGAAAAGAAAAGAAAAGAAAAGAAAAGAAAAGAAAAGGAAAGGAAAAGGAAAAGGAAAGGAAAAGGAAAGGAAAAGGA
>NW_024962335.1:34664058-34671680 GCF_019238085.1 Lagopus leucura | reverse complement strand
GATAAGAAAAGAAAAGAAAAGAAAAGAAAAGAAAAGAAAAGAAAAGAAAAGAAAAGAAAAGAAAAGAAAAGAAAAGGAAAGGAAAAGGAAAAGGAAAGGAAAAGGAAAGGAAAAGGAAAGGAAAAGAAAAGAAAAAAAAAAAAGAAAAAGAAAAAGAAAAAGAATTAAAAAAGGAAAAAAGGAGCCCTATGTATTTAGGACAGTGTACAGAACATAAATGAAGTGAACCACTGGAGGTCACTGTGACAGAAAGGGAGAATGAGTCAAATGAAAGCAGGACCTCAACACCCCAGCCACCCGTTTGAGGTCGTGGTGGCAGCAGCAGTTCCTTACTGGAACTAGGAGGCACTAGCTGCAGAAGCGAGACATGAGACAGGGCTCATGTCCACACCAAAAGCTTGATTTCTGACCAGATATCCATCTAAAGAATCTCCAGGTTTTATCTACTGCAGATACTCAGGTGTTTACAGCCTTCAATCCAACAGTCAAGTGTCCTGGCCTGCTCACAACCTCCCAGCTACACATTGCTGAACGGATGCTTTTGTAAAACACAACATGGTATGTGTTGCATTTTTGTATCATACGTTGCCTACCTAATTCCATTTTGCTTTCAGGCATTCAGTAGGATGTTAACTGAAGACTGCTGTACTCAACAAATGGGATTCGTTCCTGAAACAAGAATTGCAAATCAGTTGCAGCATTGCCGTCTCTTCCTATTTCCAAGAACTGCATAGCTTGAAATCCTTGTTCTGTTTATTAATGCATGTGTAGGAGGGGGGGAAGGAAGAGAAGTGGGGGTGAAAGAGACAAGGCAAGAAGCATCGTGCCTTTCAAGTGTAGGGGGTTACTTTTTGCTTTTTTTTCACCCTTCCCCCCAACAGATTTTAAATCCCACATTTCTCCAGAAATGCCTTCTGCCTCTGTAACAGAGGTATGTGTAGCAATCATCACGTGCAATGGCTGAAATCACTTGACTGAACCCACAGGAGAAGTGGTTTGCAAGTTCATTTGGAATAAGAATCCAAAAAGCTATACAAGCTTTTTTAAAATTTGCTTTGTTTTGTTCTGCCCCTCAGAGGCCCCCTCTTTTTCTTCAGCTTCCTTTCCACCTCACAATCTCTTGGTCTAATCTCCTTTGTGCCCTTATTCCACCCTGATGGTCCCCACAAGTTTCTGGTAATCCCAAATGCAGCACAGAATATCTTATAAAAGCAGGAGGAAAGCAAAAAAAAATGTGATATATATATTAAAAAAAAAAAAAAAAAAAAGAAGCTGTAAATACTAAATCTTACAAATCATTTTCCTTCAAGAGCAACTTTTCTTTCTACCTTGTTTTTAGCTTAAGTCTGTATGTATTTTTGACTAATAACTATGCATACATGCACATGCACGTACGAGTGTGTGTGGGAGTCAGAGCCAGAGAGCATATAAAGGGTATTTGGAGATTCTTTGGTTTTGGACTCTCACACACGGATGGGGGAGGCAAGTTATAAACATATAGGTAGATCCAAGAATGAATACTTTAATATTTGCAAATCTTGGTGGCTGCCAAATGCTAGCATTTCAGGGATGCATATTCACATGTAGCTGGCGACACATTTTGGAAGACACCCAATATTTTGCCAGTTAGATTCCAGACTTGAAATATCTTAGCAGATCCATATGTGCATCTGAACACTGAATAGAGAATGTTAACCCCCTCCCCCCGCCACCCCCCCCAATCCTCTGTACTCATTAATAAATAAGCAAGAAAAATGGTGTGTTGAGAATAGAAGAGCAGAAATAAAGTCTGGCCTTTCAGAAATTGCAAGTTATCCTTCCCAGGGCCTCCATGTCAACCTGCTAGCTCCCTAACCTGAAGAAAGTCACTAAAGTTTATTAAGCTCAATAAAATGTAATCACAGTCATTGGTCTTTGGGATGTTTCACCTTCATGACACTTTCTAGACATTTGGGCTAAATGGTTCAGTGCAGCTGGAATTTTAATTTAATTTAATTTTCTTAAGGCTATCACACAGCTCTAACATTCCGCAGCTTGTTTACTGATAGTCTCACCAGTAAGCTGAATGCCAGTTTTATTTAATTTGTTTTTCCAGCAGCAGCAACAATCTGTGTGGAAAGCATAAACAGGGGGAAAGAATCTGGAATCAGCAAATGGTGTGCACAGCTGCACACCATAATTTCTCATAGTGAAAGTTTTAATTCAGTTCATCAGATGAAGAGCAGAAGAGTTGGAGGCAAAGAAGAGGTGGAGTAGTGGAAGAAATATAGAAATAGGAAGCAGTAAAATCCAAGGCAGCTGGAGAATCTTGGAGTTGTTATAATTAAGGCTCTACAGGTTACAATTTCTCCAAAAAAAAGAAGTCAAACTATGAAACCAGCCAACAGGTCTTTAAGAGAGACTGCTCAAAGATGTGATTCTCAAATACATTGTAATGGAAACTGCTCTTATTTCAGATAAAAACATTCTATCAAGGACAGGTATACCCTTCTTTGGGTAAGGAACTGGCTAGAGGGCTGTGCCCAACAGGTAGTGTTTAATGAAGTTAAGTCTAGCTGGTGACCCGTTATAAGTGGTGTCCCCCAAGGGTTGGTACTGGGGCCCATCTTGTTTATTATCTTTATTGATGACCTAGATGAAGGGATCAAGTGTACCCGCAGTAAGTTTGCAGATGACACCAAGCTGGAAGGTGGTGCTGATCTGCTTGAGGGTAGGGAGGCCTTGCAGAGGGATCTAGATAAGCTGGATGGCTGGGCTGAGGTGAATGGGATGAGGTTCAAGAAGGCCAACTGCCAGGTCCTGAACTATGGACACAACAACCCCATGCAGTGCTACAGGCTTGGGGCTGAGTGGCTGGATGACTGTGAAGAGGAAAGGGACCTGGGGGTGTTGGTTGATGCTCGGCTGAACATGAGCCGACAGTGTGCCCAGGTGGCCAAGAGGGCCAATGGCATCCTGGCCTGCATTAGAAATAGTGTGACCAGCAGGAACAGAGAGGTGATCATCTCCCTACTCAGCATTGATGAGGCCACACCTTGAGTACTGTGTTCAGTTTTGGGCCCCTCACTACAAGAAAGACACTGAGGCCCTGGAATGCATCCAGAGAAGGGCAACGAAACTGGTGAGGGGTCTGGAGCACAAGTCTTCTGAGGAGTGGCTGAGGGAGCTGGGATTATTCAGTCTGGAGAAGAGGAGGCTCAGAGACACCTTATTGCACTCTACAGGTTCCTGAAGGGAGTTTGTGATGAGGAGGAATTTGGCCTCTTCTCCCAGGCAACAAACAGGACCTGAGGAAATGGTCTCAAGTTGTACCAGCGGGGGTTTAGATTAGACATAAGGAAAAACTTTTTCTCTCAGGGAGTGGTCAGGCACTGGAATGGCCTGCCCAGAGAGGTGGTGGAGTCACTGTCCCTGGCAGTGTTCAAGAGGCATCTGGATGAGGAGCTATGAAATATGGTTTAGAGGCTTGTGGTAGCAGTGATAGTGGGAGGACAGTTGGACTAGACAATCTTGAAGGTCATTTCCAACCTTGTGATTCTATAATTCTATGAAAATACACGTATCACCTGTTCTTCAAAGGCAACATATAGCAGGCTGGAAAAGCAAGTTACCTAGTGAGCAGACTGGGTTGCTAATACCTGTATTTTGAGCTAATTAGGACATTCAATTGAAAAAAAGAAAGTGTTAATTCTACGGTGCTATTAAAACAATGAAAGGAAAGAAGAATGCTGCCAATTGACACTTAGGAAACATAATTTCAGTCTATAATTAGAACAAAGCTACAAATATTCAAAAAAGCATTTACAGCATTGAGGGTGGTGGGTGATTCAGGAATAAATGTATGGTCCTAAATTGGTTCTGGCTAAGTATTTTCTGATTTCAAACATTTCTCTGGAAGAAAAGGAGGTTATCAGGAGTAGTCAGCATGGGTTCACCAAGGGGAGGTCATTCTTGACCAAGCTGGTAGCCTTTTATGATGCTCTCACTGGCTGGGTGGATGGGGAGAGAGCAGTGGCTGTAGTCTACCTTGATTTCAGCAAAGCATTTGATGCTGTCTCCCACAACATCCTTATAACAAAGCTGAGGAAGTGTGGGATAGATGACTGGACAGTGAGGTGGGTTGAGAACTGGCTGACTGGCAGAGCACAGAGGGTCGTCGTTGGTGGTGGTGCAGAGTCTGGTTGGAGGCCTGTAACCAGCGGTGTTCCTCAGGGGTCTGTGCTGGGTCCGGTCTTGTTCAACATCTTCATCAGTGATCTTGATGAGGGGATGTGGTGAATGGCCTGGAGTATCTCCCCTATGAAGAAAGGCTGAGTGAACTGGGTCTGTTTAGTCTTGAGAAAAGAAGACTGAAAGGGGTCTATAAGTCCAGGTCTATAAATATCTAAGGTGTGGGGGTGGGCAGAGTGGCGAGACCAAACTCTTTTCAGCAGTGTGTGGAGACAGGACAAGGGGAAACGGCCAGAAACTGCAGCATAGGAAGTTCTGCACAAATGTGCGCAAGAATTTCTTTACAGTGAGGGTGACGGAGCACTGGAACAGGCTGCCCAGGGAGGTGGTGGAGTCTCCTTCTCTGGAAATATTCAAGACCTGCCTGGATGCCTACTTGTGCGACCTGCTGTAGGGAACCTGCTTTGGCAGGGGGGTTGGACTCGATGATCACTGGAGGTCCCTTCCAACCCCTACGATTCAGTGATTCTGTGATTCTTTAAAAGCAACACTGTTGCTCTATTTTCTAGAGTCTTCACATTTTAATTAGTCACTTTATCAGAATGAATGCCTTGCTTCTTGCAGATTATGCTCACACCACCACAGTCATAGCTGCCCTTTATGCCCCTGTCTGTGAGATATTATTAGCTGACTGCTGTTCAGGGCAGAAGATGATCATGACTATTGATATCTTTGTTCCTAACTTTGTTCTAGATAATATCTACTACTGTCAGCATTTTCGCCTAGGGAGTTCTAAACAAAAGGTGTTAGGCCAATCTGGAAATGACATAGGTGGATTCCAGGTTGCTACAAGAAGCCATGTTTTACCAATTAATATAAGAGACTGTTCTCTTAGTTAAAGGAGTTGACAGTGGCAAAGGTTCTGCTGCTTCTGCTGCTGGGCCCTGAAGCAAGACAGGCCTCTGCTTCCTCACAGACATCAGTGTCAGTGATGCCCCTTGCTTTGCTGTGGCTGACAAGCCTGCTGAAAGGCCTTTATTTCTCTCTATTCCCTAGTGATCATTAGTAGTTTGTAAAGAGGGAGAATTGAAGAGAGAAGGGAATGGCCCACAACAGCGACTGACTAGTACAGAATGTGCCCGCACAAGATTATATGAGAGGCCTTCACTGTCTGCCTTCATTCTCTTTCCAGATAACAGCTGCAACTGGCCTTGTCAAACCTGGATTTTTGCCAAACAGTGCTTTGGATCTCCTTGGTGTTTAAGTGACGAGAAATTTGTTGCTTGTTTTGGCGATAGTAACACACAGAAGAACAGCATGGCTGTGCTGTATATACTCCACAGCTGCAATCCGTCTCTGGGAGAAACTGGAAAATTGGGTTCAGTATCAGCTTAATGCAGGTCCTATAAGACTGGTTCCCAATTGTGATGCAGAGATTGCCTCCTCCCATGCATAAACTTGCTCAGTGACAGCATGTCGAAATAGAAATAACCCAGATAAAACATCCACACAGTACTTGATAGAAGATCCAAAGACTTGGGCCATGGTGATATGCAGAATTTAATTACACAGTGCTCTCTGCTGTACCTGAAAAATTGCTCTACAAACACTCAGGTTCTTCTCTTTGCAACTGTCCACTGCTAGAGTTTACGCAGCCATGTGAATGTTCAGGCTAAAGAGCAGTGCTACTGCTACAAGAGAAGCCACATACTAAAAGGGTGCAACAGAGAGCAGAAAGGCAGAGACGCTCCTTTTGGTTTTATAGATTTGTGCCAAATTAATATGAACACTCAATAAGTGGGTGAGATGTCAAAAAAATCTATCATTTGTTCCTGAAGTCACATCCTCTCAAACTTTTGATAAGTGTTGACAGACTTTGCAGTTTTCTTCTAATTCACAATCATACAGTTGGTCAAAGACTTCTCCCTTTTAACAGTGCTTGGCACTCTACTAGTATCTTTAAAATAAAATGAAAAAAAAAAAAAAATAACCACAACAACAACAAAAAAAAAAACAGTAGTTCTAAATACCAACACACATGCTAAAAGAACATTTAAAAAATACAAATAAATGCAATTTTTTTCAGGCAAGTAATACATTTTTTATTATTATTCCATATTTAAAAAGTGCTACAGATTATGGAAACAGCAAAATATGCATTTGAGTCTTAACAAAGAATTCAGCATATTACTCTAGAGCCTTACTCATTTTTTGAAAATTGCCTTGAACTTCTAGACTGTTAGACTAATTGACTGAAAGACTATAAGCAAAAGGGCAATAAAAAAGACTGCATTTTTGACACAGCTGTCATATGAGTGAAAGATTTTCATGTGCTTTCAAAGTATCCATGACTTTTGATATTTGGGGATTTTGCATGTGGGCTGGTAAACGTGATGCTTAAAAAGCTGAACCAATTTCTCTGAAAACCTTGAGCTCTGCCAAGTTAAACCCTAGACTACACAGGAGGCTAATAGAGAGCAGGAGACCATCAACAACACTGTGGTTACACAAAGGACCAGTCCAGTGAATTCTCACTGAGAGCTTTAATTCCTCCAGGGATAGGGGGAGTTTTCTTTCCCCATGACATCTGCAGTTAGACTGAATTTGCAAAAGCCAGCTCTGGCAAAACAGTGACTGAAGCTAAATAACTCCTCACTGCAAAACACAGCATATTAATCATTTGGGAAGAAAGAAAAGAAAGAAAGAAAGAAAGAAAGAAAGAAAGAAAGAAAGAAAGAAAGAAAGAAAGAAAGAAAGAAAGAAAGATAGAAAGAAAGAAAGAAAGAAAGAAAGAAAGAAAGAAAGAAAGAAAGAGAAAGAAAGAAAGAAAGAAAGAAAGAAAGAAAGAAAGAAAGAAAGAAAGAAAGAAAGAAAGAAAGAAAGAAAGAAAGAAAGAAAGAAAGAAAGAAAGAAAAAAGGCAAATGAATTTCCTGCAACTAAAAGCAGCTCTTTACCTTGCATCGTTGTATTTGTCATGCCTCTCATGACACTTCCATAAAACTGCAACGGTACTGACTCAAGCTAAAAATCTATCTGGCACAGTGCCCTGTCTCCAACACAGGCCCAAAACAGATGTCCGGGGAAAATTAGAAGAAAAAGATTCCATGATACTTCCTTGGAACACACTTCCAACTTCCAGCAATTTTCAGTTTAGGGACATTCTGTTTTTGTATGTAATAGTCTTGGTAGATCTTTCTGCCATGAATTTGCCTGCACAATTTTTGAAGCTGTATAATGTTTTCTTGAAGTTACTGTCCCTGAAATTTAATCAAAGAATTCAGTACTGAACAATGGCACTAACAAATGATACAATTCAGAAAGCATAAGCAAACTTGTCACAGAGTTGCCCCTTGTCCTTTGGTGAATATATCTTAAAAAAGAAAAGAAAGAAAGAAAGAAAGTAGGAAAGAAAGAAAGAAAGAAAGAAAGAAAGAAAGAAAGAAAGAAAGAA
>NW_024962335.1:34506052-34664048 GCF_019238085.1 Lagopus leucura | reverse complement strand
AAAGAAAGAAAGAAAGAAAGAAAGAAAGAAAGAAAGAAAGAAAGAAAAAGAAAATTCTTTCTGTCACTCCATCTGTTGCCTTGTCATGCAAACAGCACGAAAAATGGCTGGGTATCTCAGGATACTCTACTAGTAATTATATACTAGATCTTCTATACATGCAAATAATAAGGGTAGAAAAATATTATTTACAGTAAGAGATTCTATTAATATCTATTACAGCATGGACAGAGATTTCAGATGGACAAATGACAGTTTCCTTAAAAAGCAATTATCAGTTGATTCATCCTTTTCGACCTGTACTTGTTCAAGTAGGAGATGAGTTTTGCAAAGGAATACTGATCTTTTTTTTTTTTTTTTTTTTTTTTTTTTTTCCTGCATTATTTTCTGTATTCAGCCAGGTCACCCAGTATTTCACTGATTGAGTCAAAATGTCTTAAAATCTGTTATTATTCCTTTACTCCTGGGCTAAGGAGCTGGAATATACTTTTGAAAAGCCATACTCTGAAAGGTTGTACCACAGTAATTTATAAATTTATCACAAGAATGATTAAAAGGACCTTGCATCTTACAATCATGGAATGATAGAATCATGTGAGTTGGAAGGAATCCTTATAAGTCATCTTGTTCAACTCCCCAGCAATCAACAGGGACTTCCACAGCTAGATCAGGGTGCTCAGAGCCCCATCCAGCCTGACCTTGAATGCCTCCAAGAGCAAGACATTCACCACCTTTCAGCGCAACCTGTGTCACTGCCTCACTTACGTGCCACTCTTATTGTAACAAACTTCTTTTTTACATCCAGTCGTAATCTCCCCGTTTTAGTTTGAAACTGTCCTTGTCCTACCACAACAGACCCTGCTAAAAGAGTCTGTCCCCTTTTTCTTATAACTCCCCTTCAGATACTGAAAGGTTGCTATTAGATCACTCCAGAGCCTTCTCCAGGCTGAACAGCCCGATCTCTCTCTCAAATTGTTCTTGCAGGGGAGGAGTTCTACCTCTTGGGTCATTTTTGTGGCCTTTCTCTGGACACATTCTACCATGTCCATGTCTTTCCTGTGCTGAAGACTGTATATCTGGATGCTCTACTCCAGATGAGGACAGAGTAGAGGGGCAGGATCACCTCCTTCAACCTGCTGACCACACTTCTTTTGGTGCAACCCAGGATATGGCTGGCTTTCTGAGCTGCAATGGCGCATGTTCAGCTTGCCATTCACCAGTACTTCCAAATCCTTTTCTGCAGGGCTTCCTCATAAAGCTCTCCCATTTTGTCAGAAATGGGATCCTGTGCATATGCATTAGTACATATAAATATCACATTGTCTGTTCAAATGTGCCAAGTTCTTTGAGGTAGAGATTACATTCCTACATACATACACATACATACTACTGAATATATTTTCTTTGATCTCAAACCAGGTTGAAATACAATCAGATTCTTATTTTTTTAATGTTTTCATAAATAAAAGTAAGGAAATTTATGTCCATCAAAAAATAACGCTTCAGAAAAATTTCCATGGACACTGCACAAAGTCTGTTCTGTAGGCTTTAAAAGCCAGGTTGATTGCATTGAGTAGAATAAGATTCTAATTAAGTTTTTAGAAATGCCAGGGCGCTTACATGTTCTTGGTCTACATACATAAGTATAGCATTCATGCATACAAAGGAACATTTGTAAGGACAGTTATTACAATGACATACCAAACAAGGACATTTGGTTGGGCATTAGTTATTATGAAAAAGACAACCTAACACTGAATCCTTACTCTATCTACTGTATATTCACTGTGGAATACAAAAAACTCCGAAGTAACTGTGTACACTGAGGCAGATCTTTGGTGTAGATGATGTCAGCTCTAATTATTGCAATACAGCAAAGTCAAATTTCACTAAAAAATGGACCAACTGGTAGTGTTTCCAACTCTGTCTTAGATTTTTAAATTGTAGACATGTTGTCAAAAGGCCCTATTGTCCTGCTTACTCCAAAATCCAAATGGTCCAAGATTGCATCACTATGGTGAAGTTGAGAAGTACTCCTGAAGTAGCTTACAGAATGACTGCCTCTGCCATTCAAAGATCTTGAGTCAAAACGAAGAAAAGTTCTTTTCATGCCTCACATTCTGAAAACAACATTTATCTTTTGTTCTGGAGTGCAATTTTTCCTATTTCATATACAAATCACTGAGAATTATATTGTGATTTTAGTGCCTATATGATAGACAGGAAAACCTGTTTTCTATTCAGTTATTCTTTTGTGGAGGAAACAACTTCTCTATTTTTTTGTTATAATATTTAGTTATTATTATTATTATTATTTTAGTTAAGGTGCTTTTTTTTTTTTTAATTTATCAATTTAGGAAGATTCTACTGTATTAGATTATTTTGTACTTTTAGTGTCCTTAATCACATTCCTTGAAGTAGAAAATAACAATTTTTACGTTATACCAGTTTCAGCCTCTTAAATCCTAGAAGCCCATGGGAGTTCCACAGTGCCATCTGCTGCAAGGTACTAGAATAACTGACAATGTAGTAGTGTTGGTTTTTGTTTGTTTGCGGGTTTTGTTGTTGTTGTTGCTATTTTTTTCAGTTATCTTACCAGCTGACCTATTCCAAGGTCTCTTACTTCTGCTTACGATCCAACACAGTTTGTTACCTTTCCGGTTTCTCTGGCTCTCTTTTATGCTGTACTTATCATATCATTGCACTACTTATTTCCAAAATTAATTTTACCATTCATATTATTATTTTTTGTGGGTTGGTGTGGTAGAGTCATGTTGGTTTCTAAAGCATGATTAGCCCCATTGCCAGACCACTGGCATCATCTTTCCTTCAAGCAGATCTTGAGAAAATTCTTTTCAAAACCTGCCCATTGTGTTTGCTCACTGGCTAGAGGGTGAAGTGAGAAACTCAAAACAAGCAAAGAACTAACATCCTTCCTGAGGGAGCCAAACGTGCTGTCTCTGCAGCTTCTGTTGGCCTTGGAAGCAAGAGAGGAATATCTGCTATTCAGTTTTTAATCATTAGAGCACAATCTACTTTGACTGACTCTTCTAGCAAAACCTGACACATGAATCAAAGCAATCAAGTTTCACAAGACTATTGCTTTTCAACTTTACATTGCGAGCTGCTTCAATGAGGTAAAATTTGGAAGCCTAGTGCTTTAGTGTGATACAAGGGGCTGTGGAGATGGGGGCTCTGATAGTCTGATATTTCAACTTTTTTGTTTTAGGGAAGTATTAAGGCTTAGGGAAACATAATAAAAAAATGCACATCAGTTAACACAACCTCCATCTGCCTTAATATAAATCAATATTTGGAATGAGTTTCTTCAGTATCTCAAAAGCTTAAAAAGTGTAATATGTTAGAATACAAGTAGTATAAAAATGAATATCTAATATCATCTGATTCTACTACACTCAGGAAATAATTCTATCTAACATAGTTTCTGCTGATGAATATATCAAGAAACTTTTGACTTTGACCATGGAGTATGTAGCTAGAGATTTACCTATCTAACACTTGACCACTATGTGGCTAGACTGTACTGAATAAGATGATTTTCATTTCAGCTAACAGTGTCTGTAGTCTAAAAATATCTGTAGAATAACAAAAAGGAAAAGGAATGCAGTGGGGAACACATTAGGTTGCAAATCACAATATCCTTTGAAGCCAAAATAATACACATTCATTCCCTAGACCTGTTATTGCCTCAGATTTGACTACTGCCACTTTCTAATGGGATTTAAGAGATAATAAAGAACTGCACATACTATGCAAACACAGAAAAGAGAATGAAGCATGGCTATCAATTTATTTGTTCCTTTAAGTTTCAAACATCTGCATGCATACAAATATTTGAATATTAGAATATGATTAACAATTCCAGGCAGGAAGATTTCCTTCTCAGCTATAAGCAGATTTGTAGCCTGTTGAGCACTAACACAGTCATTAACAAGTTATGTTTATTCTCTGATCGGAAAATAGTTCTACCTGTCCATGCCAAAGAGACATCAATATTTCTAAAATCAGACACGGAGGTCAGTAATTCTTCAACAACACTGTTAAAACTTGGCATCCTAATTAACTACAAAAGGTCTTTGAATCTGGAACTACTTGCTGAAGGAGCAAAGAAATACACAAATAGTTCCTGATTGTCTCTATTTCTTTCTGTGCAAGTAATGCCTAGGAATCCTGAGAAAGTATTGATTAGCTCATGATTGAGAATGTCTTGAGAGCTTTTATATGGTTAATAGGTGATCTGTAGAATCAATTTTAAGTGTGATTTTATTTCAATTCTGTAGTTCTATTTTGTTATTCAAATAAGAAGAAATTCCTTCTTCATTTTCACTTGTGTTTTTCTGTTTGTTCCGTGGAAAGAGCAGCTGGCAAAGCACAGAGAAATTTCAGCTAAATTAGAATATTCCTTAACAGAGAGTACTGGAGTATGTCTGTAATAACCACCATTTCCAAGCAATTTCAAAGCCATGGAGTAGGCAGTGAGGAGGTTCTTGTAAAGCAATATGGAGGTAGGTTTGGCAATGCTGCTATTAGGAACTGTTGTAGAAAAGGGGCATTACCAGAGTATATACAGAGTGGGACAGTGGATTCAGTGCCTAAGCTCTGGTGGCCACTCATAGGTTTTGTAGCACACAAATGAAACTGGTCAGTGTGACTCAATTTTCCACAAACCTAAAATGTTTTTTAAAGCATTTCAAAAATTCAAAAAATATTAAATTACTGGTCTTCTTCGCCCCAGAAAAAGGATCCTCTTGGAGTCCTAGTAGTCCACATCTACAGATCACCCAAAAGAAAGATGGCTCAAGTTCCTCAGTCTTTTCATTCAGTGCTAATTTTCAGTGGGGAAGGGGCTATTTTCCCATGCAGAAACCATCTCCATAGCATTAAAGCATATGCTCCTTTCATATTTACCTGATCTATTAAAGGCAAAAGCAGTTCTGACAAGAACAGTAATCAGAAGATTGTAACGTTCATTTCTACAGAAAGCACGGTGTCTACATGCCTGGGAAGGGCCCAAGATGCTTACAGCATTTCTATTTTCCATGCTGTGGTGAATTTGGAACCTTTACACAGCTTAAGACAGAATAAATTTCACTCCAGCACAAATCTCTTGATCATTTCTCCTTCAAATGTGGGAAAACAACACTGAGAATGTGGAAAGTGTAGAGCACATCATAAATCCATGGACACAGGAACTCAGAAAACTGCATAAGGCACATAAGGTCTGCTATAAAGGAAGCACTGTGCTTTCATATTATTTTCTGTTTAAAATCTACATGTGTGGTTTGGGACAAAGGTCTTTTAGTTTTGAAGAAAGAAGGTTCAGTGTTTTTCTTCTTTTTTTTCCTTTTTTTTTTTTTTCCTGAAGAGAGGTACATCTCTGGGGAGACAGTGAAGAGAGGTTCTCCAAACTGTAGCATATACTGCTGCAGGAAAGGTGAAATGTTATTGAAACCACAGAAATAATACAGAGGAGAACTCAGCACCCAGGATGTAGTTCATATCCGAGTAACCAACAGGTGTTCACACAAAGAACACCAGCTCAGGTTTGAATGCTGGCTATTATTTGTTGAGCTTCACTGTAGATTTCTGATCCTAAAATTAGGGTGCCTTGAGGAAATTTTCTTCAATCCCCTGATCCTACCACCAACCATAGAATTTTTTTTGTTCTGTTTTCTTGGGAAGGCAGATTAACTCCGACATGATAAATGTGTAGCTGCAGTATTATCAGAAAGGCCACTTGCATGTTTCTACCACTGCTTAATAAAACAAAAGACTTTAGAAAACAGAATATGAGGAAGAGTTTATGTATATATATGCATTATTTGGCTTCTTAGGCCTTGGAACTCTTCTGCAGAATCTGAGAAATCCTTGTTCCTTTTTGCTTCTTCATAAGTTCAGCATGCCTATTGTTTTCCTTATCACAGACGGAATTCATAATTAAAATCCCCAAAGGACTTTAAATACACGTAATCTAGACAATCTAAAAACAAACTGCAGATGAGTCATCCATTTAATAGAAGTCAAATCATGAGCATCAGCTGTCACAATAAATGCTATCAAGTCTATTTCCACTTGTATGTGTTCTATGTTAGAGATTTGCTGTGCTTACCAAATGCAGCAGAGTTTAGTTGAAGCTCATCTACCCTCTCTTTCAATCTCTACACAGTTTATGTCATTTGACAGGTTAAAGAGTCACTGAGCTCCCATGATAACTAGTGAACAGAAAGTGGCACTTTTAGAGACCCATATTAATTGTCTAGCTTCAGATGGAGTAGATGATGCCCTAGGCACTACTAATCATACTGATTTGATCCTGACAACAAACACAGCCTAGTCTGATCAGTTCAGATATGGTCTTCAATTTGATTCTAAAGGGATGTGGCTCTTGCAGCACTGCTGGCAGCAGAATTACGTCACTTCTACTTTCTTTGTTATAAAGTTAAAATGACAGGTAGCTAGAGTTTCATGCACAACAAAGACCAAGATTTGTCTTCATTCATTCAAACTTCAAAGATGGTTCACAACAGTCTGTGGAACAGCAGAAAAATTGCACTAATAGAAAAAAAAAAAAAAAAAAAAAGGTACTTTTATCACAAACAGATTGGGGCGTTCTGCTAATGAGTTTCTAGCTCTTTTCTTGAAAACTTACTTCAGGATTTATTCTTATCTTTCTTGTGAAACTGTCAAAAGGGTATCAGTAGGGCTGTTACAATTACAGTGTAGAATGACTAAGCTGAAACATATGAGAACTCTCAGAACTGCACAAGAATAAAACAGCCTAAGCTCAGGATGTTTCAGGAGCAACATGGCTTGAAATCTTCGAAAGAAATTACGTGCTTCATATTATCTGTGGAATCTTAAAACAAGTTTTCTTAATTCTGCCTAAAATTCCTTGTATAAATGCACTTCTTACTCATTCAAAATATTTTCAAAACTGTGACTACTATTTAGTTTCTAAGAAACATAACTTCTAATCCAAATAAATCTGTGTAGTATATATACTTGTTTGTTAATCTTTGTTAGACTTTGTGGTGGAAAGGAAAAGTAATAAAATATTTTCCTCAAGGGAGCCTTGCTGAGGCACAATGAATTGCAAGGGCTTTTATTGTTGCTTAGGGGAAAAAATGATTTTTGCTTGTGGCACAAATTTGTGAAAATGCTAGACTGCAACTAGAACTTAAGCTACATAAAATGTTAATCAAATTCATGAGAATCACAAAGGCTGTTTCAGTGTGCTTTATGCAGATGTTCTATAGCACTGCAAATTGCAGAGCAGTGAGGTAGCCTGCATGTGGCTAGGCTGCTCCTGTAGGCTGACATGGGGGAACAATTGCTCTTCTCTGCTCCATAAAAGAGGGTTTTGACAAACCGTGAGATTGCTGAAAAGAAAGGTTTGCTATTCAAAGAAGTTTGTTTGTGCTGTCTTTCACAACTAATTTATGATTCAGCATCATAATTACTCAATTATATCTTCCTTTTTGAGAAGAAAAGTCCTTAGTAGGCTCTGTGGAGGACCTCCTACATAAAGGCCCCTATCATACAGGATTTTGATAGCCATTATGCTACATGATCCCATGCACTCAATCTTGCTGGGATCCTTCTGCAGGTGCTGCTAGAAGCAGTTACGTTGCCTTCACGTGGCTTCCTTCTCTGTGTCAGCCTTGGAAAAATCCCGTCACCCAGAATGTCTGTATAAGAAGTCCGGGGATATAGCTAACTTAACCATACCAACTCAGTACCTAAAACTGGATTCTTCTAAATAATTACCTTTGACTTTTCAGCAAAGAGATGAATAAAAGCCATTACGTAGCAGTTGAGGAGTCACCAATTTTCTGGGCATACAGAATTACCTTACTGTTCTCCATAGTGTCATTTAATCTCTGTTTCAACAGGTTTGTAATAGAGTGATCCAGTAAAGCATTATCTCACCCCAAATTTCTACAGCTGTTTGGATTCCAAGGAAAAAAATATTTTCAGTAAGAGTGATAATGCACAGGAACAGTTTGCTCAGAGATGCGGTAGATGCCTTGTCCTTGGAGATAGTCAAGGGCAGGACAGATGGGGCTCTGAGCAACCTGATCTAGCCGTAGATGCTCTTGTTCATTGAAGGGGACTTGGACAAGATGACCTCAAAGATCCCTTTCGATTCAAATGATTCTATGGTTCTGTGATTCTGAAAGAAGCGCAGTGCTGTGACGCAGCTGTCAGAATTAAATGGATTTGTTCATCCTTACTGATATTGGATTGGAAAACACTTTCAGAAACTTGACGACGATGCTTACTTACAGGTAAAAAGCCATCATCACAAGATAGATAATGAGAGCAATAAGACTGAATACTTGGGATACTGGTCTTTTTGTAACAGCTATGCCTACGTATATAAATTCACTTACACATATATAGTATCTTCCACAACAAAGTGTCCTCAATGCTGTGGGAAATCAATACAGAAGTAAAATAAGTGCCATGGTCTCTCACACATGCAGATTTTTCTAAACGTTAATGCAACTTTTATTGCATTGTGAGTAAAGAGAGAAACAAAAAAAATAGTGTATTTAAACTTGTGCCTTAAAATCCAGGCAGATTCCAGCAGGAACCACAAACCTGTGTTAGCACTACAAGCGACAGGAGACAGGGGGTTACGCTGAAAAAATTTGTTCTATCATACCATGTAATAAACAGCTCTTCAAAAAACCTCTGGTTACTGGCAGTGTAGGTAGGAGAGCTAACCTCCCACCTACTGGAACTCTCTCAAGTCCATGGAAAGAATATCAGAGATTTTACTCTGGAACTGACTTTTAAAGTGGGTGCATTTTACATAAAACGAAATAAGTTGCTTTTCTATGAAACAAAATTATATGTATTGTCAAAGTGTTCTGTCTTATTTTTCACTGAAATCATGCCCAAGAAGTATCTGAAGACATTTGTTCCCATTATGGACTTCCTTATTCCCAGAATCCACTGTTAGCTCCCAATACAAATTGCTTTCTTTCCTATAAATTCTCAAAAGTAAACATATTTTTTGCCTAAAACAGTGACAGTGTTATCACAGTTCAGTGTGCTCTGCAGTTTTCAAAGGAATCGTTGGGATTCTGTATGGAAAAGTACAATGAATTATGCATGGAAACATGCTTGCAGTATGTACTGGGCTTGGAAACTTCCATGATTTGGAAACTTTGTGACACTGAAGAATTCATTCTATCATCAACAGAAATATTAGATCCTTCTGAGAATCTATCTTCAGTCTAAGCCCTGAAATAAGCATTGATGTAGGCTTCTTGGATCTATAAAGGGAATGAATTTTCAGCTGAAACAAGTGCCCAGCTTTAAAATCTTCATCTTGAAAAAACAGTGTGAGTTTTAATAGGCATTTCAGTGCCAAGACATGTCAGTCAAATTATTATTGGCTCTAGCTGCACTCTCAAAAGCTGTTACATTCTTTACCTGCAGCAGAGAGACACTCAAAAAGGTGTAAAATTCTTTTTTTTTTTTTTTGCTTTGGAAAACACCAATGAAAGTTAAAAACAAAACAAAACAAAACCTTCCAATCTAATTCATGCAACTCAGCAAACCTCTATTCAAGAAGGTCAGACACACAAACTTTAGTTGGAACTGTACTTTTAGAACTAGAACTAAGTCCACAAAGCCAAAATGTTTAATAATTAATGTGATAACCTTTAAAAATATGAGTCCTAACAAAATCTATGTGAATTTTAGCTTTATTAATCCTATTACCACACATGTGCATATATGTACATTAACAACATTGCACAAGCCACATGAGTCTCAGCCTTGCTCTTATCCTTGTTCCCAATTTTTTAAACTACAACAGTGCCTTGTAAATAAAATTTATCTCATGAAGTATTACATAATTCATATATTCCTAAGATGCAAATTTTCTTTAAAGGAAATTAATTGCACTGGAAGTAGGGGAACAGGGGAGAGAGAGAGGAAAAGGGAAATCAGAATTGTTATTTTTAGATTACAATGTTTTGAAATGTGATCCATCCCTTTGTTTAAAATTTCCCAGCCGCCCTCTCATTTTTGTTTTTTCTTTCTACTTTTTTTCTTTTGGGGGAGAAAAGGTTGAAAAGGGAGGAAAAATCATATATACTCAAAATAGGTTTGTCTAGAAGCCCCAAGGGTATTTTGTCTAGCAGAAAAGCAGTCCTATACAAATCTGGGGACTGAAAGCTAGGGCGAGCTTTGTAGGAATCACACTGCTATGTTTTTTCAGAACTCGTGTACCATAAACAAACTCTGCCTTATGATCAGCAGAGAAAAGGCTTACTTACTTGTTTTACAGCCAAGAAAAGAGCAGGCTGTAAATAGAATGAAGAAAAAAAAAAAAGAGAAAAAAGTTCTGATGTTTGAGAGAAAACGTTCTTCTTTGCAAAAAGATAGAGCTCATCTTGTAAACATTGTTAGATGTGGTGTAAGCCTCTCTTTCTTTGGAATTCATAATTACGTATCTGAGTTATTTGAATTAACATGATACAGATATTTTCTGCTGAGTTTTCAGTCAATGCCTTTGGATATGCCTCTAACTGAATATAAAAGAACTTAATTTCAAGACAACACTCAAACTCCATTTTAGGCAACATAAAAAGACAAAAGAAATTCCGCACACAAAGACCTGAAAAAATTCCTTGCCTATGTCTTCTTATCTAGATAAGAAAAATACAGCCTATAATAGCTACCTCATTCCCTATCTTCCAGAACTCTCACTATGAGAGTCTCCAAGGTGTGATCTGTAACTGAGAACTCCCAGATACAACATCTGCTCAGTGCACTCCTGCCTCTTAACAACAAACTGGAGTCAGACAGCAGGAACCACTTGTGAGTATTTTAAATCCATGAGGGAAAACTCCTCAAGGCTTGCAGATTTCTCATCCCACCCAATACAGCCAACTGCCTACCCCTTCCTCTCAGGTAGCCAGAACCTTGGCCAGGGAGCTTGGAAATAGCCACAGATCTTTGGATGAAGGTATTTCCTTTCTATCATAAAACTCATCATTTATCATTACAGTCTTTCTCTCCATTGAGTACGACTAGCAGTGGATATTTACTCCTCTCACCTTTCCTCTTCTTCCTCTCTTCTCCACCACCACCAGACATACTGAGCCCCAGCAGATTTTGCAAGAAGGAAGGAGAATGTTGTACACTGTCTAAGAATTGTTTATAAGCTGCCCTTCTTGCACAAAGCTAGAATTAGGACCTTGTTTATCTATATGTCTGGACTACAGGAATGGGCACAATAAAGTTAGATATCATTTGGTGGTTTATGATGAGTAAATTAGTTTACGGTACATCCAGTAGCACATCACCACAGCTGCAGTTCTCTCTCTTTCCTCTCTGAATTTTGACAATTCTAGGTTATCAATACCTGTACTTTGGTTTATTCCATATTTCCAGCGTAACAATACAGTCTCAGGAAACAGAGCTGCATACTGAAGTGCAGACAAGGCTACCTGCACGGAATGAGGTCCATCCAGGGAATCAAGTCATCTAGTAAGGATTGGAGGAGACAGAGCCAAAGGCAAGACTACCAACTGTGTATCTCAGGCTGGAGACAGGATTGGAAACAGAACTACAACAAAACCTGGTGATCATCCAGGAAATTCAGTCAGCACCTCAGGACGGCAAGATACAGGCACATCACTTAGGTGCTCTTGGGGCCAAGGATTGAGCTCGATGAAGCCTATGGGCCCGCAGGCTGAGGCTGCATGGGTGGAGGCCTGGTTAAGGTTGATTAGGGCAACAAAAGGCTTTTGCTGCCCCAAGGCTGTGACTTTTGTAACAGGACAAATAGAGCTTGAAACATGAGGGAATTACTATCCTGTAATAGTAGTCTGTCCAGTTGCTCAACTCATCTCAGCACACAGTGACTGAAAGAGATCACCTGAGGGATTGGTATAGTCTGTAGATCCATATTAAATTTTTAGGCAGTAGTTGCCATGAAGATAGCTAATGGTCCAGCTATCTCCATTCACTAATCCAGTAGTGTACATTACAAAACCCAGCTACATGGACACCCAGCTCAAAGGAGAGATTCGCTTACAGCATTTCCAGCAACTTGCCCTCTTTAGAGCTGCAGGTGGAGTACAGAGATTTGCAAAAGTTTGAAAAGTTGAGAAGAATTTAGATTAGGTTCCTCAGTCCTTTATCCTGAGCTTTGAGAATAGGATATCTAACACCTCGACCGACTCCCTGAAGTCAACCGGAAAAAAAGCACCACTTTATATCGTTAGAGTTCAGCTAGAGCTTTAGGTAACACTCATGACTATATTAATAATTCAAAGCTGTCACAGCATTCTCCTTTTATTTTGAAGAACTCTATGAAGTAGCTCCCGCAAGCCTATCTGAAGACACTGCAATTCTGCCTGAAGGAAGCCACTTAGCCCTGTTTTCTGATGTAACGTATTTACCAATAGTATTGTCTCTCTGCAATCTTGCAGCCTAAATACAGCTTTGAAATGTAAATGTAAATATCTGCTTCACTACAATCAAATGCTTAAAGTTTTAGTCTTAGACTTCAAGTTTCTGAACAAGCAAAAAACCTTATGCACCATTTTGAGCCAGAGCCACCCTTGCTACAATGTGTTCCATATTATAAATCCCAGCCCTTGAGGGCAAACAGCTAACTGTTTAAATAGTATTATCAAATATTCTAGAGGTGAACAATCCCCTAAACACCTGCTGCTTTAGTTAATGCCTGGGCATTTACTTCTAGCCATAACACACATATGTATAATCTCTATCTGTGAAGAAGCATCATGGTTTTTTATTTGTTTGTTTTTAAAAAGCAGGAATGTCCAAGCTACTTTTTTTTTTTTTTTTTTTTTTTTTTTTTTTCCCTATCTTTACCTGAAAGGTAAAAAAATAACATCGAGATAATTTCTATTTTAGAGTAAATAGTGATAGGATATTTCATTCACTTTAGTATACTCATGTGGCAGAAGACACATGCATAATCGGGGGTTATATTTTGTATGGAAAAGTGGCCATACAGTGACAGAACAATAAATGACTTGCAGCCTTGACAATTTTCTGCAAAGAAGACTCAATATGAGGCAGCCCACTGGCTGTGCTGTTTGCCTCTCAGATGGGCTCTGGAATCCTTTAGAGCCACGGGGATGAAAATGAGCTGGGCAGTGCCTGTCCAACAATAGAGCTGTTGGCCATCCGTTTCTCCATCCTCCCCCTTCAGCTTGCTTGAGTGCTTCACACCCTTTAAAAACATCCCACAAACAGCTTGGAGCAAAAAGCAGGAGCAGAAGCAAGATCTTTCACAAGCTGAGATGGCAGTTTATGCCCAGAAGCAAAAGAACTGACAAACCTCATAATACTTCAACCTCACAAGTTAACTGCAGGTATTATTCCTATTCATGTGCTAAATTCACCTTGATTCTCAAACTGTTTGCCTCCATGTCCCGCAGCAACAAATTCCACTGGTTGATTAGATGCCACTTTAAAGTTTATAGCCTTTCAAGAGCTCTAAACACAATCTACATTTTACAATGTCCAGCATGTTAAGATAAAAAGAAATTTCCTGTTAATTACAACCTAGTCGGTTCTCACCCTACAGAAGGAAATCTGGCCTAATAACAAAGAACTCCTAATCACCAGGATGTTCTTTATTTTATGACACTAGATCTGAAATTGCATAGATTAAAAAGTTGCAGTTCCAACCATCTTAAATGGATGAGAGAAAGAACAAGAATTGTGAACTGGTCCACCCGTCCTCCCAGGGAAGAGGGAAAGTTAGTGGGAATACAGTGCTATATTGGAGGGCTCACCTCTTTAAACAAGATTTGATATCCAGAACTATCAGTATATATCAAAATCAAAACAGGACACTATCATAAATATACTTTTCTTTCAGAGGCTAACCAGCTCCCAGTATAGTCAATATAGCCAGATCTATTTGGCTGAGAAAGAGCATTTCACTAGTTCTTCGCTACAACTCTTGCTCCTTTTTTGCTCAAGTTAGGATGTCTACCTCTCTGTGTCTGCAGAAAAACAAAAACATTCCTAAATCTTTTTTTTACCAAACCGTTTAATGTAAAAAATGTAAGTTCCATGAAAACAGAGATCTTAATAGAAACTTATTAATTTAAAATAAACTTCTGCCATGAAATCACTCCTAAATTTTGAATGAAATTTTGTGGAAAGTTTGGAAGTTGGGAGTAGTCCAAAACAGGTTAAAAATATTTTGCTCGGAAGCTTAGTAGAATTTTTTTTCTCTTTGTGGAAAAAAATTGAACATTGAAGTCCTTTAACTGTGTATCAGATATTAGAGTGCTTGGAAAAAAAACAGGAAAACTAAGGACCGTGCTGATGTGAGACAGAAGAGAAACACACAAGAGGCTGACCAAGTAAATTCAATGTAGATGACAGCACAGTGATCGAGGCTGTCAGCTAGGATATTAAAAAGTACATTTAAACCTCCACTAAACCACTCTCTGACAACCCACAAGAGTGCCCTAAGTAGACTTAGCTGTCCCAAGTCGACTTTGCACATGTGTGTGAAAATATTTTACAAGGTCTTTCAGTTCTCCCTGGCCTCACCACTAAGAAAGTAAAGAATCTTTCGTGAACCTCAAGCACTTTCATTGGATGAAGCACTCATCTTTCCGCTGTTGAAAGTTGCGCCCTTTTAAATCTCAAACTTCTAAAAATTTTGACACAAAGGAATGGCCTGCCTTAGTTCTGTAGAGGATTCTGCTATGCAAATAGGAACTGAAGTAACAAAATAATCAAAGCAGTGTTAGCTATTCAACAATGAGCTGCCATTTGTAGAAATACTATGTTGAATGAAATGCATTTAGAAAAACTTTACTGCAAAGAGAAAATATGGGTAATCAACCTAAAGCAATGAGCCATGGAAGCCTGTTTAATGGAATGTCTTCCAGACTGTCTCAAAACATTAGACATGTTGACAGAGATATCAGGGATGTTTTCTGTTATTTTTTATGTAGATACTTTCAGTTGTAGATATATCATCCCACAGCTATAACATCTTGGTCTACCTGTCAAGATAATATTTTGAACGGAAGAGACTGAAAGTTCAAATGTCATAAGAGAACCTGGAGGAACATAATTCCAACCAATATATTCATGGTTATGCATTTTTTAAAAATTGTTTTGTGAATGTCCTTTTCTAATTCTTCCACACGACTTATCCTTTCATGAAGACAGAGCATCAAATCCCAATCCTTGAACAAAATAGTGTATGAAAAGAAGCTCTTATATGAAAAGAAAAGGAAAATAACACTTTAGAAGCATAAACTGAGATCTCCAGAATGACCTCTAGCTTTGAAGTCTCATTTGATTAAATCCATAGGCTTGAAATGTAACAAAGCTTAACTGACTGATGATGAATCAGAAATTCAGTCCACATATCATTATCTTTCTGCACTGACTCTGCACAGAAGATTGCAGAGTAATCTTGTAATGTGGACTAGTACAAAAGTAACACTTTCTTCATCAGAAGCAGTAAGACTGAACTCAAAAGGAACCTTGGTTCTTCAAAGCATACCTTTCTCTTTTATGTTCTTCTGGAGTCACACAACTTTGGTTTTGCTTAGGATGAGAAAATTATCAAGAAATCAAATAAAAACACACTGTTGGCCTCCTTAGCCTCCTGGATGATTTTAATAACCTGAAAACAGCAAATTAAAAATGAAATTAATAAATTATACATTAAGTATTGTAATACTGGCATTCCATATAAGAATACTAATGCAATTTTGATCATCTGCACAAAATAAATACTAAGTATATTGACAGTATATCTTCAGATAAAGATAACGCAGTGCCTACAAAATCAAGAGTTTAGAAGAAATGAAAGATTGAATCCATTGAATTTAACTTTTTCAAGGGTATAGGATGAGCTGTGAACTTAACAAAGTACACTTTCAGGTTTCTGGGGAGTCAAAGAGAAATTAAAAGTGAATATTAGCTTCCACATGAGCTTGGAACTTTCTTGATGGGTTGATCAACAGAGCAGGAAGGTAGAAGAAAACAAATAAGATCTAAATCCCTTTGTATCTTATTTAGCTGTGAAAACAACATTAAACTGTTAAAACTGAATTACAGCAAATTGTTTTCTTTCCATTTGGTTTTTGTCTGTCTTGTTTCAAACATTAGCTAATTTAGGTGACAACCTACTTTGTTGAAATTCTATCAGCTTTATTATATTGTTTCCATTAGGTGCACCTTTCTGTTTTGTCTATATTTCTTAAAAAGAAATGTCATCAGAATTAAAACACTTGGGGTTAGGATTATGCCTAAGCAGTATCCACTACTTTTGCTTGAGGAAAATAGGTTGGTGCTGTCACTTGATAAGTACTTCATGCATTACAACAGGATCTTTTCTGTAGTT
This sequence comes from Lagopus leucura, assembly GCF_019238085.1. Taxonomy (NCBI): domain Eukaryota; kingdom Metazoa; phylum Chordata; class Aves; order Galliformes; family Phasianidae; genus Lagopus; species Lagopus leucura. The sequence goes on along the minus strand of NW_024962335.1, from coordinate 34,647,640 downwards.
CTGCTTCTACTCACTGATACATCTCCTGTCCTGAACATTTTTTCCTCTGCCCTTACATATTTGTCATCAGCTAAGAAAACAAAATTCTAGGCATGTAGCTTGTTGTAACTCATAGTAGGCACAATGTCAGAGTCCCTACCAAGCAGGAATGTCTGTTCTATACTGCTGTCATCCCCTGAGGACATGTTCTAGCTCCTCTGAAGCAATCCTAATGCTAATCCAGATAGAACTGAAGAAAGATGGGTAGCTTCGTAGCTTCTCAAAAGTAAGTGAAATGGAAAGATATATTCACTTCTCTAAATCATATTGCATAAATATTTCTGGTAGAGAGCTTGCTAAAAATTCAAGTGATTTTAGACTTGATCTCTCTCCTGTACTTGGAGTGCTACTGAAAAAAAGGCATTAGTATGGACTTGCTGTTACTGCCTACCTACTTGAGTGCTATAGTCCAGTAAAACACTGTTGATAATCAAGACATATTGGAAATGTCCAGAGAAGTGTAGCGTTTCATATCACAGAAAAAAGGGCAGAACTGGGACTAGATGGACTTCCAGCATTCAGATCTTTCTTTGCTTTTATCGCACTATCCAAAACTCTTCATTTGAATTACCTTCATACTCAGCAGTGACACAGGAAGTTTGCTGTTTTCCTAGCAGTGGACTGAAAGCACTCCATTCCTTTTTTCCTACGCAAAGTGAAGCCCAGCCCAAAATTCATTTATGCCAAATGAAGAACTGTCTCCCAAGTGCCTCTGAACGGAGTAAAGCAGCTGAGGAAGAGAGATTATTCCATATTGTCATTACTCTCATGCATACTTAGTACCTCATGGTCAGCCTCAGGCATTCAAGAACTATGAGTAAGCACTCTGCTGCCACACAAAGAAGGCAAGATTTAGTTTCTTTGAAAACAGAAAACAATAACAGTGGGTTTTGTGCATGCTCAGTTTTTAACTCCCACTAGCTCACTTGTGACATTTAGTTTTGCCAACTCCGGCAAATTCGTAGCAAGTGATCTCTGGTCCCAGGAACCCCACAGGAATTAACTACGCACTCCTTTGGCTTCATGATAGTTCTCTTGCATTCAGAGAATTTTGTCTTTTGCCTCCACTACATTTCTGCTTCTCCTGTATCTGCAACAGATTTTCCCCTTCTGATCAAACCCGGGAATGACAGTTTCTAGATTTCTCTACACCTTGCTTCCAATACCAAGACAGAAGTAATAACTCAAGAGGTATTTTTATTCCTATTCCTATTCCTGTCCTGGGATGAAAGTTAGAGGAGGATACTGAGGAGAGAAGAGTGAACCAAAGCGCAAACTGATTCTTTTTTTTTTTTTTTTTTTTTTTTGTACAGTAATGAAGCCAGTCCAGCTGTTCTAAAATGATGGTTAGTTTCTGTTTCACTTCCCTCCCAGGAAAACAACATCAGATGCTGTTTCTCCCTCAGGTTCTCTGGCAACCTGAGCAACATTAACAGAGGAAAGGAAGGCATAGCCTCCTACAGAAAGCCTCACTGCCTGTTCTTCCTCAAAAGAAGTCAGAAGTGGAAAGTGCTAAAGTGGTAGGCTGCAACTTGGCACAGATACTTGTCTACTAGCAGCAGGGGTCAAAAACATGATTAAGGTAAGAGGTTCACCAGCTAGCATGGCTGCTCAAATGAACTCAGAGAACAGGGTGGCTTGAGATGGAAATGGTTTCTGATTGTATAAATAATTCCTGTGCTTTCTTTCCAACTCTCCAGCTCCGCTATGCTCTCCAAATATCAAACTAGATTAGAAAGTAGATTTGGGCTTCTTCACACAACTCCAGCAACAGAAAATGGTAGGAGCTAACCCTGCAATGTATTCTTAGCCTAGGGAACTTTTCTGAGTGGCCAACAGAAGGTATCATGACCCACAGCTCTCCTAACATTGGGATGACTGAGGAAGTAGCAAGTGTCTTGAGCTGAGGCAAACTAATTCAGTCTTGTGACTGTTCCAGTTCATCCTTTGCCAAGATTGGGATCTGACTTAGTTGATAGTATTAGTGTTTGGCATAAAGCCAGCTATGCCATCCCCTTCTGAAAGGTTCCAAAGCTGCAATTCAAATTTTGTTTGGCTGAGTTGCTGTCCTCCTGCTTTGGTAGGCCAGACATCTTTTTTAGATATTAAATTTTACATGCATGTTTTAAATAAATAGCTTATATTTTAGGAGCACTTAGCCATAAGTATATAAACTGCTCTGAGGTTTACCCCATTGGAATTAGAATGAACCTAATTCATAATTCAGACATCAGGCTAGAAACAGTTCAGCTTCGCTCCATGGACCTATAACTTGATGTCTGAACTGCCCACGAGACGCCCTCTAATCCCAATAGCTGTAACCTAACCTCAGAGTGGTTTCTAAACTTACTAAATAAATACACTTTTTAAAGAGGAATGCACCATACTTATTAGGGTTTTTTCTCCATTCAGGCAGACTATCATTTTAGAACAGTTCCTGTGGGAGACTGTGGAGTGACGCTACATTCAAGAGAAATTAAACAGAATGCTTTTTTTTTTTCCTTTTTTAAGGAAAAATCCAGCCTACTTACCTAAACACAGAATATACCTGAAGATGCAAATCCTTGCACTGCAGAGCATTACTTCCCATAGGCACTTATCCACTCAAAGCATTCTTGTATGGGTAACCACAGTAAAATCAGTGTGATGGCTACTGAATAATGGACCCAAGCTGCCTCCTCTTTATTCATTCTTCAGTTAACACTTTTTCTTACAATCACATGCAGTACTCAGTTAAGTAAAAAATTATCTTCCTAGTTAAAAAGGAATGGGTGCATTTCATTTTTCACTAAAGTGTCAATTCAACCTTCATTCCCACTTTGTATCAGAATATTGTTAATTACCAAGAACTATGTTATAAGCATCAATGTAAGAGGACAGAAAAGCTGAATTTAGAAAGTAGTGTTTTTGCAAGTGGAAGAATACAGCAATAGCATGAAAGCCTGGCTGTCTGTACAGATCACAGTTTTCAGATTTGATCTTCGCTGATAATTTTTCAACTTCACTCTACACTTCATATACTGGGAAAGGGATGTGCAGCAGAGACTTTTCTGAATGCCTTAATACCATAAACTGTATCTGGTCAGTCTGACTGCTCTCCATGTGTGCCTGGCTTCACAGCAAATAAATGCCAGAAACAGCATTTCAACAGGATTTCCAGTTCAGAAGCCACAAGAATGCTCTTTCTCATGGTATGGCACCGTGCAATAAAATGGTGTCATCTGGAAAATTGCAGTCTTGGAAACAAATGCTTTTCCTTCTTCACTGATTTAAACCATCTAAAAATAGATGGGTTGTTCACATAGCTTATATATTTGTCAGGGGAGCCCCTCATTTCTTCCTGTGGCAGTACAAGAAATATACTCCATAACAAGATAGACAGATCTTCCTAGGGAATTCCCTAAGAATATCTTTTTTTCTTCAGTTGTGCAAATTTCTCAGAGATATAAACTGAAAGCAATTCATCAAAGGTTGAGAATCTGTTTACGGCCACTCCAAGTAGTAATTTCAGGGAGTATTTATATAATACAAATTCAGTGGGAGAAGGAAGGAAGTGTCACGGACTAAAATTTTCTTTGGTTCGTCTCTCTGTTTTCTGAAGACTTCCTAAATTTGAGTCTGTATAAACACAGATAATCACATCAGTAAGACTGAGAGAAACATCCTCTAATCCATCTGCCTAATCAGTTCATTTGAGATAGTCTTGACTTATATTTATCTCTCCAAAATCAGGAAAATTTCACATGTGAGAAGTCATAGAAGTATTTCACTTAAGAAATCAAGGCTCTTCAATGTTCATCACAGCAAGAAAAAGTCTTTTTGTTTTTTGACTAAGATAAAAGTTCAGAATGATTAGGATAGATTATTTATTCCTTATTATTTAAGGATAGTCACCAAAGCATAAAGTCTATCAGTGTGCTCTTCTCTATCCTCATTATAGGATTTTATTCCTTTTTTTTTTTTTTTTTTTTTTTTTTTTTACAATTTTTGCATGCTCAGCAAACATGAACTGCCCCATTACAAGTCTAGGTCATTATTTCATTCTAACAGGATTCATACTTTCACTAAAAAGTTCGAGGGTTCACTGATGATCTGAATAAGCACAGACACAGAAACTATGGCAGTTACCTGAATAATACATTTGCAACTTTATATATGATCTGTATCACAACAAGCATCAGAGATTTCTGATAAGCAAAATAACCAACAAATTGCAGTGCCTGAATCCATCTTTGCAGATTACAGTGACTCACTTCTGAGAAACACTGTTGATGTAGAAAAGAACTTGCTTACAGGTATGAAGTAGAACACCAATTATCATGGCGGGCATGCTAAATTCCTTTTCAGATAATGGAAGGGTATTGCAACAATTAAAAATAATGTACATGAATTAAGAACTGAATTGTTTTTCTTCTGGTAACAACCCTGTTATTATTTCTTACTACCCTACCTAGTAGTTGTATGCATGCAAAATACCAGTACATTTATAAAATCTCTTATCCTAGAAAAATAAAGTTTTCCTGCTGGCTTCCAGCTTTCTGATAGCAGCTCAATACAAATTTGTAATGATGTACCCTACAAATTGCCCTATACATTCTGGAACAAAAATATATATTAAAAAGTAATTTTTCTAAGTGGAAAAACCTGCCCTTCCTCAGAGAAAAAATTCTTTGCCTTGCTCCAGTAATTTGCATCTCCTGGGATGAAAATACCTCTGTTAGGCACACATTAAACAAAAAAAATTCTGCGTTAGCTCTCATCTACATACTTTTGCTCAACAAACTCACAAGATCAGCCAGGACAGCCATACGACATTCTTTCACACGAAATGCACATGTGAGCCATAAGCCTGCTAGAAATTCGCATAACCACACTTCACTTGTCATATTTCTTGGCTTCAGTCTTACACTGATGGAGTTTTATCTTTACATCCTCACTAGGAAAAAAAGGGATCTTGGATTTTACATTCAGGCATTTGGTCACTCACATTAACAGCAGTATGATGTCCATGTTTCAACCAGATGTCTTTATTTTTCTTCATCTTTCCTTATATTTTCTGAAAGGTTATCTAGCAGTTTTGAGCAATTGACGTGTACTTCTGTTATGGGTTACAGCATATCAACAGCTGACAACAGTTACAACACAGGAAGAAGTACCTCAAATCTTGTATGGAAAAAAGAATCTGATTATCAGATTTATAAAAGTAATTGAGCACCTGAACAAGTAGGTAGAGATCTACTAGGGTTTTTAAATGACTAGATTTTTGATCTTCTAAAAACCTTTAGAAATATAAACCCTTTCAATATATGTAAGATACAATTAAGCAAGTCTAAATGTTGTGCTACATTTTGTGAATATTCATTCTGAAATTCTTGGCAGTTTACTTTTTAGTTGACTGTTCCTTCTCTGCAGACCATCAGTAATTGTGCCTTGGGGCATACCCGCTCATCTGGGAAAGACTGAGGACAACGGTGGAATGAGTAAAAGCTGTGTTGCTATAAGCTTGTGAAGGTCAAATTTCTTTCACCATGACTTCCCACTCTCCCAAGCCAAAACTCAAGAGTGCTTGTGAGAGGATAACACTATTTGCAAAAGCAACAGACTGAGCTATTTTCATCGCAAGAAGGAAACATCTGCAGTGGAATAATTATATCAAGTTGTATAAGTCAGAACCAAAGAAGTTGTGTGTCCAGGTGGATCTCAAAGTGAGTGGAATAACTTTGTGAAGGGTTCTTCCATGAACACTAAAACTTGGATTGAGTTGGGACTTTTCGGTCAGAGTATGAAAATATCTCAAATGTAGATGAGTATATAATGCCAGTCATAGAGTGACATTGTGCTAATTGGCATCTATGACTATTCCTTTGAGCAGCCACGCACACCACATCTCTCCCAGCTGTAAAATGTTATGAAAGAAAGTTCATGGAGGAGTCCTGAGTGGAGAAGAGGGTATATAAGATTTGTTTTAGGTTCAGGAAGGGAGTTCCTGGACACTTCTTAGATGGACACTTCTCAATCTAAATGTTTAAGCACTAGATTATTCATATAAACTCATGTCTCTATTAATATCCCAAGTCCACATTAATCAGTGCAAGTCCCAGAGAATGTTTGAATCGCCACTTCATTTCCTAGTACAGATTACATTAATAATCATGACCTTACTGACCATGGTCAAGCAGTGACAATTTCTTGAGAAAAATATATACAAAAAATGTATTTCAATTATTTTTTGTTTTCTCCTTCCTCACAAGAATGACAATATTTTTATTTGGAATTTTATAGAAACCAAGTATTCATAGCAAAACTGTTGCTAACTCAAAAAATGCTGGACTCTTTGAAAGCAAGATAAGGTCTGTACAAGAAACTCAGAAACCATCAGAAATAACTATGGTTTGGCATAATTTTGTCTTAATGTAGGCATTGTTGTTCAATATGTCAGTGCTTGCTATCAAATTGAAGATTAAATATATATTCAGCCCATGTCCACACATGTCCTGCCAGTGTGAAAAACCATGTACTCTAGAAATAACAGATGGAAAGAGCATTAGGAAGCAGGAAGAATCCTGGACCAAAATACATGTTTTGTTCATTAGGCATTTTTGTCCCCATTACCAGAAATGGAAACAGCAAAATACAGCTTGTTACAACAATTTTAATCTTTCTGCATAATGAGATCGCCTTGAAGAGAATTATGCTAGTGAAGACATGACTGATACTTTTAGAGCATTTTCAGAAATCTAGAAATATGTTTAACCAATTTATGAGGGGTTATACATCTAGAGAATTTGAATTTGTCTAAAATGCTAATAAAATGATTTTGTAAATCGTCCTTTATAATAAGTGTTGCTATGGGCAGATCAGAGACTATTTCAGCAGTGAAAATTTCAATATAATAGTTTAATATCAGTGAGAACGTAAGTCCCTAAGGATCACATTCAGACTGTCTACAACCTATTTAAGTCCCTATTCTTACCTGGTGAAGAGAGCCAAGGATTTCTGAAGATCTCTCATGTAAGTTCAAGAGGACCAAAGTAAGCTGAGTTTGGAGATGTCTGGAGATGGAAAATGCCAGGCAGAGGCATTCATGGGATTCAGTCTGATTATGGCCTTAGTGTGTAAGCATACTGACCTTTAGCTTCTATGCATGTTTCTGTCATCTGTCAGTGCTAGAAAAAAGTCTTATTTCAAGCAGCAGGGAGCTCCGTTTCAGAGATGCAGTTCTAAAGTTCTAGCCCCGTTCTTTCAGGTGTCTGGGATGGCAGGTTCTTTGTCACGGTTACTTTAATAATTTTTGTAATTTGAAAATCAGGGTGCACTTACACATACAGCTTAATCAACCTCTTGTATGTTTTATGAATGTTTTCAATAGGCACTTTTTAAATTAAGTCTTCTTGTGCAAATACGGCTTCGGAAGTGAAGCTTCCTATTTTATTATATTGGCCCATAGCATCCGAGGTGGATGTTGATGGACATACAGTAGAGACTGAACCATCTCACCAATATCCTGCTACATTTTTTGCCATGTGACAGATGGCAGCAGAGGGGCAGTTTGACAAAAAGCATGACATGGAAGTGCATGTGCAGCAGAGATAAGGAATTGAATTCCCGTATATGGAAGAATTCATCAATGCTTGCTGAATGTTTGTGAAGACCAAGCCGTAGATGTCAGCACAGTGAGGTGGGAATTGATGCATTTCAGCAGTGGTGAAAGCAACAGTGGACCACTTTCACTGATGCAGATTTTGACAAGCACATCATGCAAGCTCTTGTTTATTGCTGGTAAAAATAGTTAATGGTGCTAACTATATTGAAAAGTAATGTTCTGCAGCTGGGAATTAGCTCTATCAAATATCTTTATTGTGATCTTTGTGTTTATTGTAGTTTCCATGGAAATAAATTGGAGGCATTACTTTTGGAATGAACAACTTCAGTGCTTTCAGTGCCCATCTGGATTGAGATCTTTGAGACAAAAATGACCAATCAGGAAGATTTTTAAAAGCAGAAAGCACAAAATGGAAACAAAATTTACACTCCTGGAAAACAAGATAATTCTCTTAAGAACTGCTGTGGAGACAATGGTTGGTCTCAGAACTCATCTGGCGAGTCTTCAAGATGCAAAAGAGATTCAAAATCTGGTAAAGTGACTCCTCACCCTGCATTCCCCAACAAAATGCCCCCCTGAATTCAGAGAAATTTTCCAAAGGAAGTAGCAAAGGAAAAGAATCTTTGCCAGAGGTTACATAGGGAACTTGCAGCAAAGCCAGGAACAGAATCTTGCTTGCTAAGGAGTTAGGCACAGGTCTTATCCATTAGACCACAGTAATCTCCATATTTAGATAGATAGAGCAAAAGTAGTCAAATAATATCCGTCTTCTAACTTTACTGAATGCTCTGATATTTCCAGATGAAAAGTATGACATGTGCTCAAAACATTACTAGTCATCATTTTCAGACGTGAAATTATGCAGGTTTCTACCACAGCTGAAGCTTAAAAACACAGTACTCCATTGTTACTGCTACATTGTATTTTACAAAGTTTTAACCGTAACTTCTCACAAATTTTTAGTGTTAATTAGAACTCCTCTCTTCTTCAACTGCCACAGACATGTAATGGAAACCAGAAGCCATAATCTGACTAATTAAGGCCTTTCTTATTCTAATGATTTCTACTGGCTTACATCAGTACATGTAATTTAGAGTTGACCAATAGTCAATATTAGACAGAGGGATTTAGTTGGAATTTAAGGCTGTGTGAACATGATTTCAAGCACTGATCTGAAAGAAAACGTTAAAAAGTATGTCTCCTGCTGTGGTGAATATAGCTACTGAGCCCTGAAAAAATGACATCACTTTGAAACACAACTAAGATGGTGACAGTAATAAAAAGAGGTTAAAAAGAGTTAAGTTCTTCCAAACCTGTATGTAACTTTAAACCAAATATTAACAGAAAAAAAACTGGCATTGAATTTGGCGCTTAGCTCTAGTTAATGAGGAGTTCAGATTTCCATTCTATCCCTCTTTTTCTGTTGCTTGTAATTTTCTCAAATAAACTCCATTTTAGGCTGAAATTTTCCATGCTTGAGATTTTTTTTTTTTGAAAGTTTATATAAAATTGGTTAAGCAGTTTATTTATGTTAGTATTGAAAATAAAAAAAGCCACACACACACACAAAAATTCAGTGTATGTTCTCATCAGACATTTTCTGCTCAATGAACTCAATATCAGCCACAGTAAAGAATTCCAAGTTTTGTTTGTACGTATCACTGATCTCAATGATTTCAGAAAAATAAGCAAAACAAAAACCGCAAGCTAAAAATGGACATTGAAAAATTTAGTGTTATAAATTTTAAATTTCACCTTCAGGGTGCAACTTTGATACTTTATGTCTTTGAAGATGCAGTTTGAAAACTTATAAATATTTGGAGTGGAATAATCAACATTAGCATTATAGTATTCATAGGGTGCGTTCATACAGCGCTAAAAAGCATTTTAAATAGCATCTATTACCATAACATGCCTCATATCCTGCCTTTATGGCTATGTCATGGATTGTGCATTTTTTTCAACCAGTTTGCTGAAACTTATCTGAGTGCAGCAATTAGCCTTGTTGACCTACACAAATGGATTTCCACTTGAAGGGGCTGTGCATCATTCTGCGAGCTATCTTCTAAGCCCATAAACCTACTTTCAATTATCTTAAAGTCGCTGATTTCAATGGAAAAAAAAAAAAAAAAAAAAAAAAAAGATAATGTTTATTAATGGTAATTCTCCATAGTTCTACCCACAGAAGCAGCAAGTCTTCCCATATGTGAATAATTTCTCCTTTGGTGAGAAATTGTAAGCAAAGTTAATGTGCATACAGCTCAGTGTGGTCTTGTTGGGAGAAAAAAGATAAGGTATTACTTGTTTAACATATTCATCAAAGTACCTAAACATATACATAATTAGATATATATATATATGTGAATACATATATATACTTATATACAAGGTACAAATAGACTTGCAGTATATATAAGTAAAGTGGCTAATGTAGCTCATTTGAAGAAGTTTTTTCCTCACTGAAATGAGTAAAAGGATGCCAAAATGTAGTTTAGCAGAGATTTTTGTGCTGTAAACACAGGACAGTTAGCTATGCAAAGCACTTCAAATATGTGTGACATTTCCTAATGTGAACAAACAACCAAAGCAAGATAAATCAATTCCCCACTGGAAATGTGCAATATCCTTTGTTTTATTCACTACTAACAATGTTGTTATTAATGGCTAGGCATGTTCAGCATGCTTTTGAAGAATATATTTTAATCCCTCTGATGAACATCTGTACATGGACTAAATAGTTTATTTCCACCGAGAAATCTTGTTAGTTGTGAAAAAAAAAAAAAAAAAAAAAAAAAAAAAAAAAAAGAAAGAAAGAAACAAGAGGGGGAAAAAAAGAGGTCATTACTTATAACTTTGTGCAGTCAGGAAGAGTTCACTTCCTTTGTGTTGTACTTTTTAATGCAAGCATTTCATTTCTGGGGAAAAAAATCACATTATTCTCATAAATGAAAAAAACGTATTTAATTGTAGACTAGCCTAAATGAAGCCTTTCTCTTTCATTCATTTGCACTGTGATTAAAGTCTCATTTTATCAGTGGGAATATTGAACCAAAACACAACACTGGCCAGAATTCACAGAGTTACTGGGTCACAGTTGCACAGAGTGAAAGTACTTTTCCTTTATAAAATACAGCCTTGGTGCTAGTTCAGCTAAATAATTAAGTGCGTATGTAGTATAAGCACAGACATTTTTGCTCAATTCTTCTAATCATGCTGATATGCTGTTGTTTTTTAACTAGGAGTCTTATTACAGTACGTCTTTGGGCAGTTTGGATGAAAGCTACAGGGGAATGGTACTTGCTGTCTTTTGGTAACCTGCTTTTACAGTACTAGTAAATAAGTGATGTTTGGCAAGATGTGATGTGAGGGAAATATATTAAAACATAAAAAGCTCCTGTAAAAAAAATCCATATCAACATATTTTGCTGCCTTTGGAGAAAAAAAAGGAAGTAAAAGCAGGCAGACAGTCTGAACCACAGACTCCCCTCAGTCTCTGAAGCCCACAGACACACACTCTGTGCAAATATATGATCTTATATACAGACACACAGATACTCCTCTGCTTTCCCTTGCTGCCATACTTACTCAGAGAGGCTGTATGTAGGCTTTACATAGTAAATATGGACACTATAACATTTCTTGGCACACATAATATTGAACATTGGCACAGAAAAAGATGAGGATGTGCAACATTATTCCTGAAGCAAGCAGTGAGTAATACATGAAGAAAAAGAAACAAACAAAACAAAACCAACCAACCAAACCAAACCAAACAAAACAAAACAACCATTATATTCTCTCTATGTTAAAACTACTTGACACTTCCAATGGGTTCTTAAATCCAGGAAACCAAAATTTTCTCCGAACACAATGAAAACTTCAAGACATATTTTCCTGATAAACACCATCAGTTCTAATGCACAAACAGGAAATTTGAGGAGCATGGTAATCAGTTTCCCTCTCGGTGCAAGCAAGCAAATGGCAGGGCTGGAAATAGAATATAGGATATTTCATATTCAATCTCATGCCTAGCTGGTCTCCAATGAATGCCTAAATGTAGGTTTGAATTACTCCAGTGCACAGTGATTGCCTACTGGCAGGCACAAGGTGCACCCAAGCAGCAGGTGATAAGTTCACCATGGGCAGCAGCAGTAAGTGCAGTGAGTAGAAGGGCGGAGGAATTTTGCCAATGGATTGGCCAATCCCTGAACCACAAAGCTTCCTTTCCTCTACAGTCCATCCTATCCTATGCCAGCCGCTAGCATGGCCTGAATGGTTAGAGGAAACACCTCTTAAAAGGCTGGAGGAAGCCCAACGCAACAGGGAGAAAGATTGGGAAGGACAGATCCCACATGCAGGGACAATTCTGTTCAACTCTGCCCCACCTAAACTGCATTACTGGGTACATACTGGACAGTAAGCTGTAAAGAGCAGACTGTACTCTGTTCCCTCTCCACACACTCTAGAAGCACCACCTTGTGTTCATCCACTTTTCTTCTTGACCTTGGTATCAGGAAAGATCATGGAGTAGATCATCTTGAATGTAATTGTGTGGCATGTGTGGGACACAAGGGGATCAGACCAAGCCAGCACGGGCTCATGAAAGGCATGCCCTGCTTCATCAACATAATCTCCTTCTATGACCAGGTGACCAAACTAGTGGATGAGGAAAAGGCTGTGGATTTAGTCAACCTAGACTTTAGCAAAACCTTTGACTGTCTCCCAAAGATTCTCCTGGAGAAACTGGCAGCTCATGGCTTGGACAGGTGTATTTTTCATGGATGGTCAGGTCTGGAGAGTGGTGGTAAATGGAGTTAAATCCAGCTGACAGTCCTCTAGTGGTGCTCCAGGGGTCAGTACAGGGCCAGCCCTGTGCAATATCTTTATTTATGATCTGGATTAGGGGACTGAGTGCAACCTCAGTAAGTTTGAAGATGACAGTAAATTGTGAGGAAGTGTCAATATGCTTGAGGATATGAAAGATCTACAGGGGGATCTGGATAGGCTAGATCAATGGGCTGAAGCCAGTTGTACAAGTTTCAACAAAACAAGAAATAATGTAGCCAGCAGGATTAGGGAGGTGATTATTCTTCTTTAGTTGACATTGGTAAGACTGCACCCTGAGTACTGAGTTCAGTTTTGGTCCCTCACTACCAGAAAGACATTGAGGCCCTGGAGCATGCCCAAAGAAGGGCAGTGATGCTGGTGAAGGGTCACTGCCACACAGTTCCTGTGGTAGTTCCACAAGAACTAGGATTAATACCCACCTTTGGTCTGATATCAGGCCCACTTTAAAGCATTACATTTATGTTTTAAGGTAAGGCAATTCGTAATTTAGGTATTGAAACAACAGTTCTCTTATATAATATATTCGATGTTATGAAGTGATTTTACATCTGTGGGCTTATATAGTACTTAAAAACTGAATAAACTAGAAATCATCTAAAACTCTAAACAAGGTAAACAAGAAGTACACAAATATCAGACTTTATAAGTGGCTAGTTTGTTAAAGTTAATGTGATTGCAGAGCTGTAGAACTATAGGCCAGGTCTGCAGGGCGAGAATTAAGATGCTGCATTGTGATCAAAGCTGAGGGGTCAGCATAGGCCACGTCAGAGTGTTACCATCCAAGGTCCAAGAACAATAAAGGTAAATCCTTCTATTTTGGGATCCCCACTGAAGTCAGTTCTCCAATGCAATCAGATGCAGATTAAGCTCATAGGAGCCCTGTCACTGGGATGGGACTATGACTACTCAGACTCACACACAGTAACGCCTATTTTAAGTTTATGTTGGTTTTAATTTGTTTAAGGATGGAAATCCATAGTGTCAAAGAGTGCCCCAATGTCCCTTGGTGGAACAGGTGGTTAATTCCACATTACAAGTCTGCCTGGGGATTTGAGGTCAAAAGGGCTCCTAAAAGGATTTCGAATTTTTGTCGTAAATGCTGAATGTTTAAATTATGATTAAGTCATGTTTACCCATTAATTGTGCAGTAAATAAAGCTGTGGCTTTAACTTTCTAGTCATAGCATGGCAGTGTTAATTAGGACTGAGGGACTGGCAGCCTGCCAAAGCTATGCTGTATGGGAGGTTGAAGGGTACAATTTTGTTATCAGTTAAGTTGACATGTGCTGAGCATTATGTGGTCATACTGCATACCCAACAGATCTAGCACTAGCTCTCCCAGTTATGAAAGGGCTGCTGTTCAAAATGTTTGGCTCTCAGTCAAAGTCTCCTAGTTTGAAGATCAAGAGTTTTTTGGTTTTTTTTTTCCCCCTTCTCATTTCTGTTAGTTTTTATAGATCCACTTTCCCCTTTGGGGAGAGAAAAGGGGGGTTGCACAGGGAGAAACAGAATGACTCATATAAGAACAGTGCATGAACCAATGCTGTGGGGAGAGGGAAAAGAAAGAGTACAAAGATTTGACTTGCAGTTCTGTATCTATTTGCCCTTTTCCCACTACTTCTAACCTCAGTCATTTAACAATATTTGCAGCTGAGTCCTAAGATGAGCCTTGAAACTTTCCCACAAGTTGAACCTATTTAGATTCAGAAATCTGTACATGAATCAATTACCAAAGCCACCTCCTTTTAGGGTCCCAAGATGTTCCTTGGACTTTGGAAATACATTATAGAGACACTGAAAGGGCAGATAATCAGGAAGTGTGGGGGAGGACAAAGGTGAGAAAAACAAAGTTCATAGAATCACACCTGAAAAAATGCCTTCTAGACAGAAGAGAGAAATCTGAAGATTCTTGCGCAAATTCATTTACAGATGTATTTTAAATTTCTGTCACTCATGCTTGCAACTTTTCTTTGCATCTGCTTTCATACAGCACAGCATTTTTCTTGTGAACTTACCAGCATACTAATGCATAACAACCCTGACATCTGTTAGAGTATCAAGGCAGTTATCTTATTTTCATTCCACAAATCAGATCACAAACTCCAAATTCAAGGAAATTCTGAAAGAAAAAAGAATATAAAATATTGTTTGAGGAATTATAATCAGATGATAAGAAGTGGCTTTATCTTGAAATAATTAAATATTTCCTTGGTTACACAATTTTTCTAGAAACAGTAATACCTGAGATAGTACAGTCCTGCAAACACAAGCCTAGTCTCAGGAAATACAAATTTGGTTTTCTTTCCTAATTCGTTACGTGATTTTCTGCCTGTTGTCCTCATTCTCAGTATTGTCACAGAATCACACAATGTCAGGGATTGGAAAGGACCTGAAAGATCACCTAGTCCAAATCCCCTACCAGAGTGGGAATATCTAGATTAGGTCACACAGGACTATCTCTAGGCAACTTCTGAGTGTCTCCAGAGAAGGAGACCCCACAACATAACTGTGCAGACCGTTCCAGTGTTCTTGTTACCCTTACCACGAAGAAGTTTTTTCTCATATTTGTGTGGAACCTCCTATGTTCCAGCTTGCACCCATTGCCCCTTGTCCTATCATTGGATGTCACTGAGAAGAGCCTGGCTCCATCCTCCTGACACTCACCCTTTACAATATTTATAAATATTAATGTGGCCACCTCTCAGCCTCCTCTTCTCCAATATAAAGACCCAGCTCCCTCAGCCTTCCCTCATAAGGGAAAAACCTCATAAAAACCTAACAGCTCATCTGTTCAGTACTTATGTGAAAGAGATTTGCGTTCTTGTTCCTCCAAAGGCAAATTACCATTATATGCATGCTGTTTGCAAAGTAATGAAGGGGAGTCTGTCTGGATGACCTTAAAGAAAGAAACAAAAAATGTGTATAACTTGTTGTAGAATGAAAATGATCATGTTTCTTATAACAGGTTTCTATCCAAGCTGATTCTCCAAAAAAACCTACAGAATTCACATAAGAATGCTCATTGTGCCATTCAGATGAGAACATCTGCATTAGGAATGTGGTAATATCAACAATAGAAAAACACGAAAACCTTGTGAATTCATTCAAAGTTCAAATCAACAAAATGGGCATTAAACAACTAAACATCTTCCCTGGTCGAGCAACAAGGCTATAGAACAAATTAGAACAGAATGTTCTCCAGTCTGTGTATCTGTTCTTAAACCACTCAGTTCTGTTGGCCCAGAAACTGCAAACTGAATGTTTTTAAATTTAGTGCTTTTTTTAATTAGCTGTAATAGGGATATTTTGGTCTCTTCCAAGATGAAGCATGAAGTCAACAACAATCTCTCTTTTTATTGTTTATCTGTCAAGGATAACATTTTTGTAGGACAAATTCAATGGACTACTTCTCAAACTACCATAAGATCTATGCAAAGAATGAAAATCAATTTCTCATTCCCCAAGTGCATCTTCACCTCCAAGTTCATTAAATTAAAAGGCTTGAGGTGAAAGGCCTCTTTTACTTCATCTGGGTACAACTCTCATTACTTGAAAGAGATGTTCTGAAATATCTCATGTTTACATGCAGTTACACATGAGAGCTGTAGACACTACTTTAATTGGCCCCAGGACCTTGCTTTGAAATGTTGACTCACAAAGAGTATTTTGTTGAGCCAACTGTGCCATAAAAATATTAAGTGTGGCTTAAAACAGTAAAGGTTTTATTATCCTGTTCACTTCCTGTCATGAAACATTGCATTAAATTGTACTGTTAAGGGATTAATGACCTATCTGCTTTATGCCATGCTGCATTTGTGGTTATGAAAATTATTAAATGCCATGTTATCAACACCAGTTTTAATGAAGATATTGGAAAAGCAGTCAAACACAAATATATTTTAATCCATGGTATTAATCCAATTGCCTTTCCTCAGGAGGTTTTTTACTGTTCTTTGGTGATCATGCAGCATCATTGTTATTTTGTGGGCACAGCCAAGAAAGTTAAATGTTTGAGAGAGTGAAAACAGGGAAGCAAAAAACTGAGCAGATGTGATGCAAGCCTAAAACTCTCCCACTTCTTGTACAGAAGCACAGAATATGTCCACATGAACATACACAACAAACAGTATGATATGTCATTTCCACAGACAAAAATAAATTCTAAAACATGGGAAGCATTCCAGATTTTTGTTTTCCTTGTTTTAAACACACTACAAGACTGAAAACTATTCACAGTTCTGCAAAATAATGACGAATTCTTACTGATGTTGCTTTTAAGTAAAACTAAATTGATTGATTTCTCCACTTTTAAACAAATAGCTTATTCACAGAACAATGCAGTTCTGGCAAGGCTAAAACCAATTCATGAGGTTGTGTGAATTTCAGTAATATTTTTTACTAAAAAAGATAAAAATCTTGGAAAGCTGAAATGTTTTGCAATGACACTAAATGAAACATTTCAAACTTTAATTTCAAAATAATGTTTTTTATGTCTAGGCAGAATTTGGTAAAGAGAAGTTAAAAGTTAAACATCTCAGGCAGATCAGAAATTCAATTATTTTTCAGAATCACAGTAAACTGAGAAACCCATTGCTTATATAGCTTGTTATCACTTTTTATTTGTTCAAATTTTTAGCACTATCTAGAATGCTTCATGCTGATGTGCAGATTCTCCATTCTAATATATCGATGAGACATCACTTAAAATCACTCCACATTTAACACCGTCAGAAGCTGCACAGTAGAGGAAAAGAGGATCAGGAGGATTAAAAAAAAAAAAAAAGAAGACGACCACCCCTCTTTCCCCTGCAAAAAGCAGATTAAGTCCTGCCTTGTGATATCGGAGGATAAGTGATTTAGCCCCCGGCTCCCTTTGTATTTGGCTATTTTTAACTCTGCAGCCTGATGTTCTTTCCTGGAGAGGGGCTGTCACCAATGAGGGCTCTGAAGCCCACATGGCTGCTCAGAGAGAGAAGATATAAGAGAAACCAGCTCAGGCACTTCCCAGTCTGGTCACTCATCAATGGACCTACTATCTACACAATGCAGTTTTTAACATCTTATATGAAAGACCCATACATATTAATACACATGGCACTCAATTTATTTACCTCAAAAAGGTGAAGAGATTCAAAAATTCTGACTAGTGAGTAATTTGTGCCAAAGTAAGGAAACAAATTTGAGCTTTTCTTCCTTCTAGGTTATCTTGTTACTTCTACTGACAGCATGTATAGCTACTGACAATAAAATTTGAAAGCAACTCTGCAAAATACAAAAAAAACCTAGCTGAATTGTAAAAAGAGACATCTCTAATAAAAAGTGTGCATTTAATAGATCATTCCTTATGCATTGTAAAAGCACTGGAGTTGCAGAGCTGACAAGCTGTATCAAGTTTTCCATCACATTTCCTTCTGTCAGGTGGAGAAAGCAAGCAAGGCCTGCTATGAATAACCAGGGCAGGAGTGGGCAAGCACCAACATGATAACCCCTATTCTTCCCTTCAAGGCACCCAGATCATGGAGGGTCAAGGGTTTCTCTAGCTCCAGGTTGGCTGATTTCATCACACAAGCAACCTAGCTATCCCAACACCAGTGACAGCTGACCTTCAGAAACAGTAAGAAATAAAAGCCTCCATTTCTCTCATATACTTCAGTCATTTTGTCTTGGGAAGTTTCTATTATCTTTCATCAAAACTGACACCTCTAATCCAGAAGAGAATAATTATATGCAAACAGAGCTACACCCTCAATAATCTGTAATTTAGAAAGAGTAGTTCTGTCAAACATGACATTTGCTAACTGAATCTGTTACAGTGAGCCAGACCAAGTACTGCTGGCTGTACGTACAAGTTTGGCTGATTTTACTCCATAGGTAATGGGCATAGGCAACTTAAGGAAACCTGCAGAGGCTCAAAACTTTGTTTAATATTCCACTAGCGCACACACACACACACACACACAAAAAAAAAAAAAAAAAGAGCGAGGAGCATTTTCAAATCTGTTTCCAAGGTTAACAGCAGTGCAGTTTAAAATCAGCTATGTGTTGCTTGAGAAACAGATTAATATCTGAGTATTATAAGCAGTGGTATGTTAACTGAATTATCTCCTCAGGTTTGTACCCTCTTTTTATTTCTCCATTTCTTTTTCTCTATTTTTTCCTTTTATCTTCCCCTCTTTCTAAATACTTGTTAGTTTGTTTCTTTTTTTTGTCTTCTCTTGGGAACCATCTTTTATTCTTACCCTGCTGCACAGTCATTGTGCCCTCTTCCTTAGTTTATTCAGGCCAAGAAGTTTGGGATATACAAGTTCCTCATCAGGCAATCGCATACTTAAGAAGCACAGACTACCAATGAAGAACAACTTTCAATAGACAGACAAACTGAAAGCTATCCCTATTTCCAAAGCTTGGATACAGACAATCCATCAAATGATACCAAATATTATTGATATTAATGTTGATACAGGTTGTCAATAATTTGTCATAAACTCTGTATAGTTTGAGTTGACTAAACACAAATCTGAAAGCTATTGGAAGCAGAAACCCGTATGTACATTAAAGATTTAAAACAAGCTCAATAGTTCATGAGGGAATGTTCTGCATTGGGAAGCTTTCAGAGATATTATTAGAGAAAGGATTTGTCTCAAATTTCTAGGGAGAACCTAGGGATGTATTTTTTAATATGCTGTTTTCTATAAATTCTGTACCTTCTATCCACTAAAAATGATAGTGAATTTCTAAAGTTTTCAGTCAACACGGAGGTTTGAAATAGAGACACAAAATGCATGCCCACAGCCAGAAAATCTTTGGGAAATGCATATAGAGTATAAGCCATAGCACTAAAAAATTCCAATGAGATCAGCTCATCTAATGTCAATGAAACTAAAGCACATCAAGATTTACTATTTAATTACGAGCACTTAGGGAGCAAACAGTTGTGTGTGTCTGATGCTATATTTCTCAATTACTCTGATATGTTTAGTATTTATAAAAATGAAATAATTCCACACACAGGAAGAACAGGGGTAAATACAAGCTAATGTAATACTTGACTGTTGTGAAGTAAGGCCACATACAGAGGTTGAAGTTTAAAAGGATTTTAAAATTAGAAGTAGAGTTTCTGAGCCTAGCACAGAAAAACCCTGACATTTGCAGTGCCGAGAGCAGGCTATGAGAGGGATTTCTATCCTGGTTTCCCACCCAGAAGAATATGTTTACTGTTCAAACATTTTGAGGCAGGCACCCATGGAAATCAACGGGAATTCTGCCACTGGTTTTAATGGGAGCAGAATCTGTCCCTATGTGTAAATATGCAGAAATACTTTTTTCCTCCGACTGTTAAAAACCACCATCACAACTGGTCGGAACCTGGTTTAAACACTGACGTGGGGCCTCTTTACCTCAGGAGTCTCCAGTGATGTCCATCCTTAACACCACACCAGCTGCCAGTTGAAGGCTCTGAAATGCTGATTTTAATCAAAATCTTTCCTTTCAAATCTAGCTTACAGTTTACTCACAGTGCAAAAGTGCTTCTCAGCACTGGAATTTTCAGGATGCGATGTTGAGCCAAATACTGCAGGAACAGCTTGCTCATAAGACAGCAATCTTGTGGCCCACCTTGGAGGCTGTAATAGGGCTACTGTACTCAGCCTCCCACCCTTGGTGAAGCCCACTAATAACATCTGTTTTATAGCATTCACTCCTGCAACCTGCTAGTTCCTTGGCTCTCCCGCTGTCATAGAGAGGATGTGCTTTACTATGCTGCAGGTCTGGTGGAAAGTTGTCAGACTTCAAGCCAAACGTAAAAGCAGCCAGTGCTGAATAAATGACTTGAAGTGCTTTCTCCAGGGACTCCTTCCAGGTCCCAGATAGGCAGATTTGGCCAGTGTTTGTAGACAGTCTTGCTCAGAGGCAAATTAAAAACCAAAATACAGACACTGTTTGAAAAACATCGAAAGCTAGACTCAAACATCCACCATGTATTAAGACATTCTTATATAAAAATAACCACAAGGTTACAAATTCATATTTTCCTACTTGGTGAGACCAACTGCAACCAGGAATAAACCTGGATATGTGTGGGGCGGACTGCGGCACTGCCATAAGAGAAAGCATAAAACTGAAAGCTGAAAGCTGGAGGGATTAAAACAAGGCACAGTGAGACAGGCAATTGAAGGAGCAGTGGGTGGCATGGGGAGAGGCCCCACCTGCACCAGCCCCATGAGCTGCCCTGCTAATGCAATGGAAGCCAAATGAATGCCTAGGCTTTAGCAGTTAAAGCGCAGTATGAGGGGATAGGGCAGCACAGAGTGAGTGCAGAAGAACTGTCAGTTGGGATAAGCGAATTGGGAGAAAAACTTCAAGCCAGTTTTACCGTCAGGTTTTATCTTGGAGAGCAGCAGCCTCTGAGAAAATCGGAAAGCCATCTCCCAAATCCTCTGGTCATCTTTTTTTTTTGTAAAAGATGTTGTGATCTTTACAGCATTGCTGTGCAAGTGCCTTATCAGCACAACTGTGCAGGAAACGTACTGTGGCACAGAGGCTGGAACGTGCAGAAAAGTCACAAGCCAGAACATCCATCAAAGACTTGATACTGCCAAGACCTCAAGCTGTGACTCCATGAACGATTTTGACAGCAACTCCATCTTCTCCAGACCCCACTCTGAAGTGCTCAGTCATTCCCTAACAACATGCAGCTTGGTACTTCTCAAACCTGCACCAACCTGAGGACAGTGGCAGTCAGGGATGGTTTCAAAGCAATCACGCAATCCTCACCTTAAAGCATGTTTACAACTGCCCCTTTCTGCAAGACAAAAAATAAGTTCAGCGGATATCTTCATAAATCTCCTTTTACATTCTTCTACTCCCCTTTACTGCTCATCCTGACCTACATTAGGATCAGATAGCACAAGTCATTTTTCTTCTTGTGTACTATGTTATCAATGCAAATATTCAGCAACTCAAAAATTAATAACTGTCTCTTCATGTTACCCCATTTGCAACTTAGGACAAACATTGTACAAGAAAGCTAACTGCACTTGGCAATATTCAGATGCAAACAATGTTGGCTCATTAAAAAAAGTGTCTGCAGAGCTAAACTATTACAACTGCAACAAAAATGGCAGCAACAACAAAACGAGAAACAGAAATATTGCACAAGCAGGGATATCTTTGGATAGCAGTGGACTTACTGCAGGATACTTCCGCAAAATTTACTGCCATGAGTTTTTGCTAATTTGGGAGCATGAAATTAAAATATGATTGTGATTACTACATTCACATCTGAACAAGTTTTAAAAACAAAACTTTCATCTGTGGAAAAAACTAACTGCTCTTTGACGTGGATTTTAATTCTTCTATTCAAACCTGGCACTCCAAGCCCAGAAGCTTGTCTGCTTCTTCCAGCTACATTGAATAATAAAAGATATCCACATTTATGAATTCTGTTTCACAGGGCTTTTTCTCCCATTTCTGTGAAATTGAACCCTTTCTTTCATTATTCTCTGTAATCTTTACAGAATTAAATAAGTTCTTCTGCATCCTGATGGAGCGTTTTCTTTTTTACTTTCCTTTTCCATTCTCGCCTTTGATACTGGTGTGTTATTCACCCTTTTACCTTCAGAATTTTCAATTCATAGTAGTTAGTGCTCTTAATTACTGGCATAACAATCTGGCCCAAGAGCACTCTTCGGGAAAGGATACACTTTAAAGGCCTTCTGAACTGGGGGTAGCATTCATACTTGCATTGCAGAATGATTACTCAAAGAAGATTGGTTTTGCCTTAAGTGGAACTGAGCACCATACAGAGTTACCAGAGTAGCAGAAGAAAACAGAATGTTGGTTCCCCAGTCTCTGAAGAGATAAATTCTCGAGTTTCCTTCACCTTGCTGGACAAGCAGCTGCCAATACTGCCTGGAGAATAACTTGATTTTTTAAAAAGATTTAGAAAACTTGAATTCTATGGATGTCCTACTATCTGTTGATGACATGGAGAACAGAAAACATTGTCAAAAATTCTAAATTAAAGTAATATTGAAGTATCAATGAGTTCACCTTTCTGAATATAACTAGAGACTGCAGACTTCAGACCAGTTTTCTTAAGAGACATTATACAATATACACAAGTTCTACTCTTTATGCATTTCTTTGTACTTGAACTGATCTTGATTGTTGGATTATCTAGTAGAAAATGATTTGGTTGTTTCATATGTACATTTCCTTACAGAATGATCAGCTGAGTACACTTCTCAGCACATATTACAGACCGGCTTAGTCTTACCCTCATGTTCTTCATTCTTGCTTCTACTTGCTTCTGGGACACGTATTTTGAAAATTTTCCATCTTCATCTAGCTTTCTTATTGCTGCTAGCATTTACTTTTTGTTTATCATCTCACCTACAAGAGCCAAAATCATTCTGAAACTTCAGAGCTTCCCAAAGTTCTACTACTGCCTTGATGCTGACAGTGGTTTGCACATTAACTCTGGTCATCAGCTTATTATTTTCCCCTATTTGATCCCAGCCATAGTGATTACATTCAGATATAGCTGAATTACAGAAGTGCGAAGTTACAGAAGAAAAAAGAGCCTCTCTAATGACATTTTGTGCCACTGCTGCCTTCTCAGTGTGACATCTTCTGGTGTATATCCTAGGGCTATGTGTCTGCTTGAGAATCTGTTATCATGGTAATGTTTGGAATACTTTTCATTTTGTCTTCACTCTTCCTCACTATTTTCATCCATGCAGCAATCCTGTTTTGTATGTGTTACTGTCCCTATGACACTGAAATAGCAAAATAAAGAGGATTTCACACCTCCATGACTTAACAGAATCTCTCTAAAACACTTAACATCTCAAAGTCAAAATCTTAGAATTTTTTTTAACATTTTCATAGGGTGCATTGCTTGAGCAATTATTATAAATGCTTTCCCATTACCTGGATTTGGGAATCATTTGAAATGTGCCATAAATATTACTGAGGAAAAAAACATCCCCAAATTTGGTTTCCAAACTGATATTTAATATAGTCTTCTGTCATCTTACATCAACCTCTGAGAAAATATTTGCCTACTCTAAAATCTTGCTATCAAGTGGAAAGTTAAATTCTGACAAACACCATCACAGCTTCACTACAATGTAGTGCTTGCAGGAGAGGTTGTCCACAACAACAAATAATCTGTCAAAATGTTATACCTTTATCTTTCTTAAAATGATTTTTCCAGATTATAAGAAAAAAAATCAATCAAAGATTCTCAAACTTTTCAAAAAATTCTGCAAGCAATTGAAGTTGCAACAAGAATTTCTTCATATGCTTACTCAGGGACAAATTTCTTAAAAAGTTACAAATGAAAGTTCTTTCTTCAAGAAAGAGACAGAGGTTGTAGTCAGCTCTGGGATACCTTCATTACTGAAAAGAGATGCCAAGATTTATTATTCCATATCTAATTTGTTGTCGCAAGCAGTTCAAAACCATGTAGTTAAGTTCACATTAAAGCAAGCCAATAAGGCAGTAAGAAAAAAACTGACAAGGATGTCAGAGCTCAGGGATATGCTCCTGGCTCATTGGGAGCACTTTCAAATTGCACAGCAACAGAGAGAAGAGAGAACAAGTGCTGGAGGCAAAAGCATAAATGAGAATAAGAATAAAAGTTAAACAGAATATGACCACATATGTGTGCATTATTTTTTGTCTTAGAGGAACACTGATATTACAAGCCTATGATCACATCATGATAAAGTTGCAGGCAAACATATCATATTTTTGCCAATGATCTGTGGTCTCTGGAATATTTTGACTGCATGGGAAAATGAAAGCCAATCTCCCATCTTTGACAGCTAAAAAGAGCTGACCTTCTCTGAACTTTCTTTGAAGACTCTATTACAGTCCATAAATAAATACATTTCATGGAATTCCTGTATCTTTAGCTGAGGAAAATCAAATTCCTCATTTTAAGAGGTGAAATGGATATGTAGGACAGAGAGAATAGACATACAGTTAAAAACAGGATACAGCCGCAAAATAGATAACACAAGTACAAAAATACCAACAATGTATTGCATTGAGAACATAGGATATGGTAGGCCTGGTTATACTCTGTTTAGCAAATCTGTACCTTGCAATTAGCAGCATACGTTAGTGTAGACTGCATCTCCTTGCGCAGGGAATTATTAAGCTATTGCAAAGCCTAAAAAAATGTTTTTCCATCATGATCAAGAGCCGCACAGATACACAATTGAAATAAGCTCACCATAGCTTTTTATTTCACAAATAACCAGAACAAAACCTTTTAACTAAAACAAACCCACATATTTATTCTAGATAACAGGCTCTTTCAGCAATGATGCACCAGTACTGCAAAAGCAGTAGCAACACCTAGCATCATCTTCCGCCTTACCCCTGGGGAAGTCTACATCTGTGTTGGAGTAAGTTAGATAACTAAATATTTACTGAAGGAAATGTATTGTATGATAAATGTTTATAGAATGCATAGTATGCTTTTTCAAAAGCAGCACATTGAAACTGTGGAGTAGGTGCATAGGGTTTATCCTAAGTGTATGAGTTTTATTTTTGGAAATGCTCCTAAACAATACAAAATATGACTTTTTGTAACATCTGATAGATGAGAGTTTCTGTTAAAACTACACGCAGAGTTGAAATCTAACTTGGGACAGAGTATACAGACTGCTCCAAAAGTGATGTCTCCCATTTTATTATGTTGGTCCAGAGGCAGATGTTTAATGGCAGGGCAGCAGATATTCCCACTGGAATTGTTACCTTTTTTTTTTTTGTTGTACTGTGCTACACTGTGAGCACAGTGAGGTGGTATGTGGTGTGTTTCAGCAGTGGTGACAGTGACGTGAAAGAAAAGCCATGTTCCAGACAACCATGCAGACTTTTAGAAGTTTGGCATGCAGGCTCTTGTTCATTGCTAGCAAAAACGCATACCTAAACATGGAGACCATGTTGAAAACAAATGTTATGTAGTTGAGAATTTGCTCTATCAAATAATGTTGTGCTCCTTGTATCTGTTTTAATTTCCATGGAAATTAAAACGAGGTATTACTTTTGGAGTGACCTACATACATACATCACTAAGAAATCATTAAACCCATCTTACCTAGGATGTAGAGCCATATAAAATTTGATAATTTATCTTTTTATTTTTCAAATGATAAGATTATTTTAGTTTCTCTGTATTTCTACATGCTGAAACTGTTTAGTTTGCAATTATGCAATCAAAATCAGATCAAGTCAGAGTGGTTTTTTGGAAAAGGGAGTTCCAGATCTCTTTCAGAATAAACTTCTCCTAAATTTAAAGGAAAAGATTTGCAGAGATAATAGTGTAAGAAAGATTTTTGAAGTAACAGCATGCTTCAAAGCATGTAAAAGCTCATTTGTATACACGTATACAGACCAAATTAACCAGAAATGATTTGCAACCTTCCTTCAGACTATCAGCAGCTGGACAGATGAAGCTCTCAAAGATTCTGTCACAAATTGTACCTTGGCACCATGGCCAAGCAGAGCTGGCTGAAACTTGTGCAGAAAAGAATTTCACTCTTAGCTTCAGTTTGTTGTTACCACTAATGAAGAATAATTCCTTTCTGAGCTTGAAGAGCAGCATTTATTTGTTAAATAAATAAATAAGTTATTCTATACAATCTATTTGACGCAGCACAGTTGAAGTTGTCAGCTACCCAGAACAAGTCTGCTGTGACATACTCACAGGGTTGTAGGAATGGAAAACATCTCTGCCCCTCCAATCTAGCTACTTTAGGAATACCATGGCATAAAACAATAATTCACAAAGAGTCTTCTGCTGTGAAGTTCTTACTGCTTCTTTATTCATAGCTTTGCACAGCATGGAGAACTGTGATGGTAAAGCCTCTGAAATGGCTTTTCCAAGAAAACCAAAAAACACTTCATATTATTCTTCAACTACCAACTCTCCTTAGCATAACATCATCTAAATAAATTTTGCAGTTGGCAATTCTGAGAATCCAAAAGTGTTATACCACATGACATTAAAAAGTGAAATCAGCTCTACAAATCTGATATACAAATGAATACATTTTTTCTTCCAACAGAAGGTTATATTTTAAATGAATGATGGTTAGAAGTGCAGTAAAGAAATTGGGTCCTAACTGTTCCCAGTTGCTGTTGTCAGAACATAATGGAGAGATGGAAGTGCAAGGCTGCCCCCTCTTCCAAAAATCATCTACAACATGCACAAAATTTCCCTGCCACAGAAAACGTTAAGGGATGGAAGAGGAAAGGGAAGGGTGACAAAGGAAAAGACATCTGTTAAAATCTGATAAAGGAAACTCTATTTTAAACAAAGTAAAGAAACTGATCGAAAGAGGACCAGACTCAGGACATAGCATTAAAAAAAAATCATTTGAATAACTATAATAGTTGAAGAAGCTTTAGAGAAAACCTACGCAAAAAAAGTGTGCATCTGAAAACAAAATCTTCTTTACCACAGTATTGTACAGATAATTTACAGAGAAACAGCTACTTCTGTTTCTCCGCCTGTCTCTTCAGCTGAATATGTACTCCCTTTATTGCTTAGCTGAATACTTAACTACGTCAATGCTGAGTTGTTTTCCTATATCATAATATTCTTGTTTACTAATTGCTCCTCAGTAGCTCCTAATATACACATACAATATATTTTTCAATCTCTTATCTATTTGTATTTTGTTGAACAAAAACTATGGAGATTTGGGCTGGAAGAATTGCTCTTCCACACTGGAAGGAGGCAAGTCCTTTACTGTTTTGGTCCAGATAACGTGGGTTGAGGGAGACTACTCAAATGAATATTTTCCATTGAGCAAATAAGAGTTTTGACACTAGTGTTTTCAGTGTTGTAGAGCATTAATGAGAGGATGGTATTGAGAGGTCCTTAGTAAAATTTAAAAAACAAGCTCTGAGTCACTGACTATGAATGCCGAGTTAGAAAAAATTCTTGGAAGGCAGTAAGTGCTGAACCTTGCAGAAGTGTCTGAAATGTAATGTCCTGATGCTTAGGCATTGTAGGTCATACTGAAAGACCTCTACACCTTTTTCATAATTCTATGTAAATTTGTGTCAATTGAGCTGTACCTACACTGGGACACTAAAAATAATGGCATATGCTGTACTCCAGTTCGTATTTTCTTGGCATCAAAACATGTCCTAGATCTCTGACTTCATTTGATGCTGAAGTGTAAATGCATCTCAATTTGACAAAAAGACAGTTAAATTTTACTATTCCAGTGCACCACCCATGCTTGCTATGGAGTCTGGAAGTCAAATCCCAAACTTGCTCTCTCTGAAAAAATTTTTGCAACTGCTTTTAAGACCTCCCACAGAAATCAGGAAAGAATTAATAGGCTGCTGAGTTCCTAGCATGCCCCACCCTATGGCACCTGAAAGAAGCAGTTGCTAGATCAACAGAGTATCTTGACAGAGTGAATGTCCTGAAGCCGAGAGAGCCTGCACCCTATTAAAATCTCCCTGTGGTGAAGGCCTGACAGAAAACAAGTGATTTTTCTGGCTGTCGGTGACTTAGGGTCCTTGCTCTTGCATGGGAGGAAAGTATTACCTTGTTTGTTTGTTTATTTCCTTGTTTTTAACTTCTACCATTGGAAGAGAATCAGCAGAATGCTGGACCCAGAAGGGGGGAAAGAATTTACGTTCTTCTAAGTTTATTTTGGATATCAGGAGACATACAGAAAGTGGAACTTCTCATGAAAAGCTGCTGGCAAACATGATTGTGGACTTGAAGGTGTTGGAAAGTAGATGGACCAAGTGAGAATTCACAAAGAAGCAATTTCAGAATTCCTATCGCATTACAAGGAGTATCCCACAGGGTTCCATCTTGGGACTGATACTCTTTATCATCTTTACCAGTGACAGAGAATGATGGGATTGCAATTTTGTTGATTACATACAAGTTTGTTGATTACACCAGGCTGAGTGGTGTGGTTGATACAGCAGAAGGAAGGAATACCATCCAGAGGGACCTAGATAAACTTGAAAGGTGGGCCCCTGCAAACTGCAGGGATGGTGAGGTGCTGAAACAGCTTGCCCAGAGAGCTTGTGGGTGCCCCATTCCTCAAGGTCTTTAAGGCCAAGTTCAATGGAGCCCTGGGCAGCCTGATCTAACACTTCATCTAGCAGCTGGAAATCCTGTCTTTAGCAGAGGTTGAAATGATCCTTGAGGTCCCATCTAACCCAAGCCATTCTATGATTATGCTACTTTGAAAAGGGACGTTCTAGGGCCATTATGGCCACACTGATTAACAACAATCATTCCTTAACAGTGAAAATAGTCTCTATACCTAATGTTGGATAGCAAGTTCCAAAGTGATCCACTTTCCTCAATGAAATAACAGCGCTGGTAACAGCCATGCCCAATTCCTCACCGATAGACACAAATATAGCAGGTTGTAGGACAGAGGGAAATACTCTCTTGTCACGAGCTGTTCGATAAACATAAAAGCATAGACCTGAAGTGGGTTGCTCTCAAACTGTTCATGGAGCTGTTTTGCATTGCATGGTTATCTGCCAAAGTTTCAATTCTTCTGCAAATAAATCTTTTGTATCCGTATATTGACTACATAAAACAAAAATGATGGGCCTCTGTTCCACACAGAATCTTGTGGCGTATTGAAGTGTTGGATCTGTCAATGCTACAACTACCTATACACAAGATTTTTTTTTTTTTTTTCCATTTATTTTATCAGAGACATTGCAGAAAGAAAAAAAAAACCAAACAAACCTCATAGTATTATAATCTAAAATAGAACATGTTCACCAGATATTCCCAAGGAAACATAATTCTCCTGAATGTTTAGAACCAGTATATTTGAAAGACTTGTGTGAACAGAGGTAAGACAACACACAATGCAGATGGGGTATATCAGAGATCATACCATAAAAAAATTCTCCAAGTTTTCAATGTATGCCTCTTGTTTTCTCAGCCAACTGCAAAATTAGCATCTTTTCAGAGTCTTTCAGAATTATTTAAGTCACTGAAATATGTGTCAAATTCAAAGCTGGTTCTGATTTACTAAGATCAAAAGGCTTTAGATCCAGATCTATTAAAAATATTTAAAAAATAAAAAAGTCTTTCTTCAAGCCCATTGTGCATTCACTCCTAGATATACAATAGGGCTTCTGTAATTCCTGTCGCATTTATTATTACATGTGTTAAGTGATAGTATGTCACGAAAAATCATAAACATCACTCAAAGAGATATACTGAAGCTGAAAGTAGGTTTCTGGACCTGCTAAAGCAGCAGTTCTGATAAGAGATCATATTCCGAAGAACAGTGTATTCTTACCTCATCACTAACATTTTCTTCCAAATGTTCATATGCCTTACCAGAAATTATTGTGGTTGAAGGAGGAGAGGGGAAGAGGGAAAAGGCAGTTGTTACTTTAAAAGCATTTAAAACTTCTACTTGCTTCCACATTTGAAAATTGCTTATGCCTGGAGGTTAGAGAATGGCTATTTCTACGCATCTGTTTTCTGACTTCATATTCATCCCCACCACCCTCAAATAATGTTTTTATGGGCTTCAGAGCAGTTATGAGTTGCTAATTTATAACAGCGAAGTACACATTTCAGATTACAAAGTTCTGGTCTTCACAATAAATCAAGGCCCTACCTGTTAAAAGGCAAAATTTCTCTTGCATTACTAAAAAGACGATAGAATGCTATACCAGACATATACAGTAAGCCCAGTAGAAAAAAGAAAACTACAGTAAAAATTCCCAAAGATGAAAACAGAGTCCCTTTGATATCACTTCCAAATGGCTGACTGCTAATAGATTTTCTGATCTCAGTAAATAGTGTAAATAATGAAATTAGATCAAGTTCCAAAGGGGAATAAGTAACATCACTTTTCTACATTTCAAGCTGTGGTGGCTGAATTCTTCTTGTAGAACAACAGATAAGGGTCTACTATCTTTACTCTGCATAAATTCCGTGTACCAAGACCATTCACTAAGTACAATAACATATTCAGAATTCTAAATAATTGTGTTTCAAATCATGACAAATAAAAGCTAACCGGAAAGTTTATAGGTTAGGTAATTTTGAAGATGTGAGAACTTGAAGTTAGGAAGATTCCTGGAAGGAGGATATTAGGTTATACTAAAAGCTACATAGTATTTATGAGTAAGATGCAGAGGAACTCTTCATATTTACAGCAATCTTGAACAAGAAGGGCTAGAAATAATTCAGAAACAGACAGAAGCTTACAACATACAGAAAGTTGACAGTTTCAGAAGAAATCCTATGTCAGCAGTGATTTGTGTATCTCTTAATTCAAAATTGAGTATTCCAGTACAGTAGAAGCAATGAATTTAAGGTTTGCCCTGGTAAAGTATTTCTTCAGCTACAATGGCTGGGTAAAATCTTTATAGGCAAATACTGGTGGAGTAGAGTGAACTACTTAATTTTGGAAAATTATTTATAGAGGGCTTCTTATCATAAAGGCATACCCTTAGAAACATCTGGAAAATATCAGACAGTGGAAAACGAACAATAAATCAAATAATCACAAATTCCAAACAGAATATGAAGTGAGGGAGTGAGGGATTAAGGATTCAGAGAGTTTGCGTTTATTGTTAAATGGTACAAGTTTCCATCAAACAGAGAATGCTCAAGAGCTGAGCACCTTTCTTACCTATCATGTATGTATTACTTGAAAACATACAGAAGATAATTGGATACTCTAAAACTGGATGTTGTCTAATCCGCCTTCCACTAGAAAGAAACAGTAATTGCAGTGATTCATTTTCTTTTTATAAAAAGATTAACAGTCTGTATTTCAGTAGCGAAAGCCTTCTAATTAAAATAAAGGAACTGAAACTTACTTACAGTAGAAAATACTGACATACTTAGGACATTATACATGTTATTGATAATAGCAATTAGCTTCAGAAAAAAAAAAATCATAAAGAATGCATAATTGGGATAGCAAGTTAAAAATGTGGATGCGTTACCCAAGTAGTTCACAAAATCCAGACTCCATCCTTCCTTTGGTGAAAAAAAGACATTATTACACTAAAACAGGCTCTAAGTTGATTAGAGAGAGAACATACTCTGAGAATGTGTTAGTACTGTAGAGAAAAATGTTTAGAAGTTCTTTATCTCATCTTTTATTCATGTTCATAAGTAGGTATAGGGAGCCACCCTTTGGTCATTATCGTAAATGCAAAATCAATATAGCATACTATGGATGCTGACAGTTCCCACCCTTAAAGGACTTTTGGTGACTCCTTTTAAGTTCACTGGTAACATTGACAAGTATCCCAGGGATTGTCACTGGTTTAACATCGTTTACAGTATGTACCTTATCTTATAGGGGTGACTGTGATGATAAATCTCTGCTCTTGTAGGTCTTCAAGCATGTTGTACACTGTCATCACTGCACTCTGTGACTTTCACGTTACTGATATGGGTCAACTTCCACACATTCTGAATCTGTAGCATTTTGCACTAAAATGATGATTAAATGGGAAAAAAAAAAAAAAAAAAAAAAAAAAAGTAGCTTAGTAGACTTAACTTTTGAGAGCCAATAATTGAATAAATGAAAAAAAAAAAAAAAAAACTTGAGTAACAAATCACTTTCTCATCTCAGTGGCTGATAGACACAGACCAGTGAAAATGAGACTAACAAAAAGAAAAGGCCAACAAAGTGTTATCACATGATTTCATCCAAACAGTCTGGACTCTGATGTAGGACAAAACACTCAAATAATGGAAAAAATATTCAGGCAAAGAAAGTTCAGCTGACAGGGCAGAAAGAGAAATCTATGGACATTGGCCAGGGAGATTAAACTTAAGCTCCACATAACTCTTATTTCACATTGAAAACCACAAACCATTCCTGGAAAGGAAGAAACTATTATGCTCTCCCTTATGCTTGATGTGAGCAACCTTTCTAAACACTTCTCTATTTTATGGGAACGGACTAAAGTTCCCAGAGTTTTCCATTTACCTTTCCCTCAGGACTTAGAGGCTGTTGTTCTTCCTGTTATTCTTTCTTTCAACTTGGGATCATCCTTTACTATAGTCAGCTGTTACTGGCTAGTATCAAGCAGACTCAGTCCATGAAGATGAAAAGTGGATATGCAAGTACTGGATAACCAAGCCACAGCAGGAAAGCAGTAGTTCTAAATTTGGATACAGTCTTGAGAACACCAACTCTAAGAAACTTAGGCAAACTGTAAGCTAGTAGGTGACAGAAACAGAAGAAACAGATAGGAAATAGCCATCAGCTCAAAATGAAGATAGTTAGCAGAGACCAAAATGAGGTTACTAGTTTTCTTCTGTCTTGCCACTTTCTATCAAACAATTTTAACAACCAAGTAAATAGTTACTACAAGCAGGATATTTGTTCTTCTTCACACCTTCAAGAGATCTCACCAACACTGCCACACCACAAAAACCAGGTGTCCCTATATGATCAGCATTCCTACTCGGGTGTTGTCTTGGGGAATGAAGACACAAGCAGGTAGAACAATCTCTCCAAGGCCACACGGTAAGTTAGAATGTGGATATCAGGATAACACTGAAGAATTTTGTAGCTGGTAAGATCAAGTATATCTTACCAGCAGATAAGTGTAGAGCAACTTACCTACACTTCAACTGTTGTTTTTCAGATGCTTTTCTGTCCATAAAATAGGATTTTTTCTCCCCACCAAGAAAGCAAACACAGCACACAAAATCACTGAACATTTCCAATGGCTAAAAAGCAGCTATTAAACTACTCACTGCTAGTAACTCTAAACCATTTTTTCCTTGCCCAGAAGGGCAGAAACTGTTCAGCAACGTCTTATGTGGAACATTACAATGTTGGAAAGAAAATAAAAAGGGCAAAGGACAGCCATTACAGGTAGGATTTTTTCTCTGATTTACAATATCCATTGCCTATTTTTCTGTAGTTATTTTTGCTTAAAAACCATATTCATTTCAGCATATAGTTATACAGTCCACTTAGCTTAATTAGTTTCATACTACTCAAGTCAACATCAGTTTTGATTTGCTACTGTAGCACAGTTAATTGCCATTATTGATAAATTTGCTCCACAGATTGACTGCACTGTCTGATTGCATTTACTTTTCTTTAGAAAAGTTTGCAACTGCATTTATGCAGTTTAGAAAACCGTATTTTCCTTCTCTACATTTGAGCAGGTTCTCCACATTTTTGCACGGTCACCTAATTATCAGAAGCTGAAACCAAACAAATACATAATTCTGATTTCAGATGGCCTCTCATGAAAAAGACCACGTTAAAAGCACCATATCACAGCTTTTATAATAATGCCTGCTCTACAAAATAGATGAGTTTGAAAGGATTAGACATACTAAACTGAAAGTCTGGAAATGGGAGTTCTTCACAGATAATTTGCCAGGTGAGAGAATGCCACAACTCAAATAAGATTTCCTCCACTATTATTAATCTGAATTTAATAATGGATTATAGTAGGGTAGCATACACGTAAATGAAAAGGGAGGAAGTAAAATAATGTGGATGAAATAATTTATAACCAGACAATAGAACAGTGCTTATATTTATTGTAAAACACTTATAAAAGTTAAAAACAAATCACTTAAGAATTTTAGGAAAGTCACCCTATTTCTTCATTGTAGAAAAGCCATTTTTTGGTCTGATGCAACTGTCATAACACAGCAGCAGCTCAGTGCATGAAGTTTTCAAAGGAATGAAAACTAACAAATAGACAAAGGCTAAAACTCGTGAAATTCATGCATACAGATGAATGGCAGACACTATTTGGGGCTTAAGCATAACATGCTCTGCCAGACTGCAAAAATACCACCCAGAAGGTTAATTCTGGATATTCAAAGTACCTTGGTTAGTGTCCACACTAGACAAACAGAGTTTCCTGGAATTTTCTATTTGGGTTGCTATACATGATCAGAAGCATCAAAGTTATGCACCTAAGCACAAAATGTGTGAGAGATAACTGTCTGATAGTTCTTTTAGCTTCAATTTATTTCAAGACCATGGAAAAGATGGGAGTTAAAAGAACCTTGAGGGAACCATTGCAGTCTTTCCCTTCTCTGCACAACAGGCATCCATTTTCAAAAGTCAATTCAGATTCCTGAATTTCAAAAGGGGAAAAAAATATCTCCCCTTGATAGGAACACATTCAAGTGAATAACATATCATCATTTCGAGAAAGAGCTGGCACAAAATCAACATCAGTGCAATCTGTTCAACATATACCTAATCCGGTTCTCTCTTTCCCAAAGGCTGCAGTTGTGAAACCTTCCCATGATAACAACCAAGGCCTTCAGGAGGAAGGAACCTGTCAGCTCCAAAAAGAAAAGAGTCTCAAGCAATACGGAGAATCTAGGAAACACAAATGAGAATCTATGGCGGCTATCCCCTTACGTTCTTTGGAGAAACTAACAAACTTCAGGTAGCAAACTGGTTATATCTATCAGGCTACTGGTAAAACAAGAAAATCAACATCCACATGCACCTGTTAGAGCTGGTGTCATAAGGAAGTTGTTTACAAAATGAACCCTGCCCATCAAGTGATTCAGTCTCTTCTTTTGCCCTAGGTGACTGTTATCAAGCAGTAAGTGCCTGGTGCAGATTCACGTCAGTGTGTACTCATGTATATCTTCCTACAATGCAGCTTGTTGCTAACACCTGTTTCTTTGTTTCTATAATTTGATTTTTAATATTCAGCACTGCAGAAAACAGGATAACTAAAACTGAATATCTTCTGGAAGATGAGCGAACTCCTTCATTTGAATTTGCAGACTTTTTACCTTTGTCATAATGGCAACCATAAATTCTGCTAACTGCCATTAAAGCAGTGTGTAAAATCCAGACAGAAACCTCAGTCTCCAGGTAATTCTTCCCAGTCCCTCATGAAGCATTTTATGAAAAAAAAAAAAAAAACAGGGGATGTTTCTTGGTGATATCTACTTGCTAGAACCCTTGAAACTCTCACTTGTGACTGTAGAAGAGAGAATAACATGAGAGTGTAAGCAATTTTTAACATTATGCGTTCAACAGAAAACAGTTTGTGTAAAAATTGTATTTAAAAAAAATTCCTTTTTTGATTTCTCTTATATAAAGTATTTTACCTAGCATTTATTTTATTTAATGATATTCACTTTCACCATGTCTACTCTCTCTTCTGCGTTGTCTATAATGATGGAGAATAAAACGAGAATAACCAGTTTTGCCTTTGGAACTATATCCTTCATTAGTTACCAACATAAAAATTTATGTTTAAGTTGTAAACAATATTTGGTGAAATTTAAATACAAAATAAAGGAAAATTAAACTGAAACCTTAGAACCATTTCTAGAGCTATTGCTCTTAATAATGGATTTTGAAACCTTTTAAGAGAAGAATCTGTATTTTATACCTATGTTATGCAATCACATAGGTATTACATTCTGAAACTGGAATTACACAGAGGGAGTAATATGTCTTCTGAGAATGATTAATGAGCTGCAAAGAAAAACCTGATGCCATTACACATCTCACACATCAGGCAAATACATAGAACAGATCAGTATGTTCTGTCCAAAGGCTGGAAAGCGTCTCAGTGACTCCCAACTGTCTGTAAATATATTGTACTTCAGAAAAACACGGTGCTCCAAGCTCGTAGATAGAGTAATATCCCTACTCAATATATAAACTCCATCGTTGTGTAGAGTGCAAGTCAAGTTAAGACCCGACTTTGATGCGTTCTCTTTGAGGTAGAGCCATTCTTTGGTAGCAGTGTTATAAGACTGCACAGTTAACACATCTTCACTTTGGCTGGACTTTTGGTTTGGTGCAAGTTCATGAATACAACCTCCTACTAGATAGATCGTTTCTTCAACAGAGACCATCTGTTGTTTCCGAACATGGACATCACAGAGTTCAAAGTTGGTCCAAGAATCAGAAGTAGGACAGTATTGCAAGATGTTCATATTCCTGTCTGAAACAGAGGAGAGAGATTTACAAATAAATAAATGGCACTTATGGAGGAGTATTCTTTCTGTTCATGAACTGTACTAGCCATTATTATGGACAGTGCAAAAGGGTAAGTGACAGGGAAGAAACAGATTACTGAGAACTGTGAGTCTTTGTCCCTAGTGATAAAGCTAGGACATTTTATTCTACCATAGCAGGAAAAATTCAGCTGCTGCTGTCCTATTGAATGATGCAAATGATCTGGTAAAGTACACTTTAGCAGCACAAATCCTAGCTATTACCTAATAATTGTGATTTTGCCTCTGATTGACATGCAAGATATTTTTAATGAAAAGGTAAATTTGAACAACACTCTGCTTGGTGATCACAGATAAATCAAATTATCATAATAATTGTATGCTTCATTAATAGCTGTCAAGTGGCGATTTATCATCCAAGCTGAACTTTGCATTTCAATCCACAAATCAAAGTTTTAGAGAATAACATTCATAAAGCCAGCTATATTCCATCAAGAGGCATGGATAACCTAAGGGCTCATTTTCAGTACCTCATAAAGAGAGAAATGCACTAGGTCAAACTCATTTAGAGACCAGGTAATCCATGCAACAGTACCAAATGAAAGTAGAGAGAGAAGCTGAAGTCCTATCTCTGCTTCAGCTACAACTCATTGGATGTGTTTGCAACACTGTTATCCTGCAAAATTGTTACACTACCTCCCTGATTTTACTGCAGGGTAGTCCAGGGCAGCATCCTCATTGAAGGCTTCACTAAATTAACAAAGAATGCACTTGAGCTTTTAGCTAGTAAATTCAGTTTCAACCTCCAGAGACCAGAACTTAAATACAAACCCAAGTGACAAGTGGTAACAGGCTTGCAGACTCCAGTTTGGTTTTTCAATAAAATCCGCTCTGTATTACAAGCTATTCTGCGCAATGACCTCCAGACGAACTCCAAAGTGGAACAGCAGATGGTGACACACTAACAAGTTATGTAAGAGCACAGGTATAGATAGCCATAAATATAACTGTCATAAATGAAGTTCATGAGCAGCATGGCTTTGCAGGTGCTGCTACAGCATTTTCTTGCACTGTAATGACCTTTGGTCATTGCTTATTACTCATCTTCCTGTACACTTAATCCACATTAAATAAAGAAAAAAATAGGAAACATATTAACAGTGCTATATAAAAATGCTGATCAAAAATCCACATATAAATGATCTTTGCCTATAAACAATGAATAATTCCCTGACTCATTAGGGTGGCAAAAAAAAATTCCAACATTCCTGGAAACATTAAGTTCCCATGTCTTTCCACAGCAGTAAACTTCTGAGGAAAAAATGGGATGCTACTATTTGAGACAAGGCACATGAAATGGAACTCTGTGATGTAGCCCTCATTTACTCAGTACATAGCCCAAGTTTTTTTTATATGCACAGGAAAACAAAAACAAAAAACAAAATGCTGTATGAACTGTAACAAATATTTAAAAGTCTATATTGTTTATATTGTGCTTTTCATATTTTTCCACAAAGGTCTACCTGTTGAGACCTTTCTTTCTACTCTATGACCAAAATCTAAGAGGAGGAGGACTAAGCTGCATTCTGCAGTACCAACTGGTCTATTTTATCAAAGAGCAGAGTTGCAGGTTCAAATACCAGTTAGTCATATGGGAAATTACAGACAGCTATCCAGTTTTCAAGTACCTATGTTTGGCATGCAGAATTACAGCTCCTAGGTACAGACTGTGAAAAAACCCACAACCTGATGCCAGTACAACAGAACTAATTTTTTTTTTATTTCATTTCACAGGTTTGTTCCATGACACTAGTTGAAAATAATAATAAAAAAAGCTTTCTACCTCGTGTGGTGTATCCTCCAATAACGTAAATCTTGCCCTTGCACTCACAAGCTGAGAATTCTGCAAGAGGATTTGGCATGGATGCTACAAAACTCCACCAGTCATTTTCTGGGTTATAGCACTCCACATTGGAAAGGGATTGACCACCAATGGCATAGAGTTTTCCATTTACAGCCAACAGCTTAAAATTTGACCTGAAAGACAAAGATCACAGCACTGAAATAGGTTAAACAAATGTACAGAAAAACAGAAGAAAGAAACTTCTTCCCAATCAGGCTCCAACACATTTATCATCACATTGTATCAATTAATATTTTACAGAATCTGAAGCGTCCAGTGCATGTCCAAAATTCTGTAATTACACTTTAATTTTTCAGGACAGCAAACAGTGACATTTTGATATAAGCGATGCTGATGCTGAGACTAATTAATATTTTATTTTGGATTTCAGTCTATGGCAGTTTGAGCTGTAAATGTTTCGTTAACTAATCTGTTTGGTAGATGACTCATTTTTAATACTGAAATACATTTTACTGAAGTACCTTTAGCACAGACAAATATATTATGTATACAAACACAGTCAAGAAGATTATTTCAGTTAAAATTACAGAAATTTCAAACAGGACTATCAAGCGTAGGAATGCATACACATTCTGTTATACAGTCTCTTTAATAACCTCAACAAATAAAAATGTAATGTGGTAAACACTGAATTGCATCCTGCAATAGAGAAAAGAGAAACTCCTGTACCTCATTTAGCACTAATTTAGACTGCTAAAGACACTTTCCATCCCAATGAAGGAAGATGTATCTGTAAATTAATGTTCCATTCATAGCTGAACAAAATACACTGCACTTCATAGACGATGATCTGTTTTTATTTCTTATTCTACTTAATTAGTTTGTTATCTTTTATCCATAACAAAGGGTAACAGCCCAGTTACTGAAGTGCAAGAAGCCTTACGTCTCACAGTTTTAAGTCAATATAGAAATAAGTAGTCTGTGGATAGCAGAATGCAAGCATGGAGGATCTGAAGTTCAATCTGTCCCTTTTGGCTGTGGAAGACGGTCTCATAAAGTCTTTCTTCAGAAACAGTCCTGCTCACAAGTCTATGC
Source organism: Lagopus leucura (assembly GCF_019238085.1). NCBI lineage: Eukaryota > Metazoa > Chordata > Aves > Galliformes > Phasianidae > Lagopus > Lagopus leucura. The sequence continues at coordinate 34,608,209 of NW_024962335.1, read as the reverse complement.
CATCGTCTAAGCAAGGTTATTCCTTCTGTACTGCCCATCTCAAGCCAAATCCACGAGATTTTACCACACAGTATCCTGATTAACTAAGTGCATGAAAGTCATTGGTGTGCAACAGATTAACACAAAAACAAATGGGGAACTGCATTATATCTGCAAATCTGTGGTGCTTTAGCACTGCACTGGCCTGCTGAGCTGTAAAGTAAATTTCATTCCCCATGAATCCAAGATCAAAAACTTACCACCAAGCAGTTTTGCAGGGTTTTATCTGGACAAAACAAACCTCTAGCTGCAGACTGTTCTGCAACTTCTTTTCATTAAATGTATTCGGGGAAAAAAAAAAAAAAAAAAAAAAATTGTTTCCAGATGGAATCATTCTGTTCCTGTCATCCTGAGAAAGCTTTGAAAACTAAAAAGATTCTTTGAAGGAATTAATTGCCCTTTTTTTTTTTTTTTTTTTTTTTTTTAATGGTGATCAATTGTGGGCACAAAATGAGGATAATCATTTCAAAAACATAATTATTTTTAAAGTAATCTATCTCTTGTAAGACTTATGATGGAGAAAAAAAGTCCATAAATTAGCAGAGACAAAAAAGAACAAACAAACCACCACCACCACCACCAACAACAACCCAAACCATAGTAAAACTTCATTTTCCAAACATCCTTTAAAATCAACATTAGAAAGTCTGCAACTTTGTGTCCATGATGGAGATGGTACAGGGTTTTTGGCTTACAAAATGAGTTCGTACACACAGAGACGGTGTTTCATTATTAAAATTTTCTAGTAACATTTAATATGCTAATTGCTGCAAAAGTAATGCCTCCTGTTTATTTCTGTAGAACTGCAATAGATTCAAAGAGAACAATAACACTATTTGACAGAGCAAATTCTCAGCTACTGAACACCTTTTTTCAACATGGTCACCACCACTAACTATGCGCTCTCCAGCAATGAAAAGGAGCATGCATGCTGCACGTATATGGATTTTTATCCACACCAACAGAAGTGACACACTGTTGCTGTCACCACTGCTGAAACACACCACTCACCACCTCACCGTGCTAACATCCATTGTTTGGTCTCCATACGTTCAGCAACCCTCAATGGATGTCAACTAGGTGCCATTTTTTCCTGTGTGGAGGAATTCAGTTTCACACCTCTGTTTCATAGGCACTTCCATGCCAGATGCCATTTTTTCAAACTGTTTCCTTGCTGCCATCTGTCACACGGCAACAAAATTTAATGGCCTATTATCAGGAAGGTTCAACCTGTATAATGTCTCTAATATGAGACATTACTTTCAGAGTAGCACTTGTACATGCTATAACTTCTAGAAGATAAGACATGAAAAACAAGTGTCCAAATACATAAGAATTCAGGTTTCCTAATTGACACTCACTTCTCTGGCAAGCCAATAATTTTAACTCCTGCTCGAGTGATTCAACCACTTCCAACATTCATTAAAATGGATGACAATCAGTGCAAGTATCTCAGATTTATGGGATATGTTACTCAAAAGCTGCAACAAGTACCTATTAGCACGCTTTACATGAATGTTTGGACAACAGCCCAATACGTTATGAAAAACAACTCCCATTCACCTTTCCTTGCCAGTAACAGCAGGTGTTTTTATGGAGAGAGAATATTAAGAAATACTTTGTGTGTTTTTACACTCTTAATGTGGTGGAGAAGCTGGAAACAACAACAACAAACATGGAGCCAGCTCTCTATAACAAGCTCTCCGTAACAAGTGTTCCATGGACTACAGCTTGGAAACAACCAAGCTTAAAAGTTTGTCAGATTCAGCCGTGGTAACTCCACTCACTTATGTGAGTTACCTAAACTCAGGAACATGAAATACTCTCTAGTGATTATCCCTTCTTGTTGGGACATGGCTACGTCTTCTAAAGATGTTCATTTCCTCTTGAAAGTTGTCCCAGGAACACAATCAAGACCAGGTTCTACAGCAGTTCAAATTACAACTTTTTTCATTCATTAAAAGAAGTGCAGAGTGCTTCATGCAGGAAGGAAAAAGAATCTAATGTACAAGGACCAAACAGTCGGAATGCATAACTTTCCAAACATTTTGTGAAAAGTGTAGGTTGCTCAGGATTGCATTAACAACCATATAACCTGTCTATAAGAGACCACTGGCTATGAAGAAGAGAGCAAGTCCTATTTTGTTCACTGACAGTGACTTTACTCATTTAGTATATAAGAAGTTAGCTTAGAAATTTGAGAGGATTTTCTGATCAGGGAGGTAGCTAAGTATGGAAATAAGTTACTTCCAAAGCACTTCACATTTATTGCATGAACTATTCTTTATACATCCTTTATATGACTGCAGAACACATTGCTTCCATACTTGAGCTTTGGAAGCACGGATGATATATTTGCGATAGATGTGACATGTATATTTTTTACCTGAAAATTTTTGGAAAAAACTATTTTCACCCCCAGCAAAGTGCAATTTTAAAGGGGAAAAAAATGATTAAAAAAACCCACACAAACAAAGAAAGAGGAAGTCTCCTAACCCATTACCAACCCCTAGGAACATTCTCTCTTGCATTCCTGTAAGAGTCCCCAGAGTGGCAGCAGTTCAGGCAGAGATGGCTCACAAAAACCATATTCAAAGTGCACGTATATAATCTCAGCCAGGGGCTTAAAAGGGTCTTCCAAGACTAGAAGATTTATCTGCCATGAGAGTGCTGAAAGAAAATAAACATGAAATACACAGCTGTGACTGGAACATGCAGTAGAAATCCTATATTATTTCTACATGGTCAATTTAAGCTACTAGCATAAGAAAGAAAAAAAAAGAAAAAAAAAAGAGTATGGAAAGGTACTGAAATACATGACTTGAACCTCAAATTTCCTTATTACCTTCCTATCCCCAAAGACCCCAAGTAGTCTTAGGCAACCTTTACATGAAGTTTCTTCCTCAAAGAAGTCCATGTAGTTCTCTGAAGACACTACTCCAAGCACAGCAACATCTCTAGAATGAAAAAAAAATTAGAGATCTAGAAACTATGGTCTGTTAGGGATTAGCTATGGCTGGCATCAGATTTAGCCTCAGATGATGAGAAATTCTTGGCTCAGACACCAGCTCCCCATGAACCTGGGCAAATTATTTTATCTAATTTTTGTACGTAAAAAAAGGACATAATATTTTCTCGAATTTACATGGGCATTGCAGGAATAATATATGGGAGCTACCTATTATAAACAAATTTAAAATGATTGTAGTAAAATCCCTATGCCTAGAAAGAACTAAAAGCTACAACACCAGCCAGAGTATTCAGAATACATCTGACAGTTTTTTTCTATATAGAGGTAAATTGGGAATATTTCACCTATGCATGCATAATGGATCCCAACATCCTCAGTTTCTACATTATAATAAAGCAAATAGTTAAAGAGTTAAAGAGTTAAAGTTAAATTTTAGGATTCACAAGTTCTTTGAGGGCAAAATACTTGATTCAAATGAAATAAACACAGTTATATCCATAACTATATCCATAACTCTTATTCTTCTCATTCTTCTCTTAAAGCCAACACATGGTTCCAGTCACAAAGGCCAAATCTAAATACTGCTAAAATGCTGTCTGAAGTCAAACCCACTTCAGTGAGAAGTAGAACTTTCTCTCAAGGTATGTAAAAGACACACCCACAATATGTAATTGTATCAGCTGACATCAACTAACTTGGTAGACAGCCAAACAAGCCAATCACCTAAGCAGTATACTAGGCAACTGCCCTGCTTGTTTTTACTGCAGCACAACAAACTAAAAATGCAATATCAAGCAAACTACATCTCATCTAATCAGCAGACTGGAATCAGTGCTGCTCCTGTTGAATGTAAACACTGAGTACAAAAATTCCTTTCCCCTTCTTATCTCCCATAGCACAAGCCATCCTTTTTTGGATTTTGGCCACAAGCTGCTCAGCTGGTCAATCTGGTAGTTTCAGAGAGTTGAAATGTTAGGTTAGAGAAGCTAAAAAAAGAAAAAAAAGACTTCAGGGTTGAGACTCCACAAAGATGTTGAAGTTAACAAGTTTTATGATGGGATTAGTAGAGTTTCCATGAAAAAGATTTCCCCTACTCTTTATCCATGAAGCTACATCCTCATTAGCTGCCATCCAGCCTAGAAGGCAATATGATGTTTGCCCCTTTTAGCCTGCAATTGCCACACTGAAATGTAAGACTGGTGACTATTTCAAAAAATCTATTTGCATGCTCCTTTTCCAACATAAATTGCCAATATGAAATCCCATGCTGAGTAACACCTGCCAGGTGTTATGGGCTTAAAGATTGTTGGCAAGGTAGTGCAGATGAAAATATTAATAAAAGGAGAAATCAATCATTTATTTCTTTCATGTAATGACTATATATCCTAGAAAAAATGGGAAAGTGTGAAAGCAAAAGGCTCATCTAGAATTTGAACAGTCAGGTAATAAAGTGGAAAAAAAAAAAAAAAAAAGGGGCCTTTAACAATACATTTTTAAAACCTCTCTCATTTGCCATGCTGCAGAGTTATTTCACATAGTAACACCTACCTTGTTATGGACACCATGCAAACCAATACCAAAATTCATAATTTGATCAAAACAGGGCTTCTACACGAGACACTGATTGATTTGATCTGTCATTCTTTTCTACTGAGTCTAACGTGCTTTCTGCAATTTTGGCAGGCAATGCTGTATAGACCAGGCCTACCAAAACAGCTCAGTCCCCAAAGGTGCCTCCAGAGATTACTGCACGAAATACACACACAGAAAGAGGTGTTCACAGCGTTTAAAAGCTAAGCACCTCATAGCAGTTATTTGTACAGTGTCTTCCCAACAAACCAGACACACCCTATGTTTCCAATCAATTCCAATGACTGACCAGGTAGGCAAAATTTCAGCGAATTTCTCACAATGATAAACACAGGCAGTGAAAGAAGCTTGAAGTAGGAAATTGTTCATTTTAGGTCGAACCTCTGTTTTTGAAGCATTTTAGCATGCAAGCTCAACTGGAAGAGAAATTACAGATTTACTACACTAATTCAAAGCATTCATGCCAATGGTTGGGGTCTCTGGCTGCTACTTCAATTTGCTGGACAGAAAAGAGAATTTTCATTCTTAAGCAAATTCTAGACTCCTTACTTACTTCAGCTCTGATTCTGATACAGAAGAAAAAAAAAAAATTAAACACTTTTTTTTCTAAAATGAAATACCTAGAAAATTTATTTTTGATGTTTTGTTTCAGTGAAGCAAAAGCCTGTATTTTGATGACTCTTCAACACAACTAAGACCGAGCAGCCACAGCCTTTCCTGGGGAGAAGGACTCTTCTTGGGTCTTCATCAACACTAGCTCCCTAAACAAGTTTCTGAATAGCAACTTCATCAGAAACATTAAAAGAAAAATAAATAAATAAATCAAGATGCTGAATGTTTACTAGGTCCAAATAATCTCATAAATTGAGAAATTTCTGACTATCTTCCTGCCATTTTTTTCTGGCAAACACTTCACAACAATGCAGACCTACGAAACAATGAGATTTTTATAAAAGTACAAACTAACAGCAATCTTTTTCAGCAATCCCTAGCTCTGATGGACTGAACACCTCTATTATGAGTAGTAAAACTTCTTACCACGTAGAGCACTGAAGCTAAAATTTACAAAAAACCAATAGATTTTTCTTTTGTGTTGTTTTGTTATTTTAAATAGAATTTCAACTACCAGTACTGATGGCTGTTTGGAGAGAACGGAGCTCCTAGAACACTATGATTTAAAGGAAAAATGGGAATCCACCATTACTTTACACAGAGGTGAAAGTGACCACATATGGCAGATGGCCACATCTCAGTCCTCAGCTGATGCCTAATTCCCATTTCCCCACAGCTGTGGCTTCAATCACCTGCATTTGCTCACAGTCCCATTCTCCTCACCCTTCCTATAGCAGCACCCTGTGCCACATTCTAGGGTCACCAAGAAGCAGAGAGGCTGCTCAGCTGTGCCACAGCTGGGGGGCTGCTGCCAGCAAAGCCAAAGCCTTTAGACTGCCATGCTACTGTGAAACCCTTCAGTCCTTCCCATCACACGGTGCAAGAGACAGCTCTGAATCACTACTTGTAAGGTTGCGTCTGTCCAACTCCAGGTGACTCAGCAGTCTCTGTTTTGAAAACAGACAGGGACGCATGTGCACACCAGGGTGCAGAGGTTACCTCTTCTGGTTCATTGAAGCCAGCTGACTCCACTCATTTAGGCAAGGGTTGTAACAATGGGCAGCTGAGATTTCCTGACTGGTGGTGATCCGGTACCCCCCAATGATGAAGAGATAGTTGTCCAGCATGGCCGACCCATAGCCTCGCACGTTCACCAGATCTGGAGGTAGGTTGTTAGCCAGGGGTAGCCACTGCTCTGCTTCCTCGTTGTACCTCAGCATGGACCACGGGGCCTCTGGCTGTGGATGACAGCCTGGGGACAGGCCCAGGGATGAAGTACCCATGAAGTCCCCAATGGCCACCAGAGTGGCAGTGCCTCTCATCCGCCTCTCCTTCAGGTGCTGTTGAAGAGCGTGAGGCAGATGGAGGTGGGTATCGGGCCTGCGCAGCACCTGGTGGTAATGGGAAGCCATGAAGTCCAAACAGGCATCGTGCAGGTCCTGCAGGCCATAGACCTGAGCCAAGTGGTGTAGCTCCAGACAGTTGCCCAGTCGCACCTGGGAGAGCAGCAAGCGCAGCAGGGGAGTGACCTGCAGGTAGGAGGCAGCCTCCACCAGCTCCTCCAGCAGAGGGGGCTCCTCCTCACCCTCCTGCTCCAGCCAGGCCAGGCAGGAAGTGTTGATGAAGTCCAGCACCAGCTCGAGTCCCAGCGCGCTCAGCCCTCCGCGCAACAGCTGCTCTTCCTGGCCCTGCCCTGCCTCCCGCATGCCCGAACGGTACAGGGCTCGGAAATAGTCGCTCTGTTCGATCAGCTTCCTCTTGCACACCGGGTAGCACTTGTCCCCCAACCGGATCTGAACCACTTCCTCCCCACCGCCGACTCCTTCCCCCTCCTCTTCCTCCATTCGCTGTCGCTCCGCAAGGGACATCGCGACCCCCTACAACCCAACCCGGCCGCTGCCGGCCCCAGCCGGCTCCACCTCTGCCCCGGGGATCGCTGCCGGGTAGGAGGAGCTGAGGCGGAAAAAAAAAAAAAAAAAAAAAAAAAAAGCCCTAAAAAGGGAACGCCGCTGTGCTCAGCCGCCTTGCTCCGCCCCCGTGAGCCCGCTGCTGGCCCTCTGAGAGCCCGCTGCAGGGTGGGGAGCAGCTGCTCGCCTCCTTCTCACACTGCCTGAATTGGGCTGGTCGCGCTGCCCCAACCCGCTGCCATAAATGTCCCTGTGGTGAAGCCCTACAGCGGGGGGAATGTTCTGGAACGTGGGATGAAATGCGTGTGACCCTGAACAGCTAAGGGGTGGCGGCAGCGTGATTCGCTGCTGTTCTGCGTAACAAACACAACGAAAAGAAACATCTTTCACTTCTAGTTCCAGGATTTAGTAACTCTTATTGTGCTCCTCTTGTACAGGTACCAGCTCCTCCTTTGGTGTATAGAGGCACTATAACCTTTTCTGCTATTCTGTCTTTTCTATTTAAGCTAAGTTCCAGGAATAGGAAATACGTGTTAGTCACCAGAATCATCCCCAAGCAGAGCCCTGATCTTGTTTGAATAAGTAACCAAGGAGTTAATAGCTGAGCATCTAGCTTCATGTTTAAAGTGGCTGCTCTGGTGCTGGCCTTGTGCATGAAGCACAACGGAAGTGGTTGTTTTTTCTTTTTCTTTTTTAAACTTCTGAAACAGGTGATGCTGTAATAAGTACTCTTACATAATGACAATTAATATAAAAGGCTTTAACAATCTATTCTCCTTTATATATATATATATATCTATCATTTTCATTCTATGCATTTCTAGTCTATAGAGTTGTTTTTTTCCTTTCAGCATTAACGTGACTTATCTCCAGTTACTGCAGATTCTGTAGATCTTAGGTAAATCCCTTCTTGCTCTGCTCATTTCTCCCAGTTGATAGAACTCTTCAGAATGTCTGGGTTTGGTTTGGTTGATTATTTGCTTGTTGTTTTTTCATTTGTTTTAGAAAAACAGTTGTTTGCTTTTTAGAATTTCCTCTGAGAAATGATCCTCTCTCACTTTTTTTTTTTTCTTCAGCTACTTTATCCTAGTCCATACAGGTGATATCAATGCCAAGCTCAAGGTTAAAGGTGTTATTTTCTGCCAACTTTCACAAAAGCATGTATGTGTTGAAGTAGGGTAGATTTCTCTTCATTTTTATTTTCCATCTCAGTTCAAAAGCAAGATGATGCAAGTGCTTTAAATGGCCTTTTTTGTGATATGAAATCCTTTCAGTCCCAAAGCAATTTCAGCAGTTTCAGTGATATCATTCACAACAAGCTGAGGTTCCTACCTCTTCAGAAGAAATCCAATCTATACATCCTATTGCACTATAATTCCCAGAGCCAGACGTTTCAAGTCATTGTAATGGTTAACATCCTACATGTAAACAGAGAGCTCATGCCTGTTAAGGCCATTAAGATTCCCTCTGGAATACAGTGTGATTGCCAACATGGTGGTATGTTTGCCATCTTTAGACATCTGGTTTGGAATCTCATATGTTTGATGTACTGGCAAGTTAGCTACTAATTGGTGAGTGATTTTTTCCATGTAGTGAGTTATGATAAGTTCTGTTCCCTTCAAGTAAGAACACCAGCACCTAGATAGTATATTTCTGCTGCTGCCTTAGTGTCTTCCTGTGTGCTTTCACCTGTCACTCTGCTAGGGATTTCAAGCTCACCTTCCATGAGGTTTTTATTAGACAGCATTGCTTCTGTAATGTACTAATAGATGTGAGTACTTTCTTCCCACCACTTCTGAGAGTGCTGACTTCTGTAGTTCTCATTGTAGGAGTTGCCATATGCACAGTGAGACAGCAGCACTCCTTACTAAGTAGCCACTTGTGCAGAAAGCCTAAATCTGTTTCCTCAATCTATGGTTTTTCCTAGACTGAATCTCAGCTACCTATGTTTTTATCCATGCTTTAGGACTCGGCAACTGTGTTAAGTCAGAGCACACTGACAGGGTAGATCTTCTGCTCTCTTACTATATTAATCTGCGTGCTGTGTTTACGTGGTGCTAATGCTGCAGTTGTATCAAGGTAATGACTGCCTTTTTGTTCCACATTTGTACACATAATTTGATCTGTCTCCCAGTCCACAGCTATACTGTAGTATATATAGGTATATATATATATATATATATACTATATATATACCTATACTTTTAGGTATATATATATACTATATATACTATAATGTAGTATATTGTATATACTACAATATATATATACCTATATGTAATATATATCCTGCTATACTAGAGTCAAAGAAAAGGTTTTGCTGTTTCACTAGCAGTCATCTTAGTTGATCTTAAGAGAGTAAGCAATGTATTTTTCACAGCTGAAAATGGAAATCTCTAGTGCTAGAGCTACAAAGTCAAAATCTGTAGGCAGTTATAAAAACAGGCGTGATCTTTGAAGCAAATATGAAAGACTATAGCTCTAACAAGTTGAAGCATAGAACAACATGAAAACAAGTTTGGTAGATATTAAACGTGTGTGTAAAAAGAACATGACCCAAAGAACAAGACATTTACACAGAGAGGAAGACAAGTGTAATTATTCTTAGCTTTTCAATGCCAAACGTTAGGATTTGAGCTTCTGGAGTGAAATCTTGAAGCTTGTTTTAGATGCTTCAGGTCTCCATCTACAGTGTCTGAGAGACAAATTAATTTCTAGAAAAAAAAAAAAAAAAATAACGCTCGTGTGCCAGTAAATAAAAAAGGAAGTTACCAGTAATGGTCAGTAAAGGGCTCTCACCCTTGAGATGTCCATTTCTGCTTTGCATTCGCAAGCTAGACACATCTGCTTGTGTGCAGTACCTAAGCTATTCTCTTTACTTAATGCCTAAATTGTTTCCAGGACTGAAAAAAAGATCACTCTTTTCTATTGGAAAGACTCAGAAATGGAAGAATCTCTTTTACACAGCAGCCTTTGTAACAGACCATTCAACCATGATATGGGAAAACTAAGCTTCTGATCCTAACTGTGCCTGGGCAAACATTCTTATAGTTCTCTGACTTTCCTAGCATAGCAAAAATAAGGAAAGAGAGAGTCAGGAGGAACTGCTGCTGCTACAAATCAAAACAAAGTAAAGGTAGAGATAACAGAGAAGTGGTACTTGTGCGTGGCTCCCTTGCTTTAATCCCTCACAGAGAGCATGGATGCACAGAACAGCTATAAGGCTGGTGCACGCCTTCTGTGTGTGCTAAGACTGAAGCCTGATTAAACTTTAGGGTCACTTTAGGTATTTAACACCGCTACAATTTACTTAGTAAGCTATGGTCACTTATTTTATCTCAGCAAACCACTTGATGATTTTCTGTGGCAAGCTGGATAGGTCCCCAGTCTTTTTTCCTATGATATCTCTACAAAGTACCAGCAACCGAAGTATCAGTCAGAGAATCAGATTGACAAATGCTTTTCTTCACAGGAAACTTGGTTTACATATACATGAAATACAGCCTGAGATGATGGACATGGTGAGAGTCCCTCTCCATTCTGCATTTGTGAGGTGCCATCTGGTGAATTGCATCCAGGTTTGGGGACCCCAACACAGGAAAAGATGTGGATCTTTTGGAGAAGTTCCAGTGGAAGGCTATGAAGATAATCAGAGGGCTCGAATACCTCTCCTATGAAGACAGGCTGAGGGAGCAGGGCTTGTTCAAGAAGGCTGTAGGGAGGCCTTATTATAGCTTTCCAATATTTAAAAGGGAGATTATAAACGGGAAGGAAATCAACTTTTTGCATAGGTAGATAGTGATTGAACAAGGGAGAATGGTTTTAAACTAAAGAAGGGATTAGATGTCATGGGGAAATTTTTTTTTACAGAGTGGGTGGTGCTTACACAGGCTGCCCAGAGAGACTGTGGATGCCCTGTCTATGGAGGTGTTCAAGGCCAGTCTGGAGGCAGCCCTGGTCAATCTGAATTGGTACTTGATATAGTGGTTAGCAACCTTGCCTGTGGCAGGGGGCAATTGGAACCTGATGGTCCTTGAGGTCCTTTCTAACCCAAACCATTCTATGATTCTGTGACCCTATGATTTCTTTGTGAGTCTAGCCCAAGACTGCATAAAAAGTCTGCAGCAGTAGAGAACTGCATTGTTTTGTGTATGTTTTAAGCAAACCTTATCTTGATTTAATACAGAGACACTGGGTGATACATGGGAATTAATAAGAAACATCAAGCTGATTGTTTTAAGGACCGGACATGAAGAGGGCAAAAAACCCCCCAAAAACAACAAGGTAAACTCTAAATTCCTTTTACCATGTCAGTCTGAAATGTGAGCTGGAATCAGGGGTTGTTTAAAATATTAATGCTATAATATAAAGTGCCACATTCTTCCCTCTAGATGCCAGGGAATTGTACTGTACTGCCAGGGAACTGTATATTGAAAAATAGTAAATTACTCAAGAAGGGAATTAGTCTTTGGAAACAACTCACAAGCTGTTGCCATTATTTAGTATTTTCCTTGTTACGAGATACAAAGTAAGTATCTGTGGAGCATAGGAAATATCCTGCACTATTTCAGCATTAAAAATGTCAGTGTTTTAAATTATATTTGCATTTCTAAGAAAACCTGACTGGAGCATAATTATGCTTCAACTGAAATCTTTATCATTTGTGAAGAATGAGCTGCTGCAGCATCTGATGCATGGACTCAGATGTGAACGATCCAAATCGTTTATTACAATTTCTCACATCATTTATGTACCTTCACAAGTTTTCTTTTTCTAGCTTTCCCATCCACCCTACAACTTTCCCATCCATCTTTACATGTCAACAGAGCATTCTGCAAAACAATCTTCAACCGTTCACGCAGGCGCTTATCCAGTCAGAGCCGTGAGACATTCTTTCTTCTTCTAGAAGTGTCCTTGGTTCTCATGATGTTTAGTTTATTTTGCTCCACTGCTTCTGCTCTGAACAGTTTTTCTTGTATTCCCACAAGCTGCTAACCAAAGGCTTTTTTTTTTTTCCTCTCCATATTTGTAGCCAAACAAAGCATTTCTTAGCACTTCTTATACAATTCCATTGACAATATTATTAAGGAAAAAAAAAACACCAAACACTCATTTTTAATTTCACATTTTGATTTTATTCCCTATTCTTTTGTTTTATTTTTTTCTGCACTGAATGTACAATTTAGTATTTATTGATTGTAACACAAATGTTTTATAATGGTATTGAAAAAATGCTTGCATGACATTTTTGGAATCAAATTTAATGAATGATTAAGACTAGACTGTATGTCACAGGCAACAGAGGCTGTTCTAATTGTTTGTGTACTGTTGTTTTACGTGGATTGTGGTAAGTTTCAGCCACCAGACAGCAGAGTTGAGGTAGGAGTGTGTAAATAGTTAAAATGCTATTTAGTTGCTTTGAACAAATTCATTGGGCATGCCCAGGCCAGAATTTTCTTGCATAACTTTGTCTAGAGGAGAGTAAAGTGGTAGCTGTTAAAACATCACACACGTTTCTATCCTCACATAAACAGATGGAACCAAGTTTTAGTACAAAACAAGTGGGTTAGATAAACAGTATTCTGCATGGAAGGTTTTCACTATGCATCCAGCAGTATGAATTTTTTCACAATATTGAAACTCCATCCATTTTGCCTAGCTCTCTGTTCTGTCATAAATAAATGTTCATCATACATTGGAAAGTTTGCTAAACATTGTGCCCTTTTGTCATAAACCTGGCTCAAGTTTATATGTAAGCTAGTAGACTTATATTTGTATAAACTAATCTGTCTAAGCCTTATGTTACTCTTTGTTTGAACACAAGGACTCCAGCTTTCATATTGAAGCTTTGCCAGAATTATTTTGAGGCTAAGTTCTGAGAGAATCTTAGGGCCTGGCAGCCCCTTGGAAACTATGTTTAAAATATGTTTTCTTTTTTTTTTTTTTTCCACAATCTCTCAAGGATAGAAAATGTAAAGGTTTACCTCTTTTTACCAGAGAAGAAATACAGAGAAATGTGTTTATAATCAGAGTCTTGGATCCAACTATCCCAAAATTTGGAGAAAACTCAATTTATTAAGAAGTCAGTATATTGTTCCAAACCAAAATCTGACTGCTAATAGTTGTTTTTAACAGAAGTTATCTCAAGAAATCTAGGGTTTATTTGTTTGTTTACTTAAAACACTTCACAGATATATTTTGATTTCAAGGAAATTTGAAAGAAGAAAGTGAACACAGTTTTTTCCAGTAGTGTCAGAGATATTTTGCATTTACATTTGTTTCAAAGTATTATATTTAATTATTTCATGATACATCTACAACTTTTGGACTGTAAGAGTCACAGTGATATATTCTGACATTATTGAAATATTCAGGCTTAGGTAAAATTTTCATCTTTTCACTTCTGTAGTAAAATAAAAAACACATGTATGTACTTAAGTCAAATGAGATGAAGATTTCAGTCTTGCATCTCGGCTGCAATTGTCCACTTTCAGCTGCTCTATCAGTCTATAACACAAATGGATTAAGTCAGGCATATCCAATCTGCAGGCTGTGTGCAGCATCACACAACTCACTATGCATCCCACCCTCTGTCCTGCACCATAATGGCTGTGTCTCTGCCACACCAAGTGACCCAGCCAGCCCCTAAGCCCTAATCAAACATTAGGGTTTATTGCTGTGCAACAGATGGCAGCCAAGGGGCAGTCTGACAAAATGGCATCTGACATGGGTATGAGACAAAGCTGTAGAAATGAATTCCTCTGTGCCAAAAAAATTGCACCCACTGATGTTTATCAACACTTGCTGAATATGTATATAGACACCAAATAGTGGATAGCAGCATAGTGAGGCAGTGGGTAGTGCATTTCAGCAGTGGAGACAGCAATAATCGGTCACCTCTGCTGATAGATTTTTACAAGCAGAGTATGCCGGCTTTTGTTCATCACTGGCCAAAACACATAGTTAATGGTGGTGACTATGTTGAAAAATAGCATTGTGTAGATGTGAGTTTTCTTTATCAAACAATGCGACTGTGCTCTTTGTGTCTGTTGTCATTTCTGTGGAAATAAGTAGGAGATATTACTTCTTAAGCGACCTATGTAAATGCAGCCCAAGACAATTCCTCTTCAATTAATGCAGCCCAGGCAAGACTAAAGGTTGGACACACATAGAATCATAGAATCACTAAGGTTGGAAAAGACCTAAAAGATCACCCAGTCCAACCGTTCACCTATTCCCAAGCTCCTATTAAACCATGTCCCTCAACACAACATCCAGTCTTTCCTTGAACACCCCCAGGCTCGGTGACTCCACCACCTCCCTGGGCAGTCCATTCCAGTGCCTGACCACCCCTTCTGAAAAGTAATACTTCCTCATGTCCAGCCTGAATCTCCCCTGCCGTAGCTTGAAATCATTCCCCCTGGTCCTATCACTAATGACACGAGACAAGAGGCCGACCCCCAGCTCACTACAACCTCCCTTCAGGAAGTTATAGAGAGCAATGAGGTCTCCCCTGAGCCTCCTCTTCTCCAGGCTGAACATTCCCAGCTCCTTCAGCCTCTCCTCATGTGGCCTGTGTTCCAGACCCCTCACCAGCTTTGTTGCCCTCCTTTGAACACGTTCCAGGGCCTCAATGTCTTTCTTGCAGTGAGGGGCCCAAAACTGAACACAGTACTCGAGGTGCGGCCTCACTAGTGCTGAATATAGGGGAACAATCACCTCTCTGCTCCTGCTTGCAACACTGTTTCTGATGCAAGCCAGGATGCCATTGGCCTTCTTGGCCACCTGGGCACACTGTCGGCTCATGTTCAGCCGAGCATCAATCAATACCCCCAGGTCCATTTCCTCTACGCAGTCCTCCAGCCACACCGCCCCAAGCCTGTAGCGTCGCCTGGGGTTGTTGTGGCCAAAGTGCAGGACCCGGCATTTGGCCTTGTTGAAACTCATCCCATTGGCTCCAGCCCAGCTCTCCAGCCTGTCCAGATCCCTTTGTAGGGCCTCGCTACCCCCAGGCAGATCCACACTTCCAGCCAATTTGGTGTCATCTGCGAATTTACTGAGGGTGCACTCGATGCCCTCATCGAGGTCATCAATAAAGATATTGAAGAGGACAGGCCCCAGCACCGACCCCTGCGGAACACCACTCACGACCGGTCGCCAGCTGGATTTAACTCCATTCACCACCACTCTCTGTGCCCGGCCCTCCAGCCAGCTCCTTACCCAGCCAAGAGTGTACCCATCCAAGCCTCTGGCTGCCAGCTTCTGCAGGAGAATGCTGTGGGAGACAGTGTCAAAGGCTTTGCTGAAGTCTAGGTAGACCACATCAACAGCCTTTCCTTCATCCACCAGATGGGTCACTAGATCATAGAAGGAGATCAGGTTGGTCAAACAGGACCTGCCCTTCATGAACCCATGCTGGCTAGGCCTGATCCCCCGGTCACCCCGCACATGCCGCATGATCTCCCTCAAGACGATCTGCTCCATAACCTTCCCTGGCACCGAGGTCAGGCTGACAGGCCTGTAGTTCCCCGGATCCTCCTTACGACCTTTCTTATAAATGGGAGTCACATTGGCAAGCCTCCAGTCTTCTGGGACCTCACCAGTCAACAAGGAGCGCTGACAGATGATGGAAAGCGGCTCGGCTATCACCTCCGCCAGTTCCCTCAGCACTCTCGGGTGGATCTCATCTGGCCCCATCGACTTGTGACAGTCCAGCTGGAGCAGTAGGTCTCTGACTGTTTCTTTCAGAATCACGGGGGGTTGGTGTGCTCCCCAACCGAGATTACCAGGTCAGAGAGAGGGGTATCCTGAGGATAACTGGTCTGACTTTTAAAGACAGACGTAAAGAAGGCATTCAGAACCTCCGCCTTTTCCTTATCCTCAGTGGTCACATTCCCAGCCTCATCCAGCAAAGAGTGGATATTCTCCTTTGTCCTCCTCTTACTGTTAATGTATTTATAAAAGAGTTTCTTATTCCTTTTCACACCAGCAGCTAGGTTAAATTCAAGCTGGGCTTTTGCCTTTCTGATTTCACCTCTACACATCCTAACAACTTCCCTGTATTCATTTTGAGTGGCCTGTCCCTCTTTCCACAGGCGGTAGATTCTCTTTTTCTCCCGGAGCCTCAGGAATAGCTCCCTATTCATCCACGCCGGTCTTCTTCCCCGCCGGCTCATTTTGCAGCTCAGGGGGACTGCCTGCTCCTGCGCCCTTAAGACTTCCTTCTTGAATAGCAACCAGCTCTCTTGAACCCCTTTGCTTGCTAAGACTGAATGCCAGGGGACTCCCCCTATTAGTCCCC
This sequence comes from Lagopus leucura, assembly GCF_019238085.1. NCBI lineage: Eukaryota > Metazoa > Chordata > Aves > Galliformes > Phasianidae > Lagopus > Lagopus leucura. Next base: position 34,591,789 of record NW_024962335.1, on the reverse strand, counting down.
TGAACAATTCAAAGTCCGCCCTCCTGAAGTCCAAGGTAGCAGTATTACTATTCCCCCTCCAGGCTCCACCATGAATCACGAAGTCTATCATTTCATGATCACTCTGTCCAAGACAGCCTCCAACCTCCACATCTCCCACCAAACCTTCCCTGTTTGTGAACAGCAGGTCTAGTGGGGCAGTTCCTCTCGTGGGCTCTCTGACCAGCTGTATCAGGAAGTTGTCCTCTACGCATTCCAGAAACCTCCCAGACTGCTTCCTCTGTGCTGTGCTGTACTCCCAGCATACGTCAGGGAAGTTAAAGTCCCCCATGAGGACAAGGGCAGGCGACTGTGCAGCTTGTGCCAGCTGCTTATAGAATACCTCGTCTGTTTCTTCATCTTGATTTGGGGGTCTATAACAGACGCCCACCAGGGTGCCTGTCTTGTCAGCCCTTCCTCTGATCTTTACCCATAGGGATTCAACGTTATCGTCCCCAGTCATAATCTCAGTAGCGTAAAAGCATTCCCTAACATAGAGAGCTACACCGCCACCCCGCCTTCCTTGCCTATCTTTCCTGAAGAGTTTATAGCCATCGATTGCAGCACTCCAATCGTGGGAGCAATCCCACCACGTTTCCGTTATGGCAACTAGGTCATAGTTTGCCTGCTGCACAATGGCTTCCAACTCTTCTTGTTTGTTGCCCATGCTGCGTGCATTAGTGTAGACGCACCTCAGCTGAGCCCCTCGCCTCTCACCTAATCCCATTACCACTTCCCCAGGCTGCTCTCTAGCAGGCCTGGCTTTATCCCCCTCCCCCTTCCTATCTAGTTTAAAGCCCTCTCTACAAGTCCCGCCAGCTCCTGGGCAAGTATCCGTCTCCCTTTTGGAGACAAGCAATTCCCATCAGCAGACCTCAGGCCAGATGCCGAGTAGACCACCCCATGATCAAAGAATCCAAAATTTTTGCACTTGCACCAGCCTCTCAGCCATGCATTTATAAGATGGCTTTTCCTGGTCATCTCAGCATTCATCCCTGCCACCAAGGGAATGCTGGCAAACACTACTTGTATGCCCGCTCCATCAACTAACTTCCCCAGTCTCCTAAAATCATTTTTTATAATCCTCATGCTTCTAACAGGGATCTCATCACTGCCGGCCTGAACTATCAATAGAGGGTAATAATCAGAGGGGCGGATAAGGCTGGGGAGTTTTCTAGAAATATCCCTGACCCGGGCTGCAGGAAGGCAGCACACCTCCCTACGGGTAGGGTCAGGCCGACATATTGGACCCTCTGTTCCTCTCAGAAGAGAGTCACCTACAACTACCACTCTCCTTTCTTTCTTGGAGGAGGCAGTCTTTAAACGCAGAGCTGACCGCCTCACCTTAGGCAAGCTTGGTGGCAGTGCTCCCACATTATCATCAGTCACCACTCCCTCTGGTTTCAGGGTTTCATACCTATTACAGAGAGGGATCAGGGGAACCGAGGTAGGTCGAGAACTTGGGGGTTGCCTGCGACGCTGGGATGAGACCAGCTGCCATTCCTCATCTTCTCTCAAGCTGTCTCTCCCTGTTTGACTACAATGAGAGATAGGGTCCATTGTTCCCTCCGTCTGGGTAGTGCAATCTCTGCGCCTTTCTCGCAGAGAGTCACTCCACCAGTCAATCTCTCGCTCGCACTCTCTGATGGTCCGCAGTCTACCTACCTCCTCCCTAAGCTCCACCACCAGGTTGAGCAGCTCATCCAGCTGCTCACACCGCATACAGGTGGCATCCTTCCCATCCTCCCCCGGCAGCAGCAGGCTGAGGCACTCCTGGCAGCCAGAGACCTGAACCGCCACATTATTAAGCAGACCCTCTGTCTGGGTTGCCACAGTCTTTGCATGGGAAGCACGTTTCCTGGTGAGGACCATGACTGAAGGGGTGGTGTCAGGGCCTGTAAACAGGAGAGCCAGTCACCTGAGAAAAAGACAAGAGCACCCACCCTTGCTGACACAAGACACAGCCTCTGCTCCCCACTGCTGCCTTAATGAATGGGCAATGAAGTGCTAGTGGCCCTCACACACTGACTACCTCCACCCTAGGTGATCAGAGCAGCTTTCCACACCTTCTAGCTTGTGTTGTGTGTCCCTGGTCTCTTTTTATCCACACAACAAATGGGTCAAGGTCAAGCTCCAGAGATAAAGAGCAGGCAGTGTCAGCTCCACCCCTGGTGAGTCAGGAGCCTGCCCACAAGCTGCCAGCTGCTAGCCCAGGCACAGCACTGTCAATGGCTCCAAAAAAGCCTAAAAAAAGAGCTTTTTTGGTCACTTTTCTTCATTCCAGATCCCTTGCCCACCACAGTTTTACCTGCTCGAAGCTAGTCTCTGTAGCAAATGAAGCAAATGGCTGATGACTCATGGTAAGTACCTTGAATACTGCCACAAGGTGTCAGCTCTGCTTTTTTGGTCAGTCTTTTACTTGAGTTCCCTTGCCCAGTGCAGTCTTACCTGCTCTGATGCACGTCACCGCAGCAAAATTTAAGCTAATGTGTATGACTTCAGCTGCAGTAGAGAATATTTATATACTGGTTTCTATATTTAGCAGTGGTCAGTTCCTAAGCGTGAAAGAGGCTGGGTCTGTGTTTGCAAGAATAATTTTCTACGTATTTTCTACATTGTGTATCAACATGGCAGCATCAAGGAGTGATTCTTGGCTGCATATGGGCATTAAGAGCATCTCTTGCTTCTCTCCCATAACTTTCTACAGAGAAGGCCCGGACATGAGGCCCACCTGTTCTCTGTTGTCTAGTCTGCATCTACACGATGGATGCATCCATCTCTCATGCACCTCTGGTTTAACCAGCACTGACAGAGCAGAAAATGGGAAACTTTCCAAGAAAGGACCTAGTGCTGGTTGGGAAAGAGCAAGGTGCAACACTTTCTATCATAGCACTTCAAGCAGAAAAAAAGTGTAATGCCACAAAGCCACAAGGAGACATCTACTGTTCATCTGTTCCCTCTGAGCAGCCAGAGGGCAATTGTGAACAAAGCCAAACTATTTGTGCTCTATAATTTAAGATTGGCTGACCTGACTACAGAATCAAAGCCTTGGCACTTTTGATCACTTTCAGGAACGCTTCCCTGAACCATAGAGATCTTTTTTGGTCTTTACATATTCTAAGTACTAGAAACATATATTCCATATAAGCTAAATAAAAAAGCATATATATATTTGAAACTACAGGTGGAAAAGTTGTCTACTTTTATATAAATCTGGCAAAAAAAGAGTTAATGTCTGATGACTCCTTTGTACTAGTAAGCTTTTGGATTGTGCCACTATTCCTGCCAGCTGAGGTGGAACTCTTCAGGTGCTGTTTCTTTTTATAACAAGAAATATCATTCGTCTCCTTTGTGCCAGGTACACTTGTATCTCTTTTACTGAAAGACCTGCAAATGCATCTGTATTCTTACAGAAAACAGGTAAATGACAGTTTGTTTTCCAGGAAGAAATTTGAGAAGAATGGTGAAAAGAATTACAAATAGCATGATATCTGGCTTGATACCGGAGACTCCTTACTAACAGCAAAAGTCTCTTGATCCCTCCTTTCAGAGCACATGGAACAGTCGGTTACTAGTTTGCAGGTAAGATTCAGATATCTACTTCTTACGAAAAGTTTTAACTAAATTTCAGTATCAAATATGCATTTTCCATCCAAAAGTCAAAGTGAAAATTTGGGTAAGGTGGCAGAAGACTTTGAGCTTTAACAGAAAATACTTTTCAGTTTTGAAAGAATGTTGTCTACGTAATTTATCTATTTATTTCAATATCTTTATGATCCTTTAAACAAGTGCAGCTGTTCCTGCTCTCATAATTTAGTCAGAAACAGAGAAAGGAGAAAGAGTTTTGAGTAATGAGGTAGAAAATAGCTGCTTAGTTGAAGCAGGCAGTGGAACAGGATAAAAATGGGAAGGTACTGAGAAAGACTAGCAACATGTCTATTGCCAAGCAGTGGCAAACTAAATACAAATATAAAATATATTGCAGATACATAAATCTATACACAACTTGACTGGTTACCAAATCTCAATCTTGAAAACAACATAGTTAAACACAAGGAGTACTCTCACTTAACCGTGTTCGGTGACTGCATCAAAGGCAACAGCAGATATTTGAGTATTTGTTCCTTTAATCAAAATGTGATGCCAGATAAAGACTTAATGAACAGTCTGAAATATGATTAGATGTTCAGGCATGTTTCATATCCAGCGTTACACTTTATCCTAATGTCTAGAGACAGCATCATTGAAACTGAAGAAATTGTATATTTCAAGTCCTTCTAACTGAAATAGGGCACAAGGCTAGTCTTTAATTAATTATCTTTTCCTAAAAAGGAAGAAGTATATCTACATATATAATTTGCAAGGCATCACACTTATATAAAAGCAGATGATGAGTCATCACAATATTTAGTAACCATAAATATATACACCATTACTGTTAAAGTTACCTATTATATCAATTTTTTTGTCATACAAGTAGTCTAATTCAGTTCAGTGAACTAAAGACATATTCAGCTTTACCCAATAAAAATGCTTCTTTACTATGAGTTTAATCTTTATGTTCTACATTTCCCCATATTATTCAGAACTATATTATTCAGAAACTCTTGTCTTCTTTGAGAAGAGTTGGAGCAAAGAAAGCAGTCAAGAATGAATATTACTGTATATCAGTCTTACAGACAAAATTCATACTAAATGCTGGAGGTAAAACCACAATACAAGCATATTTTCAAAAAAGTGTGTCTCATTTCAAGCGGTGCGCTGGAATATTTGGAAAGCTTAAACCAAAATGTATCTCAGAAAAATACATTCAGTGATTCTCGTGACAGTGGCAGATGCTTACAATCACCTCTTTGCATTTCACTGACTGCAAAAAAGTATATTGAAACCTGTTCAAGGTTTTTAATAATGATGTTCAGGCAGAGATAAAAACAAAAATAATGCACAACAGACTACAGATAAATAAATCACAACAACAAGTAAAATAACAGAAATGCCAAAAGCTCATTTTAAGACAGATGCCTAAATAATTACTTAGGCTCCTTTTAACGATTTAATTAATGCTCTCACAATAGACATAGTCTGTATGAGAACATTATAATATGAAGGCTTCTCAGAATGTAATGTCTTCCATTTTACTGTGTTAGTCCACAACATCAGAGATGGATGTTGGTGTATGAAAGTAGAGGCTAAACCTTCCCACCAATATTCAGTTACACATTGTTGCCATGCAACAGATGGCAGCAAAGCGGCAGTCGGACAAAATGATGTCTGGTATGGAAGTGCCTATGAAACAAAGGTGTGGAACGGAATTCCTCCATGTGGAAAAATGGCACCCACTGGTATTTATTGATGCTTGCTGAATGTTTATGGAGACCAAACAGTTGATGTGAACACAGTGAGGTGGTTTGTGGTGCATTTCAGCAGTAGTGACAGTGACAGCGGGTCACCTCTGCTGGTAGATGGATGCAGATGGTTACAAGCACAGTATGCTGGCTCTTGTTCGTTGCTGGTGAAAATGCATAGTTAATGACTACACTGCAAGACAGTGTTCTGTAGCTGAAAATTTGCTGAACCAGACAGTGTTACTGTGCTCTCTGTATTTGTCATAGTTTCCATAGAAATAAATAGGTGGCATTACTTTTGGGGTGACCTACATATACATTATAATCATAGCCAGTATTTTAGCTGAAGAAATAAATCCTTTGATCTTGCTATCTGGTCAACAGGAGTTAACCTGTGCTGAGCTCCTTACCTTTTAAGGAGCTCTGTAAAGAATAAAACTCTGTACAAGCTGTCTCATTTCCAAAATGGGGGATCTGTTTTGCAAAACAAATGCTAGCAGTAATGCCTAAAGAATTAAAATGACCTTGAAACTCTCTATGCATCTCACAGGACAGTGCTAATCTTGAAGAAAAAAATTCCTGTCTAAAACACTGTTGTCTGTTTCACACATGATCTTTATGGTAGAAAACTGTATTTCTGCCTAATTCTGTCAGCACTTCTATGTGAGTGTATGTGAACACGTGTATTGTAGCATTTTAAATCCTTTCTGTATGTTATGTTATGTTGCACACGGCAGTGGGAACCAAAGATCAGATTGCATCCTTTTAAGAAACAATATGCACAGGAGTTTCAGGTTTCAGATCAGGTGCTTGAAAAGTTGCCTTCCTCTATGCCATCTGTAGTTTCTTACACTCTCACAGGCTTCTTCCAAGCTTTAACGTAAGCAGAAAAATTACAGAATCACACTGAATCACAGAATTGTAGGAGCTGGAAGATTCTATCTAGAGATTGCCTATTCCAACTTCTCTGCTAAAGCTGGTTCCCTACAGCAGGTTACACAAGAAAGTATCCAGGTGGGCTTTGAAGATCTTCAGGGAAGGAGTCTCCACAACATCTTTGGGCAGCTTGTTGCAGTGCTCAGTCACACTCAAAGTAAGGAAGTTTCTCCTCATGTTCATATGGAACCTCCTGTGTTCTAGTTTGTGCCTGCTGCTCCTTGTCCTGTTGCTGGGCACCACTGAAAAGATCTTGGGTCCATCCTCTTGACACCTGCCCTTTGGATATCAATAAGCATGGATAAGATTCCCATCTCAGTCTTCTCTTAATCAGTTACCTGCTATTATGAAACCTTCTTGAAGTCATCCATCACAAAACTGCTTAACTGTTTTTGACATAGTCTCTTATCAATTAAGTTTGAACCACCTGATTAATATAAACAAGCAATAAATAAATACTTTTAGAAGTCAGTATTTCCTAGAATACACTCCAGTAAGCTGGAGTTTTAACCTGCATTTTTAGTTACTATAAACATGTTAGATGTTACATGTTATTTTGACAGTGCAAACCATTCAGTATTCTTAAATGTGTGAAAGATTAAAGGCAGGACTGCAATTACTTCTCTAGTCTGCAGACAAATGTAGAGGATGATTTGGGAAACTACAGGCCAGTCAGCCTCTCCTCTGTCCCTAGAAAGATGACGGAATTTGCTCTGGATACTATCCCCAAACAATTGGAAAAGAAGGAGGTTTTCAGGAGTATGGATTCAACAGGGGGAAATCATGCTTGAGCAACCTGGTAGCCTTCTCTGATGTCTTGGCTGCCTGAATAGATGGGGAGAGAGCAGTAGGTGTTGTGTACTTTGACTTCAGCAAGACATTTGACACTGTCTCCCACAGTATCCTTGTAATGAAGTTTAGAAAGTACAGGATAGATGAGTGAACAGTGAGATAGGTTGAGGATTAGCTGACTGGAAGAGTTCATAGAGTTGTGATCAGTGGCATAGAGTCTAGCTGGAGTCCTGTAACTAATGGGTCCTGTAACTGACCCTAGGGGTCAGTACTGGGTCCGGTTTTGTTTGTCAGTGATCAGGATGATGGAATAGAGCCCACCCTCAGCAGTTTGCTGGTTATATGAAGCTGGGAGGAGTGGCTGACGTTCCAGAAGGCTGTGCTGTCATTCAGCAGGACCTAGACAGATTGAAGATTTGGGTGGAGAGGAAACTCATGAGGTTCAACAAAAGCAAGAGTCCTACACCTGAGGAGAAATAATTATAGGTTAATGAGCTGTCTGCTGATGAGTAGCTCTGCAGAGAAGGACCTGGTGGATAACAGGTTAGCCACAAGCCATTCATGACCTTGTAGCCAAGAAGTCCAATTTTATTCTGGGTTGCATTAAAAAGAGTAAGTTGAACAGGTTGAAGGAGGTGCTCCCCCTCTACTCTGCCATGATGAGGCCAGATCTGGAATACTATGTCAGGTTCTGGGCTCCCCAGTTCTAAAAATACAGGTATCTCCTAGAGAGTCCAGTGGATAGTGACAAAGATGTTAAGGGGCTTGCAGCATCTCCTATTTGAGGAAAAGCTGAAAACCTGCGTTTGTTCAACTTAAAGAAGACTGAGAAGGAATACGACCAGTGCTTATAAATATCTACAGTGCAGGAGTCAATTGCACAAGTCCAGACTCTTTTTAGTGGTGTATAGTAATAGGACAAGAAGCAATGCCCAAAAGCTGGAACACAGAAAGTTCCACGCAAATATATAGAAGAACTTCTTTACAGTGAGGATGACAGAGCACTGGAACAGGTCACCCAGAGAGGTTGTGGAGTCTCCTTCTTTGGAGATATTCAAGACCTGTCTGGGCACCTACCTGTGTGACCTACTATAGGAAGCCTCCTTTAGCAGAGTGTTGGACTTGATGATCTTCTAACCTCTGCAGTTCTGATTCTGTAGGTTACAGCCCTCTCTAGACATAGTTATCTATTGCTAGATCTTTGCAAATAAAACCATTCCACTTTTACAACAGAAGTTGAGTGGAGAAGAATAAATTTTCACCTCTGGCTGGTAGACATTATTAGATGCTTCAGTTTGTTACTCAAGAAGGAAACTAAATTTGCAAGAACCAGATAATTCAAAATGCATTAAGAAACTAAGTGGAGCTGTTCTTTCTGTACTGAGAGTAGCAGTGAGGATGAACTAAGTAGCAGACCCACCTGCTCTCAAATGATAGGGCTGCATACTTTCAGAGCTGAGGTGAAACGGAATACTGTGCTTACCATTATTTGTCACACACTAAGGCTGTCTGCATAGTTTGGTCTTAGAAGGACTTACTACAAACTTCAGATTACAGAAGCAAGATCTCTGAATGACTACAAGCAGCACATGCACAAGCCTGTTGTCTCTCAAAAACTTTCTCCAAATAATGCAGAGAAAAATAGTAATTATTATTATAATCACATGTAGCTCATAAAATGACTGCTTCCCTTGACAGCGGGCCAAACATCACCAGAATTGTTTGAAAAAAAACTTGTCTTGACTTCTTCCCCTGGCAGAATTGATAGCGTCCTTATGACTCAAGATAATGTCTCTTAAAAAGCTGGTCCAAACTTCAGCACTTCCATGAAGGAGAAAGCACACTCACTAAGCCAATTACACAGAAGAGATGGTTCTGCTGGTGGCAATATCAGAGGTGCTGTTGCTTCTGGGATTGGCAGTGGAGTCAGATTCTCTCTGCACACCCACCATGTTTTACAAGAACTGCTGGATCCGACGCTTTCCTGGTCTTCTGATCGACCTGCAGGAATCAGAGAAGAGAGGAGCCCAGGTGCTGAAGATTTACACAGAAGTCTCCTCCCAGCAGTGCAGCAGAACCTGCTGCCTTCAGAGGAATGGTGAGTGTTTATTATAAAGACTGTGGCATACATGAAAACAAGAACAGAAGTACAGAAAAATTCTACTCCACTGTAAATGGACACCGATTACAATAGGGTTCTTCCTTGGTAGATGAGGACATGGTTTGTGGAAGGGAGGGATCACACTACTTAGCCATCTCTGAGATACAACGGTATTCATTTCTTTGAGAGGAAAGAACACTCTCCTGCTCTGTGTTCACACCATATTTCATCTAATTAATCTTCCCTTTTATGATCCCAGTGCATGAATGTTATGGAAACTAGTGAGAATGGCTGCGAGGGGCAGGGGATAGAATCTTCACACAAGTCTGTTATGTTTAGATCTTCTTTCAATTCCTACAGTAGAAATATACTCTGGAGCCAACTTCTGTTTTAAATAAGGTGAATAAAGAATAATTATAAAAATTTTAGTAACATTTTTTCCTTTTTGGACAATAACCTTTTTGGTCATAAAATATGAGATGAAGTACGTAATGAAGGTAAGTGACGGTAATTGGAGTCTTGTTTTTATAACCTTTCACAGTCAAGTGCAGATTTGTTATAACCTTAACTGAAGTATGGAGATATCAGATGGCATTTCATAAACATGCTTTAAATCAGATTGTAATTTCCATACAGTCCAAAAGAGACAGATGTAGCCTACCACAGATGTCAATAAATGTCCTAATTAAGACTTCAAGAGATATTGACAATTGATAAGACAGTCTTATTTGCTGGATTCTCAGTAATAGTACAGTTACTGAAAGGTAATCATAGAAGATAAATACAAATTTTGAAATAATTTAAAAACAGACAATGGCATAGTTGGCTTGTACCTCCTCAAGGTGATGTGAAATATCTTATAGCATGCTTTTTACGTATTTTTCCTGACCAAAGAACTATTTTTTCTCACCCCAAAAATAGGTTTGCGATTTACTATTCTTACTCAATTTTATGCAATAAAATCTAACGCATTTACCAATACTTCCTCAAAATACTTCCTCAGAATACTCAGAATACTTCCTCAAAAGCCAATTTTTTCAGAAGCTATGTGTTTTTTCTTTTTAATATTAATGATATTTTCATAAAGCAGGTATACTAATCATGATGAAAAACTTCTGGAATTATGTAGTGCTAAAAATATGATTTTCTAACAACAACAGAACTTTGATCAAACTTTGAAGATAGAAAAGGATTTGAAATCTCACTCTTACCTTAAAACAAATTCATGTATTTTCATTTATCTTCTATTTTTTTAACTAAGAATTTATGTCCTTGCAATATATCACCAAACCTACACTATGTTCATGTATCATACTGAAAAACAAGCATAAAACATACAGATAGTACAAAATGTCAATTCTTCAACAAAATCCAGAACACTAAGTACTTGGGTTTCAAAGCAAAGTTATACGTTGCTATAACATACAAGGAAAGTGAAGAACAGTTTTCTGCTGGGAAAAAAAAAAAATCACTCTGAGCAAGCATCAGGATATTTTGATTTTTAAAAAAAAGATACTATTCATAATATTCTATTTTTAGTGTTTCCAGAGTGTTTAACATTCTTTCAGCAAAAGGTATCACAGAAAAGCAACTACTACACAGACACTTCATAGAAATATTTGAAGGCCTTTGTTATTTTTATTGTGAGTTCATACTAAAAGTGATACAAAATGTTTACTGATGACTAGAACTGTTTTTATATTCTTTTTTTTTTTTTTTAATCTATATGTCTATATTTTTATATTCTTTTTTGTCTATTTGTGTAAATGTCTATAGTTCTCAGGAAGTACATCAAGGTGTACTGGCTACAGATGTTTTCTGAACACTACATTGTGCTTGTAATCTTTTAAAGAAAAATGTAAACTAATTGGTACATAATAGAGTCAGAGTTTGTGTAATCCTTTTAAATTATTCTGTTTCTGGCAGGCACTGTTCTTCTATTGCTATAAATAGCCATAACTTTTTTGTACCAATTCTAGTTTTGTAAAAGCCTTCTCTAAGCTCAGCTGCTATTTTCATAACTGGAAACTGATGAAGCCTAGTTAGAGATAGAACATGGTCTCAGTGAAAGAAAAACTGTTGTTTAACCCCTTTGACTTACATTCAATATCAAGTAATGACTTTACTCGCTATTCATTACAGCTTAGGATTCTAGTTGTTCTTGCAAGTATTTTTGTTTGAGATATGCAGACAACTTTGAATACTTCATGCAAATAGGTAAAAAACATAGTACAATATACATTCAGTATTCCAGAAAGCTGCTGAATTTGTATTTTTCAGACACAGTGCATTTTGATTGCAAATTTTAAATCACATGGATCACACATCTTTTGAAAACAGTGTTCATCTCTGACATCTGATATGTTCATTATGATGGAAAAATATTTTCCAGTTGTGTTTACCGGGTTATTCAATGCAGTATTTAGATTACTAACTGAAAAAACACAGCAAATACAGAAAAGATTGCAAGGGTGGGTAGAGAGCATGTTCTTTCTTCTTCTCATTTGTCGATAAGATAGGGTTAGTTTTTTAGTTACACATACTGTGGAAAGAGGAAAGAGTTGCATTACTTTTTCACTACATGAATATTACAAGTTGGTATCATTACTTATAAATGCAAGGCAACATTTACAATAAATACCAAAGTAAATGGAAAATATTTTAAAGCTAGGTAGTTTCTTAACAATTCATGTAAAATAAAGCTTTTCCATTATTGTCTTGACATCATTACCCTGCAACTAGAATGATTTTATAATATTAAAAACAAACAAAAAAACCTTCATGTGACAAAAATTAACACTGATCCTACTCCAAGCACAGTGATATAAAATAAATTCAACTTTTGACTTGATATTTTGACTTTGAGTATAACATTTACCTTGAGTATTGAAGCATCTCTATGAGCACATAATATAACATTTTCAAGAGCGTTTAATTAAACTGACTCCTAAACCTCCATTTTCATGCTTTCAGCGATCTTAAACCACTAGCATTCAGGTATTTACATAGTTCTGAAAATTAGTTCCCAGTGACACTTTCCTCAGGTGGTAAGAGAGAAGCCAGTCTCCAAATACAGATGATGAATTGTTTAAAATATTATATTCACAGAAATAAATAGCCCAAAGCCAGACAAGATAAAGCAAGGCAGGATGCCAGTTACATATTGTAGTTCAGGATACGCCATCTGATGGTTGTTTAATAGTCTGAGGAAAGAAATGTTTGCTCTCCAGTCTCAAGTAGACAGGTATCAATTGCACAAGAGCCAACACCTCAAACTTGTACTGACAGCTTTACTTTCAGAAATAGTCCAATCACTGCAATAAAGATATAAAGGAAAGATAAGAGAGGACTGCAGGCTACAGCATATGGTTTTATTTATTCTGAGAATTCATTTAGAATTCATTTGGCTATCCTTTTCATCTTCTCTAGGTATAAAATATGAATATAGTTAAAGTTGTTCTACTTTTACATGTGGGTGCTTAAGAAGTTTGCATGATAATGAGAGAATCACAGACTTTATGTACTGTGCAACTAGTCAGTATTAATGTTTCTTTTAATGCTAAATAACGCATGTAGGTCACTCTGAAAGTAATGCTTCTTACTTATTTCCATAGCGATTACAACAGATATAAAGAGTACAATAACACTATTTCCTAGAGCAAATGCTCAACTACAAAACACTGTTTTTCAGCTTAGTCACCACCACTAGCTATGCATTTTTGCCAGCAAGAGCCTGTGTAGAAATCTGCACTAGTGGAGTTGGCCCACTGTTTCACAGCTGCTGTGACAGTGTGATTGCTAGGAAAATATTTCACATGCAGTCCATCTTCACAAACACATGGAATTCAGAACATGCTAAATCTGTACAGTGGGTATGGAAAGACAGTCCAGCCAAGACTCTATTTCTTGTGTGAGCGTTTGTGGGACCCACATGGTGCAAACTGTGATGCTCCAAAATTACCACCACAGGTTCCAATGCACTGAAGCCAATATTTAGTTCCATACATGATTCCATGGTTGTAATCTGCCAATTGACATGGATCAGCTGGCCAAGAAACTCCTCACTTAATGGTAGGAGAGCTGTACTTGGCTGTCTGGAATGTGGCTTGTCTTTTGCATTGCTGTCACCACTACCAAGACAAACCAATACTGCCTCACCAAGCTAACATCCATTGTTTGGTCTCCATAAACATACAGGGTGTGTTACAGTGTGATGATTGTGTGCCACTTTTTCTGCATGGAAGAATTCAATTCTACACCTTTGCTTCATACCCCCTTCCATGTCAGACACCATTTTGTCAGACTGCCCCTCTGCGGTCATCAGTCACATAGCAACTGCCACATCACTAACATCCTCTGATGTTATGGGCCAACAAATTAGGAGGCATTACTTTCAGAGAAGCCCTTGTAATAACATGGAAAATACAACAGTTATAGTGCTGATAAATCCAGCTTTGTTCTTTTTGTATTATAGTTTCCTGTAATCTAGCAGTGTTCTACCATGGAGCTACTAATGAAAATATGAATTGCTTGCACGTGTCTTGCCCAGCACTGGAAAGTTGCATACTAAAGGCTAGAATCAACGTTGTTTTGTACAACATCACAACAGGTAATCAAATATTGTGTGCATAAAGGCAGAAAACACAGCAATATGTATATATATAGTAAGTTGCTAAAAGACCTTTTGTAACAACACAAAATGATAAAAATGTGTAATACTTTTTTTTCTTTAATGTTCATACTTTTTGGGATACTTCCCCACTCTTTCTTTCATTCAGCATTTGAGAAAGAACCTTGAAGGTTCACCCTGCTGCCAAGATTTGTTCTTTGAATATTTAACGAATACTCTTGTTAAAGAAAAGTACCATGTAAGATCTGACAGAGAGAGGAGAGGCTGTTGCTGCTCTGTGCCCCTAGATTCACACAATAGCATGGCTAAAAATCTGTTCCCATTCAGAACATGCATATTGACCACACATACAAGTATATCACATGTGTACATATACATACATACACAGCTATCCACATAGGTAACACAGTGAGATGCATAAAGCAGACACATAAAGGCAGTACCAAGAGCCTTGTCCTCCATGCCGTGCAGCCACATAGAGAACTGCTACTGAAAATATACATATGTATATATAGTGAGAATATACAGTTTAATATGCGTGTATGTATATTTAATATATATATGTGTATATACATATATATATGACAATGTGTATATATAAATATATATTTAATTCATATACGAACTGTCTTAAAGCTCCAGTAGCTTGGCTCAGACACCCAGCATCTGCCCCTGGATCCCAGTCTCCTCAACTGGTAGCACCTGGATGCATGAGCCCTCAGGAGCACAATCACCCTAGAGCTGCTGGTCAAATGGATTCTCTTCTTCTCTTGTACGCAGATGAGCTTTTATCACATAAACTAATATTGTTTATGATTTAATAGGGATTGATCCAGACCTTCTTATTTTTGAAAGACTGAAATTCAAGGGGCCAAGTACTTACACCTCACAGAATAAATACGAAAGGCAAAACAGCACAAAGACCTCTGAGTGGGAAAGATGCCAGCATAGTAATGTTACGTCAAGTTCACTTCTACTCCAAGCTCCATCTTCTACCATCACCTCCAGCACAAGCCTGATGGCTGTAAAAACAAAAGGCAGCACATATTCCAGGGAATCAACTTCTCTGCTGGATAACCATTTGGCTAAGAGGACAAGCACAACTTCAGGAAATACTAGACTATTCACTGGCTCAGACAGAAGGACTATACACTCAACTTTGATACCTAAATCTGCAGAGGTGTTATCCCGCATGCCCACTCCTCCTCATCTGAACAGCAGCAAACAACACTTAAATGAAACCAAAGGTTACAGTGGCAGGAATTATACTTCAGACAATGAAGCTCCTGTTTGGGAAGCTGCAGCTCTGGGTGTCTGGCTGATTCCTGTTATTCTCTGCTCTTATCTCATCTTCCTTTGCTTTTGTACTGTGGCTCCTGGAGCAGGGTGCTGCAGAAGTAGGAAAGGTCACTACCAACCCATACAGAGAGGAAGAACAATGTCTAGGCAAATAAAATACGCTACTGTCCAAGGTGGCCTGTAAAATACAGTCACCACCCTTGTTGTGGAACAAACAGCTTTTTTAAAATGAATTGTATTTCCTGGCCTGATTCTTTTACAGAACAAAGAGTAAGTTTCAGAATCATTCAGCTATAATTTCACTCTCAACAATTAAACATATTTCCACTGTCTCTTTGGGTAAGAATTGCACACTCACAGGTCTCATTACATGTTCAAATCTGTTTGAGCATATTTTGGTACAAAATCTGACTCAGAATAACGCCTAACAAAAACAATACGCTTACCCTAATTTAAGAGAGAAGATTCACTGCAGCTTACGTGACCTCTGCCCTGACTTTGACCAGCCTTAGTAAAACTGATTTAAATGTTATAATATCATAAAAGATTTAATGATAGCATTTATTTAATTGCCCCAGATCTAGTTGTTTTCATAAAAACTGTATTCATTTTTTCCTGTTAAATTCTAGATTGTTTTTTACGATATACTCCTAATACTGGAATAAAACAATTTAACACGCACTGTTTACTTCCTCAAAGAAAAATGCCCATTAATAATGTAAGGCTCCAAAACTTCCATTAACTCAAACATCTGATCATCCAATTATTTATGCTTTGCTTTCACTTCAATCTTCTCACAATAACTTGAAATGTTTCTGAAGCCCTCCTAGACTAGTACCACTACCTCCTACTACCATTAGAATTCTTTTTAAAACTTAATTGCTGTGTGATGCACTGACAGATCCACTCTACTACTACTAAGGAAAGCACAAATGCAACCACCAACTGTTCATGAATTGCAGTTATGGTCAATTTGTACTGTCCACCTTCACTTGCTTTATTATGCCCACACATATTTATCATTTACATCATTTGCTTTTTTTAATACGGACATTTAATGTACATTGCACAGAGATATACAAAAGATTTTTAAAGCTTTAGAAGTTAGAATTATAATTAAAAACAAACTTTTTGTTTCTTCATCCTGTGTACTCTCTTCATAAAACTGCTACTCCTGAACATAAATCAAATGACTACATCAACAAGATGTTTCCTTGACTTACCTTGCTCAGGCGCATTGCTTAGGAAAGCAAACATTTTCAGCAGTAGTCAGGATTGTTCTTTCTCTTTTATATTTGTTGATGTCTCAGAGTTTCTCACTTTCTTCACTAGATATAAGAAGAAATATCTATATCCTAGACAAGTTTACACTCATGTTATTAAAGGAAACAAGCAACAATAAAATTGATTGTCATGTGTCTATGTAGAAAATTATGTTTAAAATAGTAAGATTTATGTAAAGCTTAATAATTATATTGATGAAGTTAGAAAGTCCCATGTATATCTAATTACAGTTGAACAGCTTGGTTTTAGAGGAAAAGACCACCCTAAAATTATATTTTAGGGCACACTGAGCAAACTGCAGTTTAAGGAGCTGAAGTTTGTAAGAAATTTTAGTTCTTGATAGAACATATTTACTAATTCACATTGTCACAAAAGAGAGACTGACATAGGATAAGAAGCTTGTCTGGTGGCTTGTCTTTCATGTCACTCTCACCACTTCCAAAATGCACCACCCACCACCCCACTGTGCTGAGATCCACTGTTTGGTCTCCATATGTTCAGCAAGCACTGATGAATGATAATGGGTGCCATTTTTTCCACATGGAGGAATTCAATTCCACCTTTGCTTCATATCCACTTCCATGTCAGATGCCATGTTGTCAGACTGCCTCTCTCTGCTGCCATCTGTCACACAGCAACAAAATGTAACAGAATATTGGCAGGAACTTTTGACCTCTACTACCATACCACCAACATCCACCACTGAAGTTATGGGCCCACATAGTAAAATGGGAGGCATTACTTTCAGAGCAGCATTTGTATAAAACACAGTTGTAGCAGGACTACTTTATTACAGACTAGTGCAGTAACAAGAAAGTTAGCACATACATTTTAGGTACCAGGGACTAGGTAGAAAGATTTTTTGTTCAGATAGCACGTCCCTTTTATAGTCCTTTCATTTCTTAGCTGTGTTTGTAGCAATGCTATGCACAAAAACACAATCGAAGTGTCAGCTCCTGCCAGGAGTATCAATGACTTCGCAGAAGTCCAGCAGACTGTCTATAACTGAGTTTTCAGACAGTCAGTCACATTTGAGTGAAACCCCAACCGGTTCTAACAACTATCCTCTCTGCCAAAGATCAAACCATGTCTGTCTTACAGCCTTTTTGTCAAATCTAAGAAGCAGATTATGTTTAGTGTCACTTTTAAATGGCAAAAGCATGACACAATGCAGACAATAAACCTCAAGAAAACATAGTGACAACAAAAATCTTACCTCACAATTCCTAACACAGTTTAGTAAAGACATCTTATGACAGTGCTTACAGCAGTTTCTAAGATGCAAAAAATTAGTCAGAATCCTGACAAAGCAAGTTCTTTTCCTGTTTGACCTAACATCAGATTTCAACTTTTCTTTGGAATGTTTATATGGGAGATAAAAGAAAAGTTAGGCTCCTCAACAGCACCAGTGAAACTATGCATCAGAACTCGTTCAGAGGGCCAAGAACTTAACTTCTGTGATTTTTTCCCATTGGAGGCAGCTTATTTTTCCCTTGCAGCAAAGAACTTTTCCAGTTTGCGGAGACAAGTGTTTGGATTTGAAATAAGGCATCTGCTACTTGGAGGTTAGAGAAGCAATGACCGCAGAGAAGTACATCTAGTAGCCTTCCTGTTCAAGTTTCAATTGGTGATGGACAGAGTTGCCTGAGGTCAGGGCTGTCAGGAACCTGCCATTTGGCCAGTAATCACCAGTAAAATAATTGCCCAAGGAGAGAGACAATGTCTCCAAATACTGTATATCGTTTTCTGCTCCACCTTACTTCCCAGTCTATGCACTGGGGAGTTGCCCTGATTCCTAATTTATATGTTAACTATCTTCATTGCCATTTAAAAGTAACATAAACCCTGAGCACTTCCCTGTACTAGAATGTGTACATACACTCGCACATAGATGTATTGAGGGATACAAATCTTAGAGTCATGCATTTGTATTATAACATATGATACAGACCACTGATAAAGATGTAGTAAAGATATAGTAGTAAAGTATTTACTACTATAACCTGCAAATCTATTACTCTTAACTCTTCACAGCTTTTAAACTACAGTAAAAGTCGGAAGGATTCACACTGGAGTTAAGATCCCAGAGTTTTACGTATTCTACAAAATCACAGCAAAATACTGTCACCCCTAAACACATAAACAATTTTGAGGGAGAAGTAAGAAATACTGAAGATGAGAGCTCAAAATATCATCCAGTCTACCTGTGATCCAGTCTACTGCATTACACAAATTCTGCACTGTAACACAGATCATTAGCTAAAACCACAAATGCAGCTGAATTTGATATTTCCTTTCTAGCAGTTAGACTGAGCACTTGCAGGATTATAAAGATCTTATTCTTGCTCATATGTTTCTTAGCAAGGAGAGGAAGTGACAAAGACATTGAAAAGCAAGTTGGAGGTCAATGTTGTAGATTTTTAAAGCCATTTGGCCAAGCATTCTGTAACCAAAGAGTCAGTAAGCCAGAAATGACTGGAAAATTGGTATCTTTGATTTAATGGTAAGTGTTGGATGTGTTAACGGAACATAGTGAATTAGTCCCAGTATTGTTCTAAGCAATTCCCATTAAATAGCTAGAATGAGAAAAAAAAACAAACACCACTCATGTGGGGTGTCACGATCCACCACTTTGATGCCCTGCCACTGAGATGTCAGCTTTTATCTTGTCTTATTTTCTGAAGCATTTATAGAACATAAATAAGCTTGGCTCAAATACTTCTGAGAGAACTCTAGAAGCCTGGTTATTTTTAGGTTTTTCATGAATTAGCTGCCAAGTTAATGAAATGCTAACGTAATAAAATGAAAAATCAATTTGCCTTCCTTTGCAGCTCTTTCTACTGGTATTATTAAGTCAAATTTATTTGAACTACAACTGTCACAGGCATCTACTTAAATCCATTTAAAGTCCATGATGAACAAAGGATGAAGTTAATTGCTATCTATTACAAAAAGGAATTTATTATTTATTAAGTGGGAAGCTACACATATTTTTTCCTTGCCAAATCTGAATACTACACACAAGAAAGAACACAGAAGGCCTCAATGTACTAAGACTCAATCCATTCCTGTTTAGGCAGTGTACTCACCTCACCACTCCACCAGCCCTCAATTTCAGCAACCCTCATTCTTTCTTCCCAAATAACTGTCAGTTCATCTTGCAATCCTCATCCCATTTTGTACCTTATTTTGTTGTGGGACAGTGAAAGTCATTACCTTGCTAAATGAGTAAACAAGCTCAGCAACTACGTGAGCCAGATGTAAACACACACAAGGTACCTGGTTCTACATGCGACCAAGTTGTTGCACAGGTATAAAAGGTTGTAAGCACATACAATAAAGGTGGTTCTTAGGTCTCTTGCCATATTTTGTTCCATTATTGTATCCTAATTTAGAGTATGTTAGTCCTTGTGATGTCAACCGAGAACCTCATATCACTCAGTGTACTTCAACATCTCTCCAACAGTTAAACTTAGGTAACACAATCTTTACTTTCCAGAAAGGAAGCTGAGGTAGAAAAAAATCTGAGATGCTTGGAAAGCATTGAAAAACTTTGGATCTCTTAATTAAGTTAATGGAACTTGGAACCCAACCCATTTCATAACTTGAAAGTTTTCAAAAATAATACATCAAAAGAAGTTGTGTGAGAAGTCAGAATGTGAATAAACACAGAAAACAGGATTTCTCAGGCTAAGAAACGGAGTCACGGAGTTGACTAGATCAATCTATGTCCATGACAGGGGGCAACAGGCCTCTGCCCTCCCCCCCACCCCAGTCCCACAAAAATGGGAAGGAAAGAAGGGAGGAAAAGAACAGCGGCAACAATCTATGGAGGAAAACTTATTTTACTATAATACTGGAATGCAAGATAACACAATATATACAATTTAATTGAAATTGAGATTAATAAATCAGACAAGATGAGAGTTCCCGGGACCGAGTCAAACCTGAAAAGCTTGGAACGGCTAGGAAAGCAGCCTCCAGCAGCCACTGCAAGGCAGCAAAAAGAGTGCCTCCCCCCACCCGGAAGGGCCAGATCCCGTGACTTCTGTAATGTACAGGGATAGGTACTTGGAATTGGGGCAGTGACACTTTAATGCCCCGTACACTACATGATGTTTTGATGTGGAATACTGAAACCCAAAAACAAAAAACATAGAACCATGACAAAAGTACCGAACAGAACGTTCAAGTCACCAATATATGACTTAAGGCATACTTTATTCAAGAACAAGATTCCTGGACAGTTATGTTTACAAGAAAATCTTAAAAAAAAAAAAAAGAAAAATCTAACTACTTTCAAGACTAACTCATCAACAAGTTTCATAGTTTTGGTTAAAGTTCCGAACCCATATCATACAGTAATATCAACATATTATAATCTAGTATTTCTGTAATAACTAAATGTACCTGCAGAATCTTTCATGGTAATGCTTGTATATTTAATAGTTTTTTCACGGATTCCTTATACTGAGACATGTTACTTTCTGTTTCACCTTCATTTTTAAGTGCAATTACAGAGTTTCTGTAATTTCTAACTACTTCAGATGCAAGAAGCTCTTCCTTAGTTACATTACTGACATTCTCCGTGGCTTTTATTTGAAGTAGTGTAGCCAGGGCATTTCTCTGCGAGGAGCTGTTTTCCCAAATATACTCTTCCATGTCTTCCTCAGTCTTCTCGCTCTCCCATGCCTCAGTTTTCTGAAAGAAAATGTACCTGATTTTAAAACTAAAAACTGAAACAAAGCCAAAATAATTTGTAGACTCTTTTTTCCTCATTCCAATTCAGGTAAAAAGCAAAACAAATCCCAATCCGTATTATTATAATTATTTTCATCCCCTGAGAATTTAATATGTTAGTAAACAATGTAGTAAGAGCCTTACAAGCAAGAGAATAAAACAATGAAAACGTAATGTAAGTGTGGAGCTGTGTAACATATTTCTAGAATTCACATTTACTGTAGTAAGTTAAAAGATCATGAACGTGTTCTTCAATGGACTAAATAAAATGATTTCTTGATTCTATCCCAGATAATTCAGAATTCCAGTTAATATTAACCAGTTTGGCTGATAATATGCTCAGTAGCTAATTTCAACTGTTTTTCTCACAAAAATTCCAATAAGAACTGGGGGGAATAACCCAAGGAAAAAACACCTCTTCATTTAAAAAACACAGTAACCAAAGTTAGTACTAAACAACAGGCACAGATGACTGTGATTTGTTTTTATATACTTGCTAATACAAATAAACATTTTTTTTTAACATCACAAACAGCATAAGGATTTATTTTAAAGCAAAACTTGCACTTTAAACACTGCAAAGACTTGGAAACTTTCCAAAATAAATGATTAATCTGACATGCTGAAAAAGGCATATACAGAGCAAGTGAAGGGTCCTACACCTAAGGAAGAACAACCACACATATCAGTACAATTTAATTGCTAACCTGCAAGAAAGGAGCTCTGCACTGAAGGATCTAGGTGCCCAGGAGGACAACAGGTTAACCACAAACCACCACTGTGCCAATGAGGCCAATGGTATTCTGGAATGCACTAAAAAGAGCATGGCCAGTAAGTCAAGGGAGGTACTCCTCTCTCTCTGCTCTGCCTTGCTGAGATCACAGCTGGAGTACTGCACTCCGCAGCTCAAGAAAGACAAGAAACTGCTGGGGAAAGTCCAGCAGAGAGCTGCAAAGCTGATTAGGGCCCTGGAACATCTCTTATGAGGAAAGTCTGAGACCCTCAGCCTAGAGAAAACTAGAATAGGAATCTTATCAGTGCTTATTGATATCTAAAGGGCAGGTGCCAAGAGGATGGACCCCAGATCTTTTCAGAGGTGTCCAGCAATAGGACAAGAGGCAACAGTAACAAACTGGAACACAGGAAGTTCCATACAAACATGAGGAAAAACTTCCTTACTTTGAGTGTGACTGAGCACTGCAACAAGCTGCCCAGAGAGGCTGTGGAATCTTCATGCCTCTGAAAGGTCAGTTGAAAGGTATTTATTTCACTCAATTGTTTCTTACTATCTGAATCAGAAAAGATTCTGATTTCACCAAAAACAGTGGTGATATTAATGGTCCCATTCTCTATTTTCTGTTGAATTTGCTAATACCTATCTCCTGTAAGACTTTCTCTCAAATATTTAGAATGACACAATTGTAAAAATATCTACGCATTAAAAAGGAGACTTGTTTCTCCAATAATTAAAAAAATTAAGGTTAAACAAAAGGTATGCAAAAAACTACTACAGTCTGAAATAGCACATAGTCAAGATTTAACTGAAACACTGCAAGCGACAGTATTGTTTCAATTCCAGCTTTGTGATAAATGTTTGCTTAAATATTCATCCCTTGTGGGATGAAGTCATTTTTCTTTCTCTCACTGAAGTGAGCATTTCCTGTCAGTAAAATTCCTTCTTTTGATTTTAAATGTCTGAATTCAGAACTTCAAAGAAAGTTATTAAATTATCTATTTATGCCACTTAGCTTTTCTGACTGACATTAATGGTAAAGACTCTTTGGAAGTTGTTAGATTTTGATTATGAGTGAGTTCATTAGGAAATGTAACATAAAGTATCACAGCATTTAAAAATCACCCCTACCTCAGCCTCAGTTTACATTATTGGTATAAGGATGTACTGAGAAAGAACAGTCAGGAATGGTACAATTCTATCACACTTTATTATTCTGCAATCTCAAAGCCATGAAATTTAAACAAAGTCTTAAAATACACTAAATGGTGCTCAGAGCTAGGTATCTGTCTTTCACTAATCACTGGGTTACAGCACTCCTTTCATTTTCTATGCATCTTGAGCCTTTTTCGCACTCAGGGAGAGAGTTCCAGCAAGATGAGAATGCCATTCTTCAACCTGCCATTTTAATCCTACAACCCACAGGTCACAGCATTGTGAGTGTTCACAACAAGGCCTGCTTAGGTTTCAGAACTTCATCTTATAATCCAAATAAAAATATTAAAATCCTACTATGAAAATCGCAATGTTCCATTGCTGCCAAATTCTCCTGATATAACCTGAAGTGATAAAAATATCTTGTAATGTAAATGACTAAAGAGAAAAAAGGCAATACAATGTAAATGTGAATTCGAGTCTAGAGGAAAACTACTATGGATATTGGGATAACCAATGATTATGTAAAATATTCATTCTGCTGCAAGCAAGCATATACCACCTGTGTCTTGTAGTTAAATGCTCTACCGTAAAAGGAACATAGAAGCAAGGTGGGATGTCTTCCTCAAATTTATTTAATACATAAAGCTTTGGGAGTTCACAGGCAAATTTAATTGTTTAGTATCACAATGTCCTGTACATTCCACTGTTTCCTTCTTCTCCCATCCACCCTCCTGCTTCAACTTCCCTGTTCCTTCAGTTCATCAAGTATTAACTGCAATGCAAACATATGACAAAGGAAAACACCCAGAAGACCTTTGGCTATTATTGTACATACTCTATCAGAAACCACTATCTAATTATGTCTACTCCTACACGCCTCCTTCCTTACTGTTCAAGTCTCAAATCTTTTATAATCATTCTTCTGTACTTACAACTTTAGAAAAAGCAAGATACAAGAAGTGTGCACAATGTTATTATTGTTTTTAGTATGCGAGATTACACTTTTTACTTTAAGAGATGCCCTTTCACTTTCTATTCCTGTGTAACTTTTCACTAATAATCTTTTAAGATCTTATCTGTGTAATTGAGAATTATATCCTCCATTCCGCATCATCTCTCTCTGTGCATGTTGAAAACCATGTCTATCCGGACCACGAAATACTGTTGCAACTTTTTTTAATCTTGTTTAAAACGATTTAATTCTTTCCTTCTCATCATTATCTTTTCCATATCCACCACCTTTATAGCTACTAGTAATGTTTTTTTCTTATTCAAAACTTAAGACTGTGTGCTCCACTTTGTTCTCCCTTCCACTTGAAATTCATACAGGACTTCACTTTATAGTGACAAACTACCAATCCCAATTATGTGCTCTTTTTAACCACGCGGGGGCAGGAAACCATTACTTTTTAAAAACCACTTAATACCTTAAAAGCTGAAGTTGCAGCATTCAAGAAGCACTCACATAAAGCAGCAGAAATACAACTATTTTATCTGCTGTTTAATAATGTACTTAATGTATCTCACTCTTTCATTTGCTGAATTCACTCCAGGCACAATCCTGGGAAATAATTTGAAAGGAATCAGAGAAAGTCCAATGAAAGAAGGTTGATTTTTACTACAGATGGTGCATGTCAGATATCTACTGTATACAACGCAGACAACTATCAAAAATGAAAGAAACCTCCCAGCATGTTAAAATAAGTATTTTTAAAAATAATTAACATTCTTAAATTCTCAAATCTGAGTATTTTGAACATAACTTGACTCATGTTTTGAACACCTTCCCATAGCTGTTGTGTTATGTACACCTTATTTGAAACAGCAATAATAGAATAGATTAAGAACCAAACAATAAAGTCACTTATTTCTTCCTCTCTTCCTTCATTTTCCCTACTAAAACAAATAAACATTCAAATGTATCCACTCGAAAGTAACAAAGACTATCAGAAAATACCAAGATACCTGCTGCCAAAAGGATGGGCTACACTATTCATTACAGGAACAAAAATAAACACCACAATTATTGCTTCCAAAGAAAGGGTTTTAGTTAGTGTAAAGTCAGGTAACACTTCTTTATGTTTTTAAGAAAACCCTCAACAAGTTTTTTTGTTTTTTTTTTAAAAAGCCTTCAGCTTTAGCAATATTTTGGTAAAGTTAATTGCTTACATTTGTGTGAAAGCTATAAGATACGCTAGCTTCAAGTGCAATATTACTTTTAACTACAAATCCCCAGGGCTTGTATTACCCCAAAGGCTATCCAGTAGTATTCTAGTTCTCCTAAAAATAATCATAGAATTGTAAAAGTTGGAAAAGATCTCTAAGATCATCTGGTCCAACAATCAACTCATCATCACCCATGCCTACTAAACCATGTCCCTACGTGTCCCATCTTCAATTTCTAGAAAACCTACACAGACACTGACTCCACCTCCCCTCTGGGCAGCCTGTTCCAGTTCTCGACTATGGCTCCTGAGAAGATTTTCCTAATACCCAGCTTGAACCCCACTCCCTCCATCCCAGCTGAAGAGTGTGGCTGTCACTAGGGTCAACCCCCCCCCCCCCCACCTCACTACAACTTCCTTTTAGGTAGTTGTGTAGAGTGACATGGTCTCTCTTGAGCTTCCTCCAGACAAAACAATGCCAGTTCCCTCAGCAGCTCTTCACAAGACTGGTGTTCAAAAACCTTTACCAGCTTTGTTATCCTTTTTGTGGCACACTCCAGGGCCTCAATGCATCTCTTGTAGCGAGGGGCCCAAAACTGAACACACTGCTTGAAACGTAGCCTTGTCAGTGCCAAACACAAAGGGATAATCATCTTCCTAGTCCTCCTGGCTATGCTATTTCTCATACAAGTCACTGGCCTTCTTGGCCACCTAGGCACACTGCTGTTCATCCACCATTGAATAACACCACCAGATCCCATTCTACCACAAAGCTTTTCAGTCACTCTGCCCAAAGCTTATAGTGATGCATGGGGTTGTTACAACCCAAGCAGAGGACCCCGCACTTGGTCTTGTGCTTCAGCCCATGAATCCAGCCTACCCAGATGTCCTTCCTATCCTCAAGCATGTTAACGGTTCCTCCCAACTTGGCAAATCATCTGTAGATTGCTCCAAAAATAATGTCTCATTAGTTTGCACGGAAACTACAACAGATACAAAGAGCACAATTAAACTACTTGATAGTGCCAACTATCTCTAAAGCCAACAGAAGCTGGGGATGATGTGTCCCTTTTCTGAGCTCAGAATAGGACTTTCAGTCCTCACTCCTTTCAGCTTGAGGAAAAATTTGAGAGAGTACTTTAAAAGCTGAATATTTCCAAGTCACAGCTGTGGTTTAAAAGAGATCATGAAATGACAGATCCTAATTATTAAGTAGGAGGAGCTTGGAATGAGGCTATATTTTACTTTCTGTAATTTTTTATAATTTCATAACTTCAAATACATGCTTAAAGATGTTTTGTTTATTTAAGATGAGCCACTTTATTTTTCAGCCACATAAATCATCACATAAATCACTGCAGATGACACCAAGCTGAGCAGTGCAGCTGATACACTGGAGAAAAGGGAAGCCATCCAAAGGAACCTGGACAGGCTGGAAAACTTAATGAGGCTCCACAAGGCCAAGTGCAAGGTGCAGCACTTGGGCCAGAGAAACCCCAGGTATTTATACAGTATGGGGGAAGAACTCCTTGAGAGAAGCCCTGTGGAGAAGGACTTGGGGGTCCCGGTGGACAAGCTGGACATGAGCCAGCAGTGTGTGTTCGCAGGCTGGAAGGCCAACTACATCCCAGGATGCATTTAAAAAAAAAAAAAAAAAAAAAAGGGGGGGGGGGCCAGCAGGGATAGGGAGGTGTTTGCTCTCCTCTACTCAGCTCTTGTGTGGCCGTACTTTGGACGTTTGGAGTACTGCGTCCAGCCTGGGGCCTCAGCATAAGAAAGACGCAGAGCTCTTGGAACGAGTCAAGAGAATGGCAACTAAGATGATCAGAGGGCTGGAGCACCTCTCCTATGACGAAAGGTTGAGGGAACTGGGCTTGTTTAGCTTGGAAAGGAGAAGGGTTCGGGGAGAAGTCATTGTGGCCTTCCAGTACTTGAAGGGAGCTTATAAACAGGAGAGGGAACAGCTGTTTACATAGGTGGACAGTGACAGGATGAGGGGGGAATGGTTTTCAACTGAGACAGGAGAGGTTTAGGTTAGATATTAGCAGGGAGTTTTTCACCCAGACGGTGGTGACACATTGGAACAGGTTGCCCAAGGAGGTTGTGGATGCTGCATCCCTGGAGGCATTCAAGGCCAGGCTGGATGTGGCTCTGGGCAGCCTGGTCTGGTGGTTGGTGACCCCACCCATGGCATGGGAGGCAGGGGGGGCGAAACTAGATGATCTTTGAGGTCCTTTTCGACCCAGGCCATTCTATGATTCTATGATAAAACAAACTCATTCACCTAGGGAGACTTTTCAAGCAAACAAACATCATTACGACACATGTGACTCTCAGTTATGTGTGAAACTTAGACTAATTGGAACCAGTCCATTAGCCAAGTCAGATAAATTCAAACACAATCTGTCTTAAAAGGGAATTTTAGAGAAGTTTTAAACTCTATGATGTAACATTTCAGGTACAGACATAAAATACACACACAAAATAAAAACAGCATAGGCCTTATAAAGGTAATTAAATGAAGTCTTAGTTAACTGTGGAAGTATGATCCAAGCATGATCATTTTTGTTGATTTTGAAGAACCGTGATGGGGAAAAGAATCTAAGGTAATATACTTTAAGCAGTTCAGTCAGAAACTTTTATTTAAGTTTCAGGTAAGTTTAGTTTATGTAGATGGGAGAGGAGGGAGAAAGAGAGAGCATGAGAGATTTTATTCTCCAACTGCTTACCCAAGATTCATGGTACAGAACTGTGAGGAGATGTATTCCATAATCATAATTCTGTCTTCTTAGTGGACATCTGAAAAATTCACAAAGCTAGTCTTTCTGAAATTGAACTACAGTAAAGATGTAAATATACTTGAAGAAAATAATAAACTTACCAAAATTTCTAATCTGTAAATAGGCAATTCTACGGAAATGTGTCTGTGTCTGATTCAAACATTTCTGAATTACACGTTATCAAGAATAACATGATCATAAAGACATCACAGAACATCTTCAAGTCTAAAGGAAAATGTACAAAAGCAATTTACAGATCTTCAGAACCTGTAAAAACCAGACTAACGTATGCTGCATTCCTCTGCTAGAAATAGCCAAAATTGAATCCAACATGCATTAGTCCATACTGCCTTAAGACCTGATTTTTTTTTTTTTAACCCTAGATCTAAAAGGAAGAAAAAGGTGAGCAAATCAATTCAATGCAGTTCAGAACAGAAGACCTAGTCAATAATCTAGACAGAAAAAGTCTCTAAGTCAATGTAGCTTTAAATCAAAATAGAATCACCAGCAACATTTGTCCAGATAAGGCACAGCACTGCACAAGCACTTCTTCAAAGAAGTAATACAAAATGCCTGCTGAGATTTTGGTGACATTATTTTCTCACGCTGATCATGAGTAACCTCCTCTTCCTCACACCTTTTCCAAGAGGCTGTTTTGTCTCCCACTTTTTTAATAGGCAAGAGTTCAATTCTCTCTCTTCTAGAATATTGTGTAGCAGATACACTCAAACTTCGGAAACTATTTGTCCTATACACCATATAGTATCTCAGTTCCAGCAGCTCTGCAGTAAACCAGATCAAGGACTGATACCAGTCAAAGCTGGTTCTTTTTTTCACCTTTCCTTCTGAGGGACAAACTCTTTCAGCAGCAGTACTGAATTACAGTAGATTACAGTGACTGTGAAACTGTATTCTTTAACGATGTAAGTTACACAAAACCCATAAACCATGAATTTTTTACTTGCTCTAAGGATCAACAGGAACCTTAAGTAGTAAGAATTACGATTGCCACAATGTATGAAACTTCTCTTTTGTCATTTTATGAGAATTTATGCTGAAATCAAGACAGTAAAAGGGTGTTCAGTTTTCCAGTTGAAATTAGTAGGTGAACATAGTTAACTTTGAATTAATTATGATTGTTTCACACTTCCAGAGAATAAATATTTTAAAAATATTCTATAATTCTACTTCCAGCCTTTACTGACATATAGTACTCATGGTATTACTTTCTCATTTAAAAAGCAGTAACAATTCCAGATGGGATTGCCTGCTATATTTGAAGTGAACAAGTTAATTAAAACACGAATTTCCTACAATGGTAGTTCTGAAAATTCAAGCACTGGTTGTCTGTTATAAAAGCTGTCATCAGAAATAAGCCTGGAAGCAGTTAGCATACTTTTTTTTTTTCTGATCCCTGATTTGTCTTACTGATGAATACAGAACAGATTGAATCATACAAGACTACATCTGAGATGCTTTGAAAACATTAATCTGAATGGCTAGGGACTGACTATTCTAGCAAATAACCTCTTAAAAGGGCTCAAACTTCCTGCTCAAACTTCCTTCAGTTTAGAAGTACTTCAAATACTAGCCTAGAACAAAATGGATACTGCGCAGAGATTAAGCCGCAGAGTTTACTAGAAATAAAGTGAAATATTAATAAGCACATTAAAAAATCCTCCAGGAATGATTCATGAGATCGTTCACAAATACTATAGAGGTAAAACACCTTTCAGCTATGCTAATAGCCACACAGTAAGTTTTGCCATGGATAAGAAACTGTAGCTCACGTGGACCCAGTAAGCCACCCAGACTTTCAAGACAAAAGGAATACAGTTTTTAATAGCAGCAATAAAACTGACTGAATGTCAGGAAATTAATAATGGGAAAACAACTCATTATATAATAATTTTAAAAAGCTAAGAGATAAGACTACCAATATTTTTTTTTCCTAGCAGTGAATGCAGATATGAAATAAAGCACATAAAGCAATACAAATGGATTCTCATAAGCGCTTCAGAATTCAAACACAGAAAACAAACTTCTCCAGTGCAGTTTTCTGAAAATGAATGTGAATAACTACCATCATCTTTTTAAATCTAGAACATCAAAACACTGAAAAATGTCTGAGCACTGATGTCCTCATTTTTCTTGTCCACACTTCTTTTGAAAATTGCTGTAACCTACAGAAGCTGTTTATGAACAACTGCTACTACTTATAATAAAGATTTTTAAATACAATATCTGATAATACTAAACAAAGATTATGGTTGGTATCATGTGATTTGTCCATAACATTTTATCACAGAACAGAAGTACTGGTACTGATTGAATTGGAAAAGATCTGGCCCCTTTCTATACTGCAACTGCTGAAACTGACATTTTTTCATCCTGTAATCATACCTGTCTATTACAATAGTGAGTACATCTGTATCCTTGCAGTACCGCGCTCCTACAAGTTTAATGAGCTTCTTCTTTGCATGGTCATCCAAATTCAGGTTAGAAAGTTTAACCTTGAAGTAGAAAAGAAAACACTCTTGTTTATTTGGAGAAATTCAATCTCTGCTCCCCCCAGAATACTTTTAGATATGATTAGACATATCTTTCATATCTGGACATATCTGAAATTAAAAGCATAGTTATTAAATATGCATTTTTAGAGTTTTATCTTCCAGTTTTATCACTTACCAAAAACTTTTAAGCACATGGCAAATTCAATGTGAATATTCAAGTAATAGATTTCTTCTCATTCAAATACCAGAGGGGTTGAGAGAATAATTCTACTTTAACTTCTTTCAGATGGGAATAAAAGCTGTCAGTTTCATCTGTACCTTCACTTCATACTCATATGAACTTAATGGGGAAAATAAATATTTTTAGCAAGTTTATGTTTTCTAGATACAGATTGGTAAGGGTAATACTAGGATATTTTAAAAATATGTGTACAAGCACCCAGAAGAGAAGACATCAACAGTCATCAACTCAGAATTCTCACCATCATTATTAGAAGATCATTAATATAAGTATACTAAAATACATGCAAACCTAAGGGACCACAACCATCTCACATAATTGGTCCAACTACTGTGTTAACAGCTTCCCGTTTCTTACAGTATCAAAAACAAAACAAAAAAACAAACATAAGGAAATAACTGTTACTTTTCTAAAAAGAAAAAAACCACTACAACACAGAAAACCCATAATGAAGTAGTTACTCTGAAGCTAATTTCTGAATATAGTTACAAGTATCATAAGTAAAGCTAGGTGTTTTTAGATATTCAATGTTTGTACAACAGCAAACAGCAAAGCTAGTGTCTGAAGGTACAAGGGTTAGAAATGTAAGCTGATGATGAATACTAAAAATTTTAAGACATTAAATGCCTTTCATGAATTGGACCATTGCTTTTTTTGTTCCCTCTATATCCTTCCTAACACATCACTGCAGTACAAAGGAACTGATCAAATTCAGGAATCTTGTATAAGAAGACTATCTGGTCTGTTATCTATGCTTCAGGAGCACAAAAAAAACCAATCCAAACTCATATTAAAGTGACAAATGTTTGCATGGCTTCTTACTTCAAAAACAAGATATGGTTTAGAGAGCTTGTAATTGTGACCTGGAATGTTGCATGCTATTTCATGTTGAATTTTAGACAAGCTAGAGCTCCACAAAAAATAATGATTGCTTGAAAAATAGTTTTCTTTTAAATCCTGTTGTTTGGCACAGTTCCGACAATTGCACTTGGGACCAGACTATGATAAACTTGGTACCAAGAAATACAGGCACTAGGCTACAACAGATGAAAAATGAGCATCTACAGTAAGATCTCAACTTGAAACAAACAAACAAAAAATCTCTTTAAGAATTTTTGCTTTTAATTCTTACAGTTTTCATTATTTTCTTAAAGAACCATGAGAAAGTGCACTGCAGTCTGTAACAGAACAAACAGAAAAAGCTCTCACTGATACAAACTCAACCTTATCTGACTTAATGTCATCTGCTTTCACTTTTAAATCCTTCTCTTCTTCCTCTCCCTAAGCAGTTTCTGCTGTCAGAGGATTAATCACAAAATACTAGACTATTAATTTATTAATGAATCTGAGAACACCTGTAACTGAAGAAGGCATACAGACAGTTGTTCCATATTTGTCTCCCACTCCAACCCCTCCTTTTTCTATAACACATGCATAATGGACAACCACATCAAGCCTCACAGGAATCAGGGCCAGCTAACATTAATGGAAGATTTAGACATGATAATACAAACTTATTTCCGTGTATCATTTTGAATTATCCTCTCTACTGCAACTTATCTGACTCCTACACCAACATCTTTTGTCTCAAGAACCTCAACTGAAAGAAGAGACTTATATTTAGTAACATTTTACATAATTTAGAAGGCAAGAAACTTGCACGCTCTCACAATCTACTGTTTTTACTGGGAGGAGACTGAAGGTTGCTTGACCAAGCAGCTGAGCTCTTTGCCCTACCTGAGATACCGTGCCCACCACTGTCCTGAGAATGCTTTGAACACAGGAGTGATGAGGGGGGTGGGAGGGCGAGGTCAAATGAGTGTCTCCTTCTGTAATTTACAGTCCGGCATAAAGCCAGAGGCTTACATTCTCATTCAATTTTCTTACATTTACAATACATACAAATCTGCAAAAATTTGGCCTTGACTAGAAATGTGAATTAAGAGACAAACAGTTAAACTCTAATATGCAATGACAAAAAAGGGAAACTACTGCTAATAGTTGGTTGAAATGTATATTTAAGTAAATGACAAACCAAATTAAATTTCAACCAATAACATTTCACAATCAAAAGGGAAGATGTAGCCTCCTATAGATAAAACGAATGACTGCTGTTTGGTTGCTTAATTAGATGCTATGAAGCTGCTATAATGTGGCATTTTAGCTTATGCACCAAAAGAATACAGCCATCACTGACTCCACTGATGATGCTTTTAGAATAGGCTTTTAGAATCTAGTTTCAAAAGGCATATTCAAAAGCCACAGTCCTAACATTTATACCACAAGGACAGGAAAACACCTCAACTGATTGCTCAAAGCGAGGTCGTGTATCAAATACATCCTATCATTTCCCAGAGTGCATCATTATATTGATTCCTACACATATTTCAGCATCTTTATTAAAAAAAAAAAGTTAAAACATGCCAAATCAAAAAAAAAGAATGAGCTTACGGTTCCAGATACACATTCCCAATGCATGCTTGAAAACAGAAAAATCTAGAGATGCTCTATTTATGTCACAATTCAGGACAGAAGACTAAGATTTCTCAACCAAAGAAAAGAGATGTCTGGAAAAAAAAACTAACACCCTTTTTAATAAAGGACAACATGTAGCTTCACACTGTTCAACATAGCACCTACTGTGTCTACATATGGAAAAGTTGATTTTTAAGAATGCATGCTGTTTTGTCTGTATCAAAGCTCAGAATTTACTTATAAATATATATTCACATCATTATAAGCTGAGTTCTAACATGCTGCAATATATAAGGCAATCCTCTGCTGCTTTTTTTTTGGTCATTCAATGAACCATTTCCCACATTCCCATACTTCTAAAATGTTTTAAAAGAAAGTCAAGTATCTGGGCGTTAAAAACAAAGGTGTTTGCTTCCCAAGAGTACTACTTACTCTTAAAGTCACTATTCTTGCTTTGGGATTACGAATAGATGTACCTGAAGAAACATAATCCACCGTCTCAATTTCAATAGGAAAATGCTGTTCGCATTTCTCATCACTGTCCAAAGCACTTGGCCATTCAGTGCAGAAATCTGTATAATGAAAGAAAACAACCCAAGTAATTTCTGTCTTTTCTCAAATTTACTGTAATTCGTGTTTTTAGGAGTAGTTCTAGAGAAACTATACTCTTTCACAGGCAATAGCAGCATCTCTGCTAGACTCCCTCCAGTATTTCAATGTCTTTTTTGGACTGGGTTCCTCAAAACTGGACACAGTATTCCGGATGCAGTCTCAGAAATTACAAAGATGGGGAAAAAAAAAAATAATTTCCTAAATACGTTGGCTACGCTTCTGCTAGTACAACCCAGAATACAGTTAGACTTCATCGTTGCCAGGGCACACTGCTGTTCCACATTCGACCTTCAAAAGCCTGCTGGGCTCTCCATGGTCTTGTCCACAAAGATGCTTTGTCCTTTGTAGGCCTCACATACAACTGGCATGAGCTACTCCATCCCAGAGACACGACTATTTACAGTTAATTAACTTCATGGAAGTCCTAGCAGAAGATTTTTTTCCCCCGCCTGTTAACATCCCTCTGAATGACAGCCTGTTTTACTCCCTCCCCTATTTGTTACTAATGTGAAAACGTGATAAAGTGGTGCTCTCTGTCATCACCCAGCTTGTTACAATGCACACTTCACACATACTTGGAAATGGTTTATAGGTTTGCTTCATCATCTTCTAAAGACTGCAGTGAGGCTGACTGACATGTTGTTTCTGACACCTTCTCTCTCACCTTCATGAAATTTTCACAAAAAATATCCTACTCATCCTGGGTAATCCTAAGTAATCTTTGTTTTTGTATCTTGGGTCACTCAGGAGTTCCCTGCTCACCCATGCTGTCCTTCTACCATACTTGCTCAAGCTTTTGCTGACCGGAATGGACTATTCTTGTGCTTTTAGGAGGCAGTTCTAAAAGCTCCCTTTCTCCCCGCTACCTCCAATAAGATCTGCCAAGCAGACTTCTGAATAAACAAATATCATTCTCCTGAATTTCTGGCTGCAGTTCTCCGAGGATTTTAAACTCCACAGTTTCATGATCATTGTTATCAAGGCTGCCCCTAACATTCTTAGGTGCAACCAGTCCTTCCTAGTTTGTGAATGACAAATCCAGCAGAGCATCTCTTGTAGTCAACTGGCAGATCATGTGCATCAACAAATTGCTGTTAATATGCTAAGTGTCCTCCTTACTTCTCTCAAGATCTTGAACTCCAACATCTTTTTTTCACAATCAAGAGCTGCCATCAGCTTTCAAATCCACAGCCAGTTCTTCCATACTTGTGACTAGCACACATAGAACAGAATTTTCTCATGGACAGTTTGCCCAGGATCTGAACACAATAACATTGATAACACTCAACAAGTCTCCAAGATTGTTTCTATCCCATTCTGCTACTTTTCTAGACAATGTTTAGATGGCTGCAGCTTCCCATCAGTACCAAAGATGGTAAGGGTTTTTCATCTATTTCAAGAACAGTTCATCTACTTTCACTTCTTCAGGCAGCCTGGCCCACCAGACTCTCAATTGGCTTGTAACCCATCTCACAGCAAACCTCCATATCCAAGCTGTTTCAGAACAGATAAGCAGCTCCTCCATCCTGCATGATTGTGAAACAGACAGGAACAAGATTTCTCCTTGCATTTCCATGACTCTTCAAACTTGTAATTCCTCCTGTAAATGCTGCATGTGTTTGTAAACAGATAGTTCAAGCCAGGTCTCTTAGCACCTCCTCCCTCCACTTCATTCGGGGCTAACCTTATTAGGAACTCCTAATTAGCTCTGGCTGGTAGATCCTCTGCTCTTCACTGAATCTCACACAATCTCTTATATATGGCTTTTTTTTTTTTTTTTTCTTTTTAAATTTAATTGTACACACGAACGACCATTGATTGGCTGTGATTAAACCAGGCTTTAATTTTCTGAGAACTGAGTCATATTCATCATCCATTTACCTTACGAGTCTAAACTATGAATTCTTCAGTACAAGCAGGGTCTAATAGAACAGTAAAATTCAAGTCTCACAGGTGTACTGGAAACCTCACAAGACCTATCTGCTTACCACGTGTATAATATAATGAAGCAAAACCAAAGCATACTATACTAGCCAAAGCCTGACAAAAAAACAGCTTCAGAGATGCCCACCCCAACACAAACACATCCACACATAAACCCCCCCACACACATCCCAACAAAAAAAAGCCTGAGAAAGTAAAACAAAGTAAACAAATCCTACCTCTGAGAGCTGCACAGTGTTTCTTAATTGCAGGAGGAGTAAGATGTAAAAAATTGGGAATCTAGAATAGACATACCAAGAGTTACCAAAATGACATCATTTTGCCTCTTAATAATTAAAGGGGCATAACTGAAATTTGGTTACATTTTCAGAATTTGTTAATGTAATTCAATACATTTAACAGAAGATAAAGGTAAGAAAAATCCTCAAGCTTCATTCAGGAAAATATTTTAAGTTCAATAATAAGTCACAGGCCTGATAACCCAATCAAAGCCTGCTAATTTGATTCACTTGTATTTCTTTTTAAGCTTTGTCTTGGTTACTTTTTAATCTAGAAATTATATAGAATATTATTCTACTTATAGAAAACAGTATCCAATAAAACTATTTCAATTAAAATAGCTCAATCCTAATGAATAATAATTTTCAGTGTTATCGCACACCAGTAGAATGTGACTTACCTTTATAAGCTCTAAGTTGCCTTCTTTTGGTGGAGGTACTCCTCCCTTCACTGGGTAGCCCATTCGAATTGGAAGAGGTACAGATGCAGGTTTAAATGGAGCTGCTGTTGGATAAACGCTGCTCCAGTCCTGGTCAACAGCCATCCTCTCAGTTCTGGGAGGTGCATGCTAACAAATTGAAGATTGTACAAGTTTGATGATTTGTGATATCAAGCAGGAACGTACATGGAAAGTTATTCAGGCATAAGTTCTCCTAACTAAAAATTTCATGACGCACCTTAATATAGAAAAAATTAGTGCTCACTTCCCAAGGAATTTTTAAAAGAGAAGCGATCAAAGGTTAAGATGCATGCCCTTCTCAGCCTAAATAATAAAAATCCATTATTTCAGAAATATTTCAAAAGAAGCCTTGGCAAGTTGGGGAAGAAGTGGGGAAGGGAAGAGTTCAGAAACCAAACTCAATTGCCTGAAGTGCCCAAGCGCTCACTGCAGGAGGCAAGAACATGAGTTTTAAGTTTTTTGAATTCCGAAAGCCTGAATAGTTTCATATTAAAAGAAATGGATATACATGCAAAAAAGTAAAGCAACTATTTCTTTTTCTAAAGCCTTAGGGTTTTTTTTGTTTGTTTGTTTTGTTTTTTTTATCATTTAAAAGGATAAAAAGATAAACATATATATGATGTCAGTTGCTTTTTATCATTAAATCTGTACTTGGGAACAAAAATTTACACCTGGTCCATTTTTAAGTATTTGCTTTTAAAACCACGTCACATAGTATTATATTGCTTTTAAAATTTGTGTGACAAAACTCCTAGCAATTACTTCCTTGGATATCAGACCAATTCTA
This sequence comes from Lagopus leucura, assembly GCF_019238085.1. Lineage (NCBI taxonomy): Eukaryota > Metazoa > Chordata > Aves > Galliformes > Phasianidae > Lagopus > Lagopus leucura. The sequence continues at coordinate 34,554,497 of NW_024962335.1, read as the reverse complement.
CTGTGGAAGAACAGTTTCACTTATACATGTTAACAGACGTTTTTTAATTATGCCAGAAAGCAAACACTACAAATCCTGCCAATCTGTATGTAACATTAAGGTACTTGTTTTGCTTTTAAATACAACCTTAAGTTACTTTCATGCTTAAATGCTACCTTTAATCACAAACATGGACTCTGCACAAGCCTTTTTTTCAGATTACAGATTGAAAAGAGGAGATTAAAGAAGGTAAGTGTACATTCAGGAATTGATTCACATTAAATCAGTTCACCTTGTTTTAAGGGGTTCCTATAGAAACTATTAAGACTATTAAGACTATTCGAGCATGGAAAATGCTCTCATCCATTTCTGAGTTAGCTGCAAACATACTCAATTCTTACCGATCTTATGAACTGTTCTGTCCTGCCTCTTCTCCTTGTTGAGTCTGAACGAAAAAAAATAAGAAAATTTTTCATAATACAAACTGTTATGTGGTGTTCTTGAAAAAATATCGCGCACACTGCACATTTTTTTTTCTCTTGCAAAATCAACATATACTTACATCATAAAGCAATTCCATTCTAACTCTTCCTACTATAAAGATATTTAAAATAAAGAACACATGCAGAGCTCTGCAACAACCACTATTACCTTGTGGAGCATTCATACACAGACACACACAGTTCATACTAGTCTTATTCTTTCAGTCACAAACATCTACAGTCTATGACTAGGAATGCCCCAATGAGCCCCACCACCTGACATCGCTCAAGGGCCCTTTTACAAACCTGGCAATCCGCAAATGACAAATGTCCACACTACCTCAGAAAAAATGCTGGTTACAGCCCTGATTAACGGGGCTCTGAATACTTTGGACTCATCTGGACTCTGAGGAGGCTCAATTGTTCAGCTTGGGGCCAGACAGAAAGCCAAACACACAGTGCAAGTTCATATCCCTTGGCAACTGCTAGATTCTAATTTCGACTACTTAAATTCAGGCACTGGCCTGCTGGGACAAGCACAATCCTGACCAGAAGGGAGGAAGGCGGAGGGCCGAGCTCCCCACCCGCCCTCAAGGCCTTACCGCCCGTAAACAAGCAAGGCCGGGATTCAGCCTCATGCCCGGCGGCAGCGTCGCGGAGCAAGCCGGACCACCCTTACCTTCCCTCTGCTGGGCTTCCCTGTTGCTCGCAGCTGGTGCAGAGAAGTAAGCAACCACCTCTGCCCGCCAGCAGCACCGGGCCAGCGCGGGCCAACGGCCCGAGCCACACACTGCCCAGCCCGCCGCCGCCATCTTCGGGAGAGGAGCTGCGTGCGATATTTCCCGCCTACAAAGGGGAAGGGCAAGCTTAGCAGAACACTCAAACCGATTCGTCTCCTAAAGAGAAGCAGGGTGGGTAAAGACAGGGAGGCGGTCGGAAATTGATTTGAGCTCGTTTATTTCCTTTGCTGTGTTGTCGTGCTTTGCGCAGCATTGTTAGTGCTCCGCGGGTGCAGCCGATCCCTAGGCGAGGAGTGTCGGGTGAGAGTGAAGCTCCCTAGGGATTTTTTTTCGTCTCATGAATAAAAAAATACGTACGAGTTCTTGTGCTCTTTGCCCCCCGAAAGGAGGGGAGGATCAGTGATAAAGAGAGGTGATAAGGACGTAGGCAGGTTCAAGCAATTGAAGGCATATGTGAAAGAGGAATTAAGTGAAAGAGCAGAGCTCCGCAAACTGGGTTGATTAAGTAACGTAGGTCAGTGTAAGTGTGCCTCCCGCCCGTAGTGGTGAGTCTATGCAGGATAGGGGTAGCTCTCTGTGTGGGCGTTTCAACTGCCCCTGTGATGGCACTGGATTACTGCGCAGGAACAGCATTTTAAATCTCTTTTAGAGAGAATGGGTTTCTTGTCGGTGGTGCAGTCAGGAAGTTGCATGCTCAACTTCTGAGTGTTTGGTACTGCAGAGATAGGGGCAAGGCTGTGTGCAGGTCAGTGTTTTTTTCATAGCACTTCTTCAGAAATTATTTCTCCTTTAGGCAAAACCTGAATGGGTTCTGCCCTGCTGGAGTATGAACTGGAAACCGAGGATCACACTGTCTTATATGTAAATAAACCTGTAAGTGACTAGTTAACGCTATTTACATGAGCTATACAAAATTACACTGAATACCATGGGATAAGTTCAGAAATATATCTTACATATAATACCTGCTTTTCCAATTTAAAGCATTACTGCATTTTTACTTTTAGGTTATCTGTGATGCAGATTCCATTGCCTTCATGTTACGCTATTGCCTAGGTTCAGAGAAACACTTCCTGAGTTTACACACACACCTATGCTCCTGCTGTTTTCATCATGGTAGAAACTTTGTAAGTTAACTTATTCATGTGAAGATAAAATGGAGGATAAAGTTTGTATTTAAACAATTTAATTTTTTTTTTTTTTTGTTATATTAGCAGTATATTTATTGAATTTTACAAATACAAAACAAAATTTAGGCAGCTGCACTGAAATTCTGCTATATATTCTTACTAGAGTGTTCTTACTTAATAGAAGATGCTCTGAGTTTTAGCTTATTATGTTTTCCATATTATGGTAACATAAGGAGAGAGCTTTTGTTGTTCAAAGCATGTAGTGCAGAACTAGATCCAGTTAACTGCAGGTTTTATATGTTAACTAGAAGTTCTTGGTTCATGACTTAAGCAAAAATCATTTGCATTTGTTGGACTGCAGTATGTAAAGTTATTAATTTATTTTAAGACCCTCTTCAAATTTTTTTAATGCGCTTTCTAAAGTTAGCCAGTTAATCACAATTTAAACATAACTGTTCTGTGTTCAACGCACCACTCGCTGCTGAAGTTAGATTTTCCTCAAGCCAAGTGAACATCTTACTGTCTACTTCAGAAGAATGTTTTAAGAAAGCATTTATAGGATCTTCTAATTGCTGTAATAAACAGTTCTAAAGAATCCCAGCTTCTTCAAGGACACTTATTTATGAGGCAGTTTTTTTCCATAGCTACTTGTAAGCAGATCAAATGGTGTCTTGTTACCGATCCCTTTATTATTGACTACACTGACTAAGCCAAGCTAAATAGTCTTGGATTTCTCAAAGGTAATTAAAAGTAGTCTGAAGTGCCTCATATGCAGATATTCCCTGCTGAACTCATCATGTTCATCTGATTCTTCACCCTCTTTCCACCTGTTTTATTAGTGATACTTTGAAAATTTCTAATGCAAGGGTAATGAGGGATAATATGAGTAGACTAGAAAATACACTAAAATTAAAAGAATCTCTACAGCCTTTCAAGTTTGATTAAAATCTTCCTTCAGAACATTTTCTTGATTTCATATTGCCTGGCTTATCCGACATATGTATACCTGAAAATAAATAAGTCTACACAATCACAGCTGATTTCTTATGAAAAAAAAAAAAAAAAAAAGGAGGAAAAAACCACCTATCAGCAAGTATGTGTGAATAAAAAACAAACAAGCCAAACAACAAAAATAACAACAGCGAAACTATTTAAAATAATGTTTTGTATTCTTTCCTGGTTTTGAATTATTTAGTTCTTAAGCATTTCCTTTGCTCTTTTTGCTTGTTTCCCTGAGATAACATGTCTTAGTTTCAACTGGGACAGGAACTGATTTCTTCTGAGTGTCTGTTACAATAGTATGTTTTAGTTCTAGGAGAAAAACAATGTTGATCACACAGAGATGTTTACAGTTGCTGCTATAAGCGGTGTTGTACAGAGTGAAGGCTGTTCTCAGCAAAGAGCATGAGGAGCTGAGATAGAACAGAATTAGGACAGATGACTTAAGAGGCCAAAGGGATATTCCATACCATATGACATCATGTGGAAGGAGTTCTGAAGGAGATGGGAGTTTGTCTCGCTCTCTCTGCTCCTTGGGAAGCTGGTTGGTCATCAGTCACCCCCCGGGAACAATTGCTTGTGCATCACTTGTTATATGGATTTGTATATTTATATGTGAGTATAAATATATGTATATCATAATTATTATCCTTTCCCACTTCTCTATCTTAGTGGTAGTTTTATTGCAACCCATCAGTTCTACTTTGTTTTTTTTTATTCTCTCCCCCATCTGGCAAGAGGGAGGCATGAGCAAATGACTGTGTGGTGCTTAGCCATCTCCTAGGTTAAAATGTAACAGGACATAAATCCAAATTTGTCTTGTAAGCTCAGTAACAATTGAGAAAATAATGTTATTTTTATATTGAAGAGTGAAGGGAAAAAATAGATTCAGAAGATCCGATTTTCCTGTAAGCGACGGTAACACAATACAGCTGCAAAACAAATAAAATATTATTTTCCATGCATCATCACAAATTATTAAAAATTGCTACCCAGAGAAAATACTATGTTTTTATTTATAATAAATGTTACTTTTCACTGCATTTTTGACCATTGCTACTATTTAATTAAGATGCGTCTGCTGGCATTTTTTCTATTGCCTTTTTCCATCCTAGTAAGCTTTTCCAGAAATATATATTTTAAAAAAAGAGATATAATCTGTAAATTCATAATTAAGAACTTCATCTGAATGGCTTTAGGTAAGATTAAACAGATATTCCTAAAACTGCTGCTCTAGTGATCAATTTATGCATACATTAAGTTTAGATGAAGAGATCTATGGATTGGCCTTAGGAACTTACCTCAGGATACATTATTTGTGCACCTATTATGTATGCAAGTGTTACTCCTTTACTTTGAGATATAAATTTTGCAAAGCATTTACAGTTTCAGTATGAGAAAAAGAATCTTTATTCAAAACCATGACTTTACATAAAAATGAGATGTGGAGAACGCATATTATTTACATAATACATGTTATTTAGAAACTCTGGCTAATCATAAAGGTATTAGAGATGTTAGATAATCTAATATAGTGTGAACATGCATTTAAGTTACTACTATTTTTGTTCTTCCTTGTGTTTTTGTGTTTTTCCATCTAGCATGACAAGCCTGACTCCAGTGAAAAAGCCTGCTCTGTCACCTCAGTCATTTTTTTAGCTAAAAGAGTGTCATACAATAACTGTTGTGATTTAAAATAGTGATTAGGCTTAGTAATACCTACACATTGTTGCACAACATTCTGTGATAACAGAGAAACTATTGGGCACCCCATGTATAACCTCTGTCTACAAGTTCAAGGCTCTGTTTCCCAGCTTTGTAGTCTGAATGGAAATAGTAAATTTGCATCTTTGCTGAAAGTCAAGAGGAACTCAAGCAACATGCAGTACTCTTTGGTGGCACTGGCTCCAGATGCCCTCATTAATAATGGATCTGCAATTCCCTCTAATCCCAAGGAAGGCGTAAAGGCCTCAGCCTTGACAAGTAAAGTCCACAGGGCCTGTACAAGAAATTGTTTCCATAACTGTTAGTTAACTAAAACCATACGCAGGTAGATGTCTTCCTGGAGAGGCCCAGTGGGTGAAAGAGTTTTGTTTATCATTTTACTGTGTAACTACATTTTTTACATAATCTTTGGTTTAAGAAAAATTTGAAGCTATCCCCTTTATCAATCAGAAATCACATTACTGTAACTCCAAGGTTGAAAACTTCAGTTAAGTGAATAATGCCATTCTAAAGAAAGAAAAAGCTGGTTTCACAAAGTATCAGTCATCATATTCATTAACATTTACAGAGAAGCAATGTTTATTCTCGATAGTTATCTTTAAAGATGTACTATATATACGTGATATTTGTGAGCTGAAGTCCTAGATGCTCATGACAACTCATATATATATATGCCTTAGCTGTTTTACATTTTCTGGCTTCAGATACTGCAGTTTTTAGCTTGAGGTAGAAAGTTTAGTTATGATCAGACTTCTGGCACTTTTATAAAAACATTTTGCTCATGCTGAAGTAATTTGTTGGAAAAACATTTAGTCATAACATTACTCATCTGAATTAATTTATAGGTGTGAACGTAAGTACAAATTTAGCAAAAAGTTTTCATTATGTCATGTTTATAGTACAAACAAAAAGAATATAAAGCTTATATTTACCTTTGTGAAGCAGCACTTAATAAATTAATACAGCTGCTACCATTTTCTCTGAGCTGCTTATAGCATCTGTCAAATTTAGCTGGACTTCAAGTACTATTTTAAATGCTGCAAAACAGTTTAATAATATGTCTTCTTAGTTGTAGAAAGAGTCCTGTTGTGCCCACCAAGATAGGAGGAAATTTCACTGGCTAAAGTGATTGCAAACTGTGCCAGAAGTCCTTGCCTTTATTAACACTCTTATGTCCTGAAGAAATGCAGCTCATTGGAATTACTCTGTTCATCTCAGATACAGATCAGTTATTGCAATCAGGATTTTAAGAATGAATCATAATGCTTCTACTTGGCACAAAATAGATGGTCCTACCAATATTTACTTCCATTTATCTCTGAAGATCGTCTTTGACTTTTTTTTTAAAGCATATTTTGATTCTTGAAACCTCATTCATGGAATAGGTTTATATTATACAATGATTCCTAGGTTTTACACGATGTAATTTGTGTAGATTGAAATATGTGAATGATCAGGATTTAAGCCTATTTCAGATTAGGATTTATTAAGCTTACAAAAATGCATTTGTTTCATTATTCGTGTTATTTAGTTATCTCAGACTGAAGTTAACCTGTAATACAGATCAGTCCAACCTGCAGCCTACCTCCTCCTGGTGCTATAAAGCTTCCCTGTTCAGTGCTCATGGCTCAGCAGCAATCAAACCGTCACTGTGCTATTAACATTGTCAACCGAAAGCAGGGCATGGGGAGGGCAGTGCTGTGCAGTGCTGACTCAAGTGATGGCACTTAACTGTATGCATTTTGTCTGACAGATCTCTGAACAGTGAAGAATATGCATCCATGCTTTCTATTTTGATAATGAAATTTGATAATAGAATGACAGAATCATAAAATCCTTAGAGTTTGAAGGGACCTTTAAAGATCATCTAGTCCTACTCTCCTGCAATTTGCTCAAAGCCCTATCCCGCCTGAATTTGAATGTCTCCATCCCTTGGATCATTTTTGTTGCCCTCCTCTGAATGCATTTCAACAGGTCTATGACTCCTGTGCTGAGGACTCCAGTTCTGAACTCAGTATTTCATGTGGAGTCTCAGGAGCTCAGAGTAGAGGGGCAGGATCACCTCCCTCAACCTGATGGCTACACTGCTTTGGATGTAGCCCAGGATATAGTTGGCTTTCTGGGATGCGATGACACATTGCTGACTCATATCCAGTTGGGGTGAGCTCAATCATTTAATTCCTCAGTTTGTATTAGTACTGGGACTTGCTTCAACCCAGGTGCAAGACCTTGCACTTGGCTTTGTTGAACCTCATGAGGTTCAATGTGCTTAAGCCTATCTAGGTCTCTGGATGGCATCCTATCCCTCGGGTTGATCAACTGCACCCGACAGCTTTCAAGACTACCAAAAAATCCCCATCAATTTGCATTTACAAGACCATTTTCAGTTGTTATAAATATATACTCTGCAGTGGAATTGAAATGGAATGTATAAAACTGTGATCAGATATTCAAGTCAAAAATCTGATCATTTCTCTTTATGAGACTTGCATAATCCCTATCTTAGCAGAGAAAAATATCCTTTGCTTTACAATCACACATTTTTTATATCATCACTTTTTGGCAGTACATACATTTGTGAAGAATTGTTGTCAAGAATGAAGTACAGGTGTGTTAGTTTCACAAAACCAGGGTCAAATACCCCAATAGTTTTATGCTTTTGTTCCTCCATCTTTTTTTTTTTTTTTTTTTTTTTTGTGTTGTTTTTAAATGCAATTTTTTTCTTTTTTTTTTTTTTTTTTTTTTTTAATGTATATATTAACGTATTGTATATTCTGTGAGAACTGCACCAAAAGTAATGCCCCCTATTTTATTATGTTGGCCGGCAATGTTGAAGGTGGATATTGATGGTACGGCAGTAGAGGTTGAACATTCCCACCAGTATCTGTTACATTTTGTTGCAATGCAACAGATGGCAGCAGAGGGGCAGTCTGACGAAATGATTTCTTACATGGAAGTGTGTATGAAGCAAAGATGTGTAATTGAATTCCTCCATGTGGAAAAAATGGCACCCACTGACATTCACCAATGCTTGTTGAATGTTTATGGAGACCAAACAGCTGATATGATCACAATAAGGTGGTGGGTGGTGCATTTCGTAATTGGTGACAGTGGGTCACTGGTTTAGATTTTGATGAGTGTGTCATGTAGGCTCTTGTTCATTGCTGGCAAAAAAATGGATATCTAGTGATGGTGGCTATGTTGAAAAATAGTGTTTTGTAGCTAAGAATTTGCTCTATCAAATAGTGTTATTGTGCTTTTTGTATCTGTTGTTATTTCCATGGAAATAAACAGGAGATGTTACTTTTGGTGTGACCTATATATATGCCACCCAAGGCAATTTCTGTTCACTAAATATGGCCCAGGCAAGACAAAAGGTTGGACACTCAGGCTTTAATATGTTCTTATATTTTTCTACAAACATTTAAATCCAGAATAAATAAAAGTAAATACATACTGCACACACACACACATGCATGTGCCCCACTCTATCAAACCCCATCCCATTCAATTCACAGTAGAGAACTGGAGAAAATATAGGTATTAGGGCAGATATATATATACATATATGTGTGTGTGTATTTAATAAAAATGTGTAAGGGTTTCTAACTTAAGAATATTTTAATTGTTCTGAAAGTTTTTCCTTTAGGATTGCTTAGAAGCTTTTAGACAGCATTTTGTCATAAGTTATTTGTCCTCATAATTATCACAACAGTTATGTCCATTTTTTGAGGCTAGTTTTTGTTTTGGAAAGAAGATGCTATACAACAATATTTATTTATTTATTTATTTATTTATTTATTTAAGCAGTAGAGAGGTGATCTAAAATACAATTTATTTTATAATGAGGATAAACTATAATTTATTTTTAAAAAGTTTCCCCTGTTACTTATTTATGCAATTTATTTAAAGTTGTTCTGTTGATATTTTGATAACAAATCCAGTCTTCCAAGTATGTAGCTGAATACTGTGTAGCCTGGGGGAGCAACAGAGTACTTTAATCATCATTTTGCCCTTCATATGCAATAAGGACCGTGTAAGTCATGTACAACTTATGGGAATTTTCTTACTAGGAAGGACTGGAGTCTCTTCTGATCTGGAGCCAGTTTTACTACAGAAAACCAAACTTTTCTGTAAACAGGCAAAGCGAGAAAACACTAGAGAATGATAGTGCTTTTGTATTCTGAAACTAGCAAAATAATCTCTTGTCTCATGTAATATTTATAGCTTTCCTGATACTTAAAGTTATTTTGTAAGGAGGTAAACTCATGCTCCTAAGCAACCTTGCAATTTTTGTTAGAAATAGGAATTATTTTTGTTTAATTTAATTTGTATTTACTACTGATTTTTTGTAGTTTTTCCAGGCTAAAATAATTGTTTCAGACCAAAATATTTCAAGAGGTGAAAAAAGTTTGTTTGAGAATTCCCTCTCCCGATCCCCAAAATCTTGTCACTTAGGTAATTTTCAGTTTCACAGAAAATGTTGTGAGATACTTAACTCCTTAAAGCCTCAGGAACAAGGTAGAGGACCACACTGACAAATTAGAAAGAGGGCTTCAGAGGTGAGGTCTTCAGGAACAGCTGTGACATGCAGTAGCAATACACCAATCATAACTAGGCAGTTCTTGCTGCTATGTAAGAGCCTTAAGGTACTGGATATCAATATATGTTAGAGTCCAACTGTTAGATGTGTAGTCATCAGTCCAAAAAAAGAAGTGGATGACTGGCTTGCATTTGGTTTGTAAGTTTAACTACACATTGTTTACATCACAGCCACATACGAATGTACTGGAATGGAAACCTCACATTTTATCTTCTGAATGAAAAATACAATATGCAAGTTCTTATTTATTGGTATGAGTCTTCTATGTATTCTTATATATTGGTGATGAGTAATGCATGGTAGTGAGCCTTTTTCATGTGATGAGTTTGCATTTCTGAAATACATATATTTATAATTACAACCAGAATGGCAGATGGCTTGATGGTAGTCTAGAATATGGTGCTCATTTGGCTAAAATATTTTATATTTTGTACACATACCTGTGTAGAGTAGAAAGTGATGACACCAGACAGTTTTCCTGATAGCAAGATTATTGACCACAGTTTAGATATCGACTATTATAAACCAAAAGCAGGATCCAGTGTATATGATTGAAGTGCTGATATGTAATTCTGAGTGGGAAATGTTGCCTAGCCTTTGCAGGCCACCTTGGCTGTAAACAAGGGGTGGAGATGGTCTGTCTTCTCTGCCGTGTTTACAAAGGCATCAAATAAGAAGCAGGAGGATGTAACTCAAGCTTCTGAAACTAAAGGTTCATTTCATGTGTCCTGCCACACACTTATACTTAAGTGGTAACTGATAGTTAAAGAGATAGAATCATAGAATCATAAAATCATAGAATCATGTAATCACAGAATGGCTTGGGTTGGATGGGACCTTTAAGATCAAGCTCCAGCTCCCTGCCATGTGCAGTTACCATTCACTAGATGAGGCTGCTAAGGGCCCCATTCAGTCTGGCCTTGACCAGCTCCAGGAATGGAGCATCCACAGCTTCTCTGGGCAGCCTGTTCACAGGATCACAGAATCACAGAATTGTAGGGGCTAGAAAGGACCTCTAGAGATCATTGAATCCAACCCCCCTTGCCAAAGCGGGATCCCTACAGCAGGCTGCACAGATAGGCATCCAAGCATTTCTTGAATATCTCCACAGAAGGAGATTCCACAGTCTCCCTGGGTAGCCTGTTCCAGTGCTCTGTCATGCTTACTGAGAAGAAGTTCCTGTGCCCATTTGTGTGGAACTTCCTATGCTTCAGTTTGTGGCCATTTCCCCTTGTCCTATCACTACGAACAGCTGAAAAAACTCCTGCACCTGATATACTCATAGACATTGATCAGATCCCCTCTCAGTCTTCTTTTCTCAAGTCCCTACCAACCCAGGTAGCTCAGCCCTTCCTCATTAGAGAGGTGCTCCAGGCCCTTTATCATCTACATGGCCCTCTTCTGAACTCTTTCCAGGAGTTCTCTATCATTTTTGCAGTGGGGAGCCCAGGTGTTCTAGCACCTCAACATCCTCTGTGAAAAAAATCCTCCTGACATCTAAATCTCCCCTCTTTTAGTTTTGAACCATTCTCTAATGTCCTATCACTATCCGCCCATGTAAAAAGTCAGTCTCCCTCCTGGTCATAAACTCCATCTAAGTACCGGAGGGCCACAATGAAGTCTCCCCAGAGCCTTCTCCAGGCTGAACAAGCCCAGCTCATTTTTAGGAGAGATGCTGCAGTCATCTTTGTGGCCCTCCTCTTGACATGATTCAGCAGTTGAGGTCTCACATGGGCAGAGAAGGAGACAATCAACCTCCCTCATCCTGTCGGCCACCCCTCTTTTAAAAGAAGTTCAGGATACTGTTGGCCTTCTGGGCCGCAAGCATACACTACTGGCTCATGTCAAGCTTATGGAACCATACGGTTTCAGTTGTGCTCAGAGAGAAGAGGTAACTGCTTCCTTTCAGCTATTAATTTGTTCTGAATGTGAGTGACTGAGGACACTCTGCCAACCCAAGGATGTCTGCATCATAGTGTAGCACTGTGCTGCACAGCTGCACCTCCTTGAGCCCATCAAAGAAACAGAGAAGTTTTCATAGAAGGCTAGATTTAACTTGTCTTAGGAACTGCAGGAAGGACAAAACAAGGCTTACCTCTTGGATATCAGAAGACTGACTAGACATAAGAAGCTGAAATTGTGGGACAGCTGAAATAGGCCAAGAAGCTCAAAGAGAGCCACTAAGAAAAAGAAAGTTTAGGACATGATGGGAGGAGGCTAGGGGAAGGAGGGAGCATGGAATTCATGGTGGAAGAAGGAACCTTTCTCCCATAGGCAACTGGTTGAATCTCATCCAAGTCAATACCAAAGAAATAAGGTTTTCAGGGAGTTCGAAAAAGTGCGAATGGTCTCATTCCAGTTCTTATTGGATGGATGTCAGCATCGCTACTGGAGTTTGCACAGCTGAAAGACTTGCAGGCTGGCAGTGGAGAAACTACAGGCTGGTTGAAAAGAGAGGTAAGTCTGAGGCAAGAAGGAAACCTATGAGATGAGCTCCTTGGCTTTATTCTCATGCCTGCGACTTGCTTGTTGTGTAACACTGCAAAAGTCTAAGTACAAAATTGCAGCTGTTCAAGGTTACTTTGTGGTAGTTTCACTTGTTAAATGTATCTTAGATCTTGCTCCCATTCAAAAGTCAGACCACTTTAATATCCCGCAGATTCCCATGAGACAAGGTGAATAGGTGTAACAGTCTGTTGCTACTGGGTTACCTCCAGTTCTGCTTCCTGTGTCTGCCTTAGCCATTCAGCTTGCTTCTGACAGCTCTGGTTGTCCTTGACTATCCTTGGAGCACTAAGACAGTTAGTTTACTAAGTATGATATAGAAACACAAGATAACACAATATAATACAATATAATTGGAATTGAAGCTTATCAATAAAATGAGTGTCCAAAACTGAAGGCCTTACTCTAATGCTGAAGGCAAGACAGCTAGGGAGCAGATATCACAGAGACGAGCAGCAAAGAGAAAGAAAGGGATGTCTGGTGACTTGGGAACAATTTTATCTTTCCCTTTGAGCAGAAAATGGAAAAACAACAGTGAAAAGTCCTCTGGGGTATGTAGTTCTCTTCTGAGACAGGCATACCAGAACTATCAACAATCCACAGGAATGAAATATTAACTCTTTAACTCCCAATGCTCTACATGATGTTATGATGTGGAATACTAATAACAAAAAATCATAAAACACAACAAGTCATCTGGCAAGTACTGCAGACCACAAATGCAAAAGTACTGCAAAGCACAAATGCAAACTTGACTTAGCAACAAAGCCTGCTCTCCAGGTTCGCTTATAACTTATGGGAAGAAGTTCCTCAGAGAGGAACTGAGGTGGCTCAGAGAGCTATCGCTCTGAATTACTCAAAGGAATGTCATCATTCTTTCTGTTGACTGCATGGTAAAGACAAGGACAACATTATTCCCAGAGTATGATTTCACAACTAGAATAACATTTTACCACTACCAACAGTGTAAAATTTCCTCTCACCTTCCCTTCTCTCCTGGTCATATACCTCTGTCACAGTGAGGGCTTCTGGCCCTCACTGTAGTAGCCCTCCTAACATACAGAAATCATATCCAGCAAAAGAGTAAGTATCTTCTGAAACAGTAAGGAGTTAGATCATCCCAAAAATTGGTCTGACTTGAGCTGGAGCCAATCCTAACCAGCTGGTAAGGGTGCAATAGGATGAATGAGAGCTCTCCTTTTTGCCACCAGAGTATGATGATGGCTCTGCTGTATATGAAAACACCCTGAGTTTGCTTTGTTACACCTCTCTTCCTTTGCACTGGCTTCCACAGCTTCTTCATGCAGAGACACATAAGCACACACAAATGCACACTCCTGGCTATTTGCTGAAAATAACTATGTTGAATAATTTCAAAATGGATGATTCTTACAAATATATGAAAAACACTCTATTATTTATAACTGATTTATAACTTTGGAAAGAGAGAACAGGACACATTTTAAAAATTTTGGCTGGCTAGCTAAGATTTTTCCTGCAGAAGAGGCACTATGTAAGGAAGTCTGTGTTAGCACGCATAATGAATAAAGAAGATAATTTAATCAGTGAGACAAACTAAAAACTGAAAAGTTCTCATATTATTGTTTATCTTCAAAGTTTGCTTTATCTTTTTTTTTTTTTTTTTACTTTCCTCAGTTTTGTGTAGGAAATGCTGCAGACATGTTCTGTCAATGCTAATAAAATTGAGATCCACTGTTCTGATATTCCATTTTTGTTTGGCATACAACTGCTAGTGTAAAAAACACTAAGAGGCAAAAACATTAGTCTACTTCCTTTAGATGACTCTGTTTCTTTTGGTTCTTTGGGTGTAGCAGCTCTCAATGAAACTGCATATATTTTGCAAGTGAGTTTACACAGTGCTTATGTTTTATTAGTAAATGGAACCTATAGCCCATTATTTTCATGTGTTTATCTCAAAGGGACTGTCAAATTACCAACTCTGTCCTTCCTGCAGTTATCTCTAGAATGCATGTCGGTATTTTGCTTTTTCCAATGATGTGATTGCAATACCAGCAACAACTAAAGTTCAGAGTAATCATAAGCATATGACTGCTTTCAAGATTCTGTTTTTGACCTTGATATCAAAGCTGAAGTCTGGACATGATGTGCTTTCATAAGGGTAAGTTTGGGGTTTTTATTATTGCTGGATTCAGTTTTTGTTTGTATGTTTGTTTGTTTGTTTGTTTGTTTGTTTTTGCCATAATAGCAGTTACATTTTGGATGTTTTCCTCAGAAACTGAACTGACAAGTTTTTCAGTTTGGAGCTACTCCAACTACATTTTGTCTATATACTAGCAGTTTAGTGGCATTAAACTAGTGTCTTGTCTATGAGGATAACTTCAGGTACCAACAGCTGAGCAGTATTAAAGGGAAGAAATTGAAGAACTATTACTTTTATTGAAGTGTTACATTCTTTTTACTGCTTCAGGTTACCTGTAAAACTGGTTGATAAAATTGAGTGAACTGAGTTGCTATTGGAGATGTACTAATATTAAAGAGAATTATATTTAGGATTCTCTTAAGTCCAATATTAGGTTGTTCTAAAAATATATGGGAACAGTCATTAATGTTTAGCCTCTTTTCCTAAGGAAATTAGGTTTATGCAACCACACTGAGTACATCTGTCTGAAAGTGCCTTACCAAAAACTTCTGAGCCAGTTGGCAAGTTTCAGCAAATATTGACAGAGGATGAGACATGTCAGAGATAATAAATTTCTTCAAGTTTTGTTAAAATAAGCAGTTGGACAGAGGAAAAAAAAAAATTAATAATCCCAAAGATGAAAACACTTCACTTTGAGCTCAGTTAAATTGTTTGGCATTGGCACCAAAGAGTTTTCAAAAGAGAGATGTTATGAAAGTTCTAAGGAAGAACTTTGATCTGAGCTTCCTTCTTTTTAGGCACAGAATAACCTAACCACAGGGCACAAAGCCACAAGCTGTCTAAGTTTTATTTTCATTTTTTGAAATAATTGATGACTTTTTCCATCATTTATGTAAGAAATTTAATCCGCCTTATTTTAGAATCTCAATTTTGTAACAGACCATGCAATAGATCATTGCATGGTCAAGTGTCCTCACAGGCTAATGTTTTTCCTATAGTGAAGCCGTTTGTTTCTATAGTGAAAACAAATACTGTGCTGTGGCATTGATATGTTGCTGATGATGGAATTTTGTTATGATATTGTGGAAAAATTTTCTGCTGTTACAGATGGCAGTA
The DNA here is from genome assembly GCF_019238085.1 of Lagopus leucura. Lineage (NCBI taxonomy): Eukaryota > Metazoa > Chordata > Aves > Galliformes > Phasianidae > Lagopus > Lagopus leucura. Next base: position 34,539,096 of record NW_024962335.1, on the reverse strand, counting down.
AAACAAAAATGTATTTCTTGATGGTATTGTTACAGTTGCTCATTAAACTGTGGACTTTACATGGTAGCTAGTTCAAGAAGAGGAGTGCTTTAGACTTCTTTATGATAATCAACAAGCTGACATTAACCTAATACTGGATAAAGTTGCACTGCATCATTATAAGCTTTTATATTAATTAATTTAATATAGTAATTAATGTGAGCATTACAAAGAGGTCAGTGTTACTCTGTGGTAATTTTCTGTCTCTGTGAAATAGCATGATAGGAAGATACGGCATGAAGATACATGCTAAAACTTACTGATCTGTTTCAAAGCCAAGGCCAGTGAAAATATGTCAGAACCACAAAAGCTGATCATAAAGTCCTGTTGTTGTGTGATGAAGTATTTCTGTGAATATTTGAAGAAGTGACTAGGTCCTTTCTTATAGAGACTTAGTGTGGCAAGCCTGACAAATAATCAAAACGGATGTTGATTTCTGTCCAAAGGACAGAAAGGACATCCAAGCATACAGGTAACAGGACATATGGAGGTATAAGCTCAAAAACAAAGAAAGCATTAATGGAAGATACTCGGTTGAGCGGAGGAGCTTAAACCCTAAGAATGGCGGGGCACTGAAAAAGAGTTTCTCTAATACCACTGCATTTTTTTGTAGTGCATAAATGTGCTCTGCTCGTTTTGGACTAGTGCAAGTTAAATTCAGAGAAAAGGCAAAATCCAAGTTGTAGTACTCTCTAAAGAACAGCAGATAGATTAGACTGTTAGATACTTCGAAAATGTGAAGTCTTTGCTACTAATATGAGAAAGATGTTTTAAAGATAGTAAGTCTTTGGTCAGTTGACTCAGAAAGCTGGTTACAAATGAATTATTTTTTTCCGTGATATGTGGCTCTCACTATGACCAGAACAGCATTGCTAGCTAGTGATTCAAGCTGGTGATAGATCACACATACGCAGCTCAAAGGTCACAAGAAAGACACAGAATAGTAACATATCTCTGTAAATCCCTTTGTTGATTTTCTAGGTGTTTTAGAAATATTAGGTAATTCTAAGACATTTGGGACAAGATTATCCCCCTCTGAAGGAGACTGAAGTACTGGCAGTAATTAACTAAAGTGGCCATAAAAAAATAACCTGGACAATTTAGTTTCTGAATAGCAATGAGTAAAATCTGAAAAATAATTTTTTGTTTGTTTCATTCATTTATTAAAGATAATTGAGTTTGCATTGTATCAATTTTTGTGTGCTCTAAAATTAAAATGACTGAAAGATTCCATTTTGATTTAACCAAGAAAAAGTGTTTTTTTCTTCTTCTTTTTCTTCTCTTTCATCAACTTATGATACTAATAAGTCAATTTTTACATGATACATGCAGTAATTCCAGTAATTTTAGGATAAATAAAAGTACCACTTAGAAAGCGCCTTTTTTTTTTTTTTTAAAGGTAAATGTAGTGTTGACTATGTCTGATGCATCATGAGGCATTTTAAAACTCTCACAAAACCTTGAGAATTATTTCATTTTGATTCTCAAAGCAGTAATAGTCAATAGCAAAGTAGCGAAAGTTTCAAACAGTAAGTCAAACTTAGGTAGTTCTGAAGTAGCTTTGTACGTTAGATCATGAGACGTGGTGATTATATCTGAGACGAGGTTTATGGCAGAGAAATAAAAATATAGAAACAATATATCAAGACTTTGAGTGGACAGTCATCACTTTGCCAAATTGGTATTTCTGACAGTTCTAAAGAAAGTTATGCAAGTTTCATCCTCTAAATATATTTGCTGGTGTTGTATTGTAGTGAAGAAGCTAAAAGCTGATGTCCTAGGTCTAGTCCTCATAGTTATTCCATGGTCAGAACACTGGCATGCCCTGAGGCAAAGTCAGGAGTATACCTGAATACCTGAGCCTTTCTTAGCTGAGGCTGACTTAGCCCTTAGAAAAAATGTAGCAATGCAGTATAGACAGCTATAAGTCTGACTCAGAAAGAACAGTCTGTGAAAGAGTTTGTACAAGGAAAGCAAGCTGTATTGCAGGTTGTGAGCATTCAAAAACAGCTTTTATGTCCATTGAAAGCAAGCAGTAATGTTCCTCCCCACCAAAAATCAAGACTTGTAAGATTTCAAGCTGAACAGAAACACACTGGATCCTTTTCTTCTGATTGGAGCCAGATGGGCAACTTTGTGTTACGTGCCACTGGGCTAGTGTCAGTCTTTTCTGGCTTCAGCCTGGAAAAAGCTGAAGAAAAATCTGAGAACAGACGTCCTCAGTGTACTCATGTTATGGCTGGAATTTTCCTTTGGTTGAAGGCTTAAAATCCCTGAATATATATTTTATTCTGAAGCAAAAAAAGAAAGTCAGATATGTCTAAATCCTTGCCAGACAGCCTGCCAGTTAGCAGAGTCCAAGCCTAGGCAAACTTCTATTAAACCTGTCTGGTCTTCTTCTCCAGTTCTGCTGAAACCAACACATTCCCAGACTCCTTTCTAATTTTAACATCTTGGTATTTTCAACAGAAAAAAAATTCTTCCTTTACCAATATTTCCGACCAAGTCTAATTTGTTTCTGATTATATATATAAAAGCACAAAATCTTTCAACAAAACATCAAGCCTCAGGAGACTGGAAATAGAGCGATAAGTGAACTGATAGACATCAAAACCTGCCTACAAAGGCACACAGGCAACCTCTTCTCTTTCTGACTTGGTCACAAATTTTTTTGGATAACAAAAATACACAAACAATAGGAATGAGCTTAGACTAGAAAGAATGTTTCATAGAATCATATGTCTGTTGAACATTAAGTGGTATAGTAGTACGCAGAAGAAAATGAGGTACTTCATGCACTCAGAAATGAGAATAGAATACACTTTTGTAACATCAAAAGAATGGACATGCCCACCTCAATATGCCTGCCAAAAATAAAAAACAACCTACACCTCTGGAACCTGTCGTATTACTTTATGACGGCTAAATCATTTGCTCTCTCTAACAGTTGTCTTAAATGCTGTCTTAAAGTTCTCAGCATTTGGGCTGGTTGCCTAATACCAAGAAAAAAGCTGAAACTCAGATGGGTGAACGTCAATTTACTCAAACATGCTACCATCAGTCTGATCTCTTTCTCTTGTAATTTGACTCTAGCTGAAGCAACTGGATTTCTCTCCCAGCATTTTGTTAGAACAAAACATTTTGCTGGAGCAAACAATAGATAGGATAAAAATTTTATCCCAGAGAGGAAAAAAAAAGCCCTTTTTGGTTATAATTTAAACTGGAGACACAAATAAGCCATGCATATACAAATATCTGAATGGACATTGCATGGAAGATGAAGCCAGCCTCTTTTTAGAGGTGCCTAGTACTAGGACAAGAGGCAGTGGGCACAAACTGCAGCACAGAAGGCTTCCTCTGCAAACTAGGAAGCACTTCTGTGATGAGCATGTGGTGGAACACTGGCACAGGTTGCGCAGTTAGGCTGTGGAGTCTCCTCCTTGGAGATCTTTAGAACCTGCCTGAGCCTTGGCACCCTGCTCTGGGTACCCCTGCTTGAGAAGGGGGTTGGACCAGATCAACCCAGAGGTCCCTGCCAACCACAGCCATGCTGTGGTTTTGTGGTTTGCAGTTCTCCAGGTGAAGGGTTTTTATATAGGAAAGTAAGTCACGGAAGCTCTGTTTTGAGAAAGGAGGACATAAGGGGAAAAACAGGTGTGGTTGTATAAAAACATCAGTGACTCACGATCAAGGTATCTAAATCCTAGCACAGATTTCTGCAGTTTTTCTATATAACAGTTTGCATTGATTATTGTACAGTATAGAGCTCACATTTTCTAAGAATGTTTTCCTCTCTCAAAATACACTTTTGGCAGTCAATTAAGTTTGGCAAGCCCAAAAGACCATAAAGCAACTCTCTTGTTCTTAGTTGCCAAGGAACATATCTCATCTTCCAGCTGATTTTTGTTCCTTCCTCCCCCATCCTTTTCTTGTTGTTCAGGAGATAAAATTCCCACAAACGTCTTGTATATCAACACTTTGAGTACACTTGTTTGCAGCAGATAAACAAAAATAAACCAGAACCCTGTGCACAGATTCTTTACTAGAAATAGTATTATTTGATACGAGACCCATAAGTTGGCTACTACTTCTGGTTATGATTACTACTTTTCCTTTAAGAGTTTTCATTAGGCTTGTCTTCCATGGAAAATATTGCAGCATGACCTTGAAAGAATTCCCTTTTGATAAAACACTCAACATCAGTTTGCTCTCAGTGTTTTAGCTAGCATACTAGTTCCAAGTATTTGTACATTTAAATGAAGAATACTCATACCTAGTTAGTATGTTAAGCAGAATTTGTCCCTGGCTACAGGAACAATAGAAATGTGTTTACAGTTGCACTGTCTACTCTCCGAAATAGTCCTGTGTTTAAGGGAGATCAGGGCAGAGAGGGGCTATCACTTTGAATCTCTAACACTGGTTCATCAGATATCCAGTACACTAGCACAGCTGTAAGAGATTATTCTGTTACATCCTTGTCTCAAAGCATGCTGAGGACACAGATGAAAAAGTCCAAGCAAGTCCTGGACTGAGGTTGAGAAATCCTTTGTCAGGAGAACTTTGACGGACAAGTCCTGGGCAAGGGTTGTGAAATCCTTTGTCTGGGGGACACAGATGGACAAGGCCAGGGGAGTGAGAGAGAGATAAGCCACAGCTTAATGGCTGTGAAGTGGTCTTTTGTGTGGACTTATCTCAAGGAAGATGGCCATCTCAGGGGGTACTCACATTAATCTTGCTCGAGCACCCAGGGACATCACATAGGCAGGAGAAAAAGTAGGATAAAAGAGCAATTGCAAACCACGAGTTTTAGGTTTTCTGGCAACAGATTCCTCATGAAGAACAGAGGTTTTCTGGCAACAGATTCCTCATGAAGACGAATGTTCTGTGTTCTCTGACATGAGAAGCCTCACAACCTGCCTTTCTTCCTCCTGGACTTGCTCTGCGTTCTCTCCCTGCTGGACTTGCTCTGCACTCTACCACAGTGCTGAAGAAGAACAAAGCTGTCTGCCATCAGATTCCTCACTACGGAATTCCTGAATGCTGACTGACTCTCCTGGGCCTGCTACCTGAGTCCTGCTGCTTCCTCCCAGATTGGCTCTGTGACTGCCACCAGCTACCTGCTTGCTGCCCAAGGCCGGCCACGCTGTTGCTCTCCCCCTTGCTGCCTCCCCCCTCGGACCTTCGAAACGTTTTGCAACAGGATTGCTGCTGGATCCTGCTATCCCCGCTTTACACGATTCTTGCTTTTTCCTATCTTTCCTATTGCCCTCCTTCCCTTCCCCGTCTCCCTGATTAGGATTTATAATAAACTGTTGGACTAACATTTGAACCATTGTTTCTTAATCTCAGGCTGGGTATACATCTATATATATAGATGTTAAAAGAACCTCATCTCCCTCCCATAAATTGGAGCGAGACAAGAGCTAATTTAAATTTATTATGACATAGAATAAATAGGATGATACTTTAAAAACATTAAAGATTTTTTTTTCCCCGTTGTATGCACAAAGATTAAGAAACTTAGGAGAAACCAAGAATCTCTAAAATATAGTGTATATTGGCAATATATCTTTTATGAAAGCACCTCCATCTTTTATTTGTGTGCACTATATTAAGTAAAATTGCAAAGTCAAATAAAAACCTCTCACATTAGAGAGAGAAAGAGAGGGAGGAGAAAATCTGCAAACAAGTGATGAGGCAACTTTCAGTCACAAGAAAATGAAAAAATACAAGGAAAAGAAAGGCAGGTATTTTGAGAGGTAGACTTATCTCCTCCATTTTTAGCAACTGTATAGTAGAAAAGGAAAACAGAATTTACAGAAGTAATAGATCAAAATATGGCTTGTTGTTTGTGGAAATCACAGAAAAATGCAAAGATTACAAGGCACCAGAAAAAAGCACCTCATTTCTTTTAGGGTAGGGAAGAGTAGGCCATCTCCACTGGAAGGTAAGTATGTTTCCCCTTGGTGAGCACCTTCCCTGTAGGTACTGAAAAGCTGCCAGCGAGACTATCCAGCAGTTCTCTGTAAATAACAATTTCTAAGCAAGTAAACAATCCCAACCTGTTTTGACCCCCTTATAATACAAACAATGCCTGCTGCAAAAGAGAGTATGGATAGTAGCAAGTGAGTAAAAGCAGATGGTGAAGAAAGAGAAATTGCCATATGGCAGGCTTGACAGACTTTCTTGCCGAGCCAACAACATTAAACTCACGTCCATCGCTTTCCCTACCTGTTCCTATCTTACCTACCTTAGCCTACCTTACCTATCCCAGAAATTTAATCAGAATATTTAGGTAGCCCCAGGAGCTAGTAACCACTTGCTGACGATAGATTTTTGCTGACATCATATTTTAGGCAACAGATTGTTTCTCAAACTTAAACATGAAATGAGGCTTAAACCTATGGTGTTTAGTGATGGGAGTTGCTAAAGTTTTGTTTGTGGTATCACATTTCATGTGTGCTCTTCATAGGGAATTCAGTATTCATTTTTACTTTTATTTTATATTTCATTTTCTCCAGCATATTGTAAAGTGGGTTCCATGTATAATTGATGGGTTCTTCTGTCAATTGGCAATCCACCGTCTTCTCCTTTGTCACACACAAACCCATGGTTCCTTGCCACTCACCTCCACCAAGCCACCTCAGTTTTGGTGGGGCTTGCCAATGGTCTTTATAGCATCTGCTGACACCCACGTCTTGTGATCATGTCAAGAGGGTCTGTCTGGCATGAATAGTTACAATCTTTAACTTGTTTATACCTCCGAAGGTCTTTTGCTAGTTTGATCAAGAATATTTTTTCGTGATGGTATACATGTTAAAGGAATTGAAGTAACGGACCTAGACAAATCATATGAGGGGGCCTGGAAAGTATATAGAAACAGGGATTTTAATGAAAAAAAGAAATTGAGAAGTACAGTAAGCCTTGAATGACCTAGATGAGTTTTGCCCAGTCGACTGAATGCAGTTCACAAGGAAGTGGGAGTTATTTTAAAACTTCCCTTTTCCTGAGTGGAATAATCCAGCAAAAGAATTTGCTAGGTTCAAGAAAAAGGGGGGATTGAGTTAGGGGATGAAGGGTAAACATGGGCCTGCTGTAAAGGAAGACAAGACAAAAGAATGTAGCAAGCAGGATATGCAGTAAATAAGGGTTAACAACTGCATAGGAATGTGAGTAAAGAGAGGACAAGATAAGGGTTAACCATTGCATAGGAATGCAGGTAAGCAGGATGTGAGGCCAGATAAGAAAAGAACATCTTGAAACTCTATTGTAAACTTGAAGAGAACATCACACAAGGAACAGGTTGGATCAGATTCCTTCGGTTGAAGACAATGAGCCTTCACCCCATGAACACCAGAAGAAGACCCCCACTGCACATGTGCAAGAGGGCGGGACCGTATGCTGATGGGTTCTTGGAAATGTAATGAATATGAACACGAATTCTGGGAAGAACACTGATTATGTGTTAGTTCGGTCTATATCTGTACCAAGCTTTTGTCTACGGTGTGCAAGTTTGGAGGAGCTATCCCCCTTGCACCCAGCTTGACGCCAAATGCTGAATAAAACTTACCTGCTTTATAACCTAACTCTGGGTTACAGAGTTTGATTCCGCAAATCAATATTTTAAAAAGTCACTGATTAGAACTGTGTTTAGAAGCCCAAAGGCTGTCAGGAGCAGGGACATTCCCTGATTACCTCAGAGGCAGAAGAGTTATGGCTTCTTGGATTCAGCAAATCAGTTGGCAATGAATTAAACAGTTTAAGAATAGATGTCTCAAAACTGACTTGCATTCTGGTGCATGTTTCAATGACAGGGATAATAATGTGAAAAAAAAAAATGAACGCAATGTGTGCTGGCTGCTGAAAGTATCAGAGGGAGAAGCAAACACTGTTTAACTGTGTGAGAAGAAAAGGTGCTAATGGACAGTTGTTTCTAAGCCCATGGATTTATGGGGAGCAGGGAAGATAGACCTTTGTTTCCACTTCTTGTCCCCAGGACTTCTGTCATAACACAGGTATGGCCTGCAAATCCTATGACTTCCTTTCATCTGCTTGCTGCATGCTGAGAACATGCACAGCACCCCTGCTGTGGATAAAACTTGTCTCTAGGACTGAAGGAAGAAAAAAACTGCAACGGTATTATCACATGACAAGTGTATGTTTGAGCAGTAGTACTGAGACCTTTCACTTGATAGGTAGTACTGAAAAGACAGACTGTTTTAGTTGGATTACATGAACTACATATTTTTTTCTAGATTTTGGATCTTCTATATAATAACCAGTACTGTGTATGCCTGCTGGACGTTTGTATTTCTATTCATACACAGAATAAAACATGATCTTGTATAGCCTTTCCCTGTGATTCCTAAAATGTAATGGACAGCAAAATACACTTTTTTAAATCTGGCTTTTGAAGGTATTTTGCTTTTACGCCCTCTATTTGCCACTGCTAAAGTGTATTGGTGTTCTGATATTTGTGTATGTGTATATATTGCCAAAATGTGACTCCCAGCTCACTATTTTATACAATTCCATATTTGAACAAAAACCCTGGACTTGATGGTAATATTAATTTGCTGTGATTCAACACAATTTCAAAGTTTGCACACCTACATACACGTGCACACATGCACTGGAACACACATACAAAAATAACACTGTTGCTGAAATTATTCATTTTTACGTAGCTAGAGATTATTCCTCTGGGCTGTATTCTGTTCTTTCCTTTTCTCTCACTGGTACCACTGAGCTCATGAAAAACATTGTGCTGTTGTCTGAGTACTGGCTTGAATCTTACTTGACACAAAATGGGGAAGAAGCTTGTACTCTTCTGCATCAGTACCTGATCTTGTGGAGTCTACATAGCCCTGCCATTTGATGAGGTGCTGAAGCTTCCCACTAAGTGGTTAAAAAATAAAAATCTACTTCACGTGATCTTCTGGCTGCCCTTGTAGAGAACATGGAGAATGGTGATATACAGCAGGTGATACTTAATGTTTTTTCAATCATGAAGTTACGTAAAAGAGCTGATGGCAAGAGAAAATTCTACTGTCATGGAATAAAAATGTTTTACATCTTCTAAAATAGTTACTGCAACTTACAGTCAAAATGCTTCTTTTTTTTTTTTTAATTATTTCTCTGTACATCAGGCAGGCAGTCAATTCTTACTGTCATCCTTTATAGTGTGTAGAAGTACTTATTTTGAGTATGAGCTCTCACTTGCATGAAAACTGAATCTGTTAGCAGAAAATAATTATTATCTACTTCTCAAGCTCCTTTTGCCTTTGCTAGAAACAATTTTAACTTTATTTTTATATGTTTGAGTGGATCTGTGTTCAAAGTTATCCAAGTTATTTAAAACTAATTATACTTTAAATGCTCCTGTTTGAGGATTCTTACTTTTATTATATCTTGAGCACCAAGCTAAAAGTCTGAATCTGTTTTATGTTTTCTGTAATGCTCTGATTCCTAGTATGAAAATTATATTAACAGGACAGATATCTTAAGTTAATTCTGTATATTTTTAGCCTTCACTATATTAACTATAAAAACTAAAAAATGATAGATAAAAATATCAAGCTATGAAAATACGTTAGTAAGGGCAATATTAAATTTAATCATATATCCTGTAATCTTTGGAATTCGTGACCATTTATGATTAGAACAGAAATTAAACTAAGCTGCAGGTGTTACCTGCAGAAGTTGTTCCTCTTGTTTCCTGTTTGGCATCTGACATGGTGTCCAGATTTTATTACATTTGTAAAGAATCTTTAGCATTCAAAAAAGGCAATGGAAACATGATAAATGATCAAATAGCAAAACTCAAACTGATAGCTTGAGTCACTTAAATAACAGATATTCTTTTCCCATGGCCAGTTTACACACTCGTTTCCCCAGGTAATCCTTCATCAGATTTCTTTGCCAGAGTCTGTGGAATTAATCTTCCTTAGTACAGAAGAAACTGGAGAACTCCAAATATGTATTCCTTGAATGCTGTAAAAAGCATCAAATAATAGTTCTGAATAAAAATCCACAGTGGAGAGAACTCTTCTGATATCTATAAGAAGACAAAAGGTTAAGAAGAATAAAATAGGCCATCTCTTCCTTTATATTTTTTTTTCTCAGTATAATGAATCAACTGAGTTCTGAATGGCTCCAGCAGCTTTGATCAATCCAGTCCCCACTCTTAATTTCTTAGGACAAGATATATAATGTATTTGTCTGGCTAATGTCTCATGCTCTACCAAGTAACCTGGTTTTGAATGAAGAGTCACGTTAGCAGTCATTCAGCAATAGAGAAAGTGGATCAGCTCATGGGATTTGTTCTTTCTCTTGCTATACATCACTTAGCAAAATGATCTTTAGCAGTCTGGGTGATCTGCTTGTAATATCTTCTCTAACTAAGCCTGAGAGTCAAATGTACTGCAGTCACTCAGGTTTTGCCTATAAAGGGAAACACATCTCTGCTGTGAGCTACAACCTGCCCAGAAATGTCTTAATCCAGAATTAACTAAATAGCATTTTTATAAAGACTTCTGTAAGATTCCCACGTAATGTTTTTATTTGGTGGGGTTTTGCATTCTGAATGTACATAGTAGTTTTGTATTAGAAAGAATGTCAATGTTTCACAGGCTGTTTCAGTCTAGTTCCATGATTAGTGGGGTGGAGGGACCCATGGACCCATGCCCTAGAAAAGGGAAAAAAGGAAAAAAGGGAAAAGAGTAGAGAGATGGGCCTAAAAACAAAACAGCAGTAATGATCTGAGGAGAAACATACTAATTTAATAAATAAGATATCAGAACGCAAGATAGCACACTGTAATATAACACAATACAATTGTATGGGAACTGCTGAATCATGGCCTGATCCTCTGATTGATCACTTGAGGCGAGCAATGAGTCAGTCCTGGGAGCACAGGTGAAGGCAATTCTACCTCTCCTAGAGCGATTTAAGAGCTGACTACCACTGTGGAAGGATCTCTTTCTGGGGATCCCTCCCTTTGGAGTTTTCTAGTGAGCCCTGGACAAGGGTAAGCCCTTTATGTGTTCATTTTGCTGTAATGATCTGCTTAGCCAAGCTCTCTTGTATGTTTCTTAATCATAACTCCTATATATTCATTGATTATACAACAATATAATTAGAAATGAAGCTAATAAGTCAAATAAAATGAGAGACTGTCTGAAAACAAAAGGCCTTACTCTACTGCTGTGACAGGATGGCACCCGCAACAGAAACAAGGCAGGTGATGGGGAAAAAAAAAGGGGCAGGTCAAGTGATCTGAACAGTTTTGTGTTTCGCTCCAAGCAGAAATGGTAACAGAACAGCAAACAGTCATCTAGGGGATGTAGTTTTTCTCTTCTAGAACAGGTACCCAGAAAGGGAGCATAAACTCTAACTCCCAGTGCCCTGTGTGATGTTATGATGCGTAATGCCAATAACCAAAAATCATAAAACCATGACAAAGGGTTGCATACACTCAGATGATTCTTTAAATACTATATTCTCTGTTTACCAGCACAGTTGATATAGCTGACAGTTACAACAGCTGATCAGCAAAGAAAACCCTAGACTAACCTACATTATGGTGAAATTAAAGCTGCAAGAAATAAATTCTAGGTGCTGGAATCTAATAGCACAAGTTCTATGAGGCAATGTAGGTAGGAACTTCTAAGTAGCCCATGGGATGTGTTGTTAGAAGAAGGACATCATCAGCTCCAGATCTTGACTTCTGCAGTCTCTGGTTTTCATTAACTGTGTCTTCACCACAACTTACTCAGTACTTACCCTATGTGAGCTTCCCTTATGCTTTTATAGATCAGTTGCTCTTGCTGCTGAGTCTAGTTTTTATCTTGGACTTGGACAAAGACAATACTGACTTCCCCATTATGATGTTAATTGCTCGGATCTGTCCTTTCTGGCATCCAGACTGAATATCAAGATTTCTGACTGTTCCTATTATTCTTCCAGGCTTTATATTCCAGTGAGCAGGCTGCAGTAATTCCTAACTTTCTGGAATCAAGGTGAAGAGTCTCATGTCCTTCTGTCATCATTTTGATCTTTCTTGGAATAATCCAATGCGATGATGCATACTGCTTAGTACTGATACCATCTCAGCCTATGTTGCTTGGAATGCATGACTGGATGTTGTCTTTGCTCGCAGCCTTGCATTTCTGTTGCTTTGTAGGTATTGTTCTGTTGTATCATGCAGGTGCCAAAAGTGACAAACATGATCTCTAGATATAGACACTTGAGCACAAGTTCTTATAAACGTAGTGTGCAAATGATAAGACTTTCTGTCAGTGTTACTTCCAGTGTTACCGGGAGAGTTATACTTTAGCATTTGGATTAGGAATTTATTGAAACTGGAATATATCCAGATTCTCTGAAGCTAGCCCTCTTTCTCTTGCAAAAAGCAAGTATTGATCTTTTATAGACAAAAAGTGATCACTAATGATCCTACATTTCAAATAAATGCAGTTTATGAGAAGATATGATGCTTTATCTGTGGAATATCGTGTCTATCTTGTGCTAGAATATAAATTGCATCTTTGTTATTTACTGGGAAGGAGTGCCACTCACTGGACAGAAATATATAGTTCAACAGATGGAGTGAATTCTAGGAATTCACTGAATGGTTTTAATTAAAAAAGAGAGAGTTTAAGCAAATAAATGCAGGAAGAAAACAATTAACAGGAACTTAAAAAACTTCCAGGCTGATTTAGCAGACTTTGGGAAGTTCTAGGTCATTTAGGAAATAAAAAGTATCAACTGTCCTCACTTGTGTATCCTTATTCACGTGCATCTTCAGTTCCTGTGTATCTGTAGTTAAACAATTTTCCTGAAGACCTGCTATGATTATTAGTGAAAAGAAACCACACTTTTCTCACCTGCTTCAGTCTGTTGGCTTCTTAATGGTTCTAAATAGCAGAAAAGTAATGTTAACTCTGACCAGACAAGGACATTTACTACCATTATGAAATTATGTGCTGTCAGATTGCTGATTTAAAAGGAAAAAAAAAAAAAAAAAAAAAAAAGCCCGATTTCTCTCTTACATATTTCTGAGCTGTAGTTGGGCTCATGACTGTCTCTAGTCACAGCCAGCATTAAATAACACATGTGAGATACTGAAAGCAATGTAACCACGAGAAGGAGTTTGCAGTGAACAAAGACCTCACTGAAATCCTCTTTAAATTCCTGGGAAGGCTGAGTTCCGTGCAATGGTACTATCACCTGACCTAAGCACATCAAAAAACAGCTCTTATGAAAGCAAACAGCAGATGAATTTTTCCACCGCCATATGCACTGCACAGCATGTACCTTTCTGTGCTATCATTGGAGAAAAAGAAATTTTTTTATTGTGCCCATGGGAAAAGGGGATTAAGAGGTTGTAGTTATATTTTCCTAGCAACATACCCTTTCTTCTCTCTTCTGGTCTCATGTTGGGAGATTTCCTCCCTGCTCTACCGAACAATCTCTGCTTTTTGTTTTTGAGCCTTCGACTTATCTGTCAATCTGTAACAGGCAATTGCAAAGTTCTTTGCAATATAGAGTGCTGAAAAGAAAGCAGTGCATATCTGAGCAGTGCATATTTAAAATCTGCTAAAAGCAATTGTGATAGCATGTGTATATTAATGTTTGTCTTAATATAACAAATCTGGTTTGTATTGTTTACAGTATAAAACACATAATCTATCTACCTTTCTAATAGTATTCCTACTGATAGCTTAAAAAGCCCAAGAGTATTCCAATGAAATTCTTTGTTTTTCACTTATTACTAGTGAGGGCAGTAAGATAAGACAAAGGGATTTTAAAAAGGTGTAACTGAAATAGCAGGAATCTGGAAAAAAATCAACAGCACTCCATACTCAGACAAAATTTTCCATACTTTACACATGCTTAGGAATGAGATCTGTAACAGTGGTAGAGTTGGAAAAGCAATCTTATAAGAAAGATGAGAACGAACAGGCTGGATGGTTCTGAGGCGTATGTGGGAAATGTATGCTTGAATTGTTTGATGCGTCGATATGTTCTTCAGTGGTTAGCCATGTCCCTGTGCTCCCACATCTATTGAATGGGTGAATGCCTGCGCTTCAAGAGATGAAAGATCTATATACCTTTGATGCTGTTCAGACTTGTGTGGACATGTCTGTTAACCTCTTTATGTCTTTCTTTGGGATTGCTAACTGGAAGTATAAGCTGTCTGGATGAAGGAACTGCCTGGTGGGGCACAGCTTTTAATGAAGTTTGGTATCCAGTACTTGTGAGGATTTCTGAGTGCCAGTGTAATCATTTTGTATTCAATGTAAAAAGGAAAATCTTAGCACCTAGATTGTCTTACTTCTGTTTCTTTGTTTTCTTCACATGGAAAGCAGTCCTACCATGTTAAGGGAAGGCTAAAGATTTGCATATCCCCATGCCTTCATTCTTAGTGTTGGTTGCTTCTGCTTCTGCTGTTCCTTGTCATCTTACTCTTTTACTTTTGACAAAGACTGATTTGTGCCTTTTGTATCTCTTGGTTTGTGCTCAGGGCTATGCTCTGGTTTTCTCCTTTCTCCCCCATCCCTACCCTTTTTCTTTCTTTTTATTTATGCATTTATTTATTTTTCTGTACTCCTGTCTGTAACAGTGTCTGTGAGAAGACTGTGTGACTTTTGCCCCCTCTGCTGGCTGGCTCGTCGGAGCCATGAACAAAGAAGAGAAATCTCATTTCTTTGATCAAGCTGTTGCGGGTCGCTAAAGCAGTATGACAATTTTATTCTGACTTGGATAGATCACTCTACTTTCTATAACATACCACCATTTTCAAGGAGAGAAACACTTTGCATGAGAGTAAAACTGCTAGATTAGTGCTTTGCAGCTTGTGTGAAGTTAAACAACCACCTGGATGGGGTGATGGTCTGTGTAGTTAGTAATGCATGAGAACATGGCTAAAATATGCCCCATGGTGGTGCATCACTGTGCACTCTGGTGGTGCAACACTGATTACGGTGTATTATCTGGATCTCTTTTCCCTTTCACCCTTATTTTTTTCTTAACTCATTCTTTTTCCAGCTATTTCCTTTTAAAGAAACCACTGAAATGGTCTCTGTGAACAGTTTTTTGTTAGAACCATAAAGAAAGAGTGGTGAAACTTCTTCAAGAATATAAGAGACTCAGAGAAATCAAATTTGAACTTTCAGGAAGAGTTATAAACGTGCTTCCCCATTGACCCCTCTCTCCTTTACTCTTAGAGCTGAGATCTGGCTTATTCTCTTACACTGTGCTGCTGAATTCTATTTCTTTATCAGAGGGCTTTTTAGCTAAGACCTGGACAACACAGGGCATCAGGTGAGATTTACTAGCTTTACTGAAAGGCTCCAGATCACTAAACACTAAAAGCCTCAGAAAGCTGTTTCTTCCATTTAGGTGCCTTGGTCTCCTTTGGGCAGTTTTCAGAAAAATTATTTGGAAATCAAAGGGGTGTGTGTGTGTGTGTGTGTAAAATACACTTCTTTTTTTTTTTTTTTACTTCCACTATGTGCATTCCCCTATTTTTGGCTAGGTCTTCCTACTTGTTGCCAATGAACTCTCCTGTTTCTCTCTCCCCCAGGAGAATGTCTCCAGCCATTAGTGGCTGACCAAGACTTTCTAAAATACCCTTGTACCATGAATTTCATCAACAACAGGATAAAGTTCTGGCAGAATGTAATGTAATGGCAGAATGTTTTAGCAGGTTTTTGTTTTTTTTTTTTTTTTTTTTTTTAAACAGTATTGTTTCTACCAATTTCTGAGCCAACTGGAAGAGGCTGTCAAAAGCATGGAACATTTCATAGTCCCTTCCCACAAAGGTGAGAATGCAATCACTGATGCCCATGCCACCAAGTGAGTATCACACTGTCCTGCTCTTTATCTTTTCTTTAATTATCATTTTATATTATGATACCACTCTTATCTGAAAGCATCTGGAAATATATTTTACAATAATATCTGAAACAAAATATGTAGTACTGGATAGTTGTACTTATCCCAGCAGAGTTCACACTTCAGTAAGGGTAAACACAGTCACTATATTTGCAAACTTATCACCAAGAGAACTAAATAACAGACTGACCTATATGATATTTTCTTTCCTTTGATTCCACGGTGCTGTTTTACACAGAGTATAAACTTGCATAAACTGTTCTTGTAGTAATCAGGTTTAGACATGAACTGCTTGTGCTACTGTTGGAGATGTAAACTACTCTTTCAGCAGATTAGGGTATAATGTTTGCAATCATAAAGTCTTCCCTAATTAATTTTTTTTCATCTGTATTAATGCAATTATATTCTATTTATGTTAAGTGAACTTTACTGGGAAAGACACTAGTCAATGTGAATTGCTTTAGCTGAGTAAGAGAGATAATTTTTAAAAATCCTCATACAAAGCATACTAATAGGACAGTTAAAATGTTACCCACTCTTTCTTACAAGAAGGTGACAGTTTAAAAGGAATGATTATTAAACTAAGAAGATGCTTCATAAATCAGTGATTACACTTGCTTTTTATTTCACAGTGGCCAAGTAACAGTCTTTTTCTATTACAGAACCGAGTTTATAGTTTTTATAGGAGAAAGGTGCTTAAATTTTATTACCAGTCCTGACCTACTATGAATTTCCATTTAGCAACAACTGAACTGTTACTAAATACAAATGATATTTTGAAATGCTAACTTGAAGAAGGTGGAATTAAAGTACAAGAAATTTGCATGAGGTCTCCAAAAGCTGTTCCTTCATGCCCCTCTTCACCTCTAGAAATGTTGAGAAAGAAGATAAAACTTCCTTCATTAAAATGTAAAGTAAATTGCTTCCAAACAGTTCCTCACAACATATAGATTTTAGCTACTTGAATCCTCTAATCTTAAGTATAATTTCAGATGTGCCACTGTAATTACTTCTTGCTAAATGCTGACTTCTAATGTGATAGATTTTGCTTTTCCAGCTGGTTTGAAAACAAAAATGAATTACTACTTGTTTTCCTGTAGCTTTTGCATTCAGGTAACTAAGCCACTAACAGGATCCCTGATTTACTTTGGGATTTTGTCTAATGTTAATCCTGTTACTTGTCCTTTACGTAGCAATCAGTGTCAAAAGTGCAGTATTCTGCCATTCATATGCACTGAAGAATGCAGAGTGATTACAGCTTATTATAACCACCACCAGAAACAGTAATACTAGCAGAGATTTGATATTTAGCTGATTGAGAGCAATGGAGACTGCCAGTGTGGCAAGAAACAAGGTTGGACCACAACATCTATTGGATCAAAGTCAGAATGAAATCGATTTTTCTCCTGATCCAAAAAAAGCTTGAAGTTCTTTGCATAGCCCATTTAGTGTGTTTGTAGCTGATAAATATTGGCCTGTCATGCTGATAGTGTTTTCCCAGTTGTAGAAAAACTCCTTGTTATACTGAGGTAGATTAAGAGTCGAAAAGGACTTGAAAATCATGATGTTGGAAGTCAATAGAACCTGACAAGAAGGATCATTTGGCACTTGTAGATAATTCAGTGTTTTCATTTTCTTATAGAGGGTGAAATGTCACATCAAATACAATTCTGAATAATATGTGTCTCTGGGGGAAATTATGTCACATTAGTAACAGATGTGCAGAAGCAGATATATGCTAAGCCACTGAAATCTTCTTTTAAAGACTTACAGTCTGATGGATGGTATAACTTATGATTTGGTGTGAAACCTAAAAAAAGCCCCAAGAAGTTACCCACCACTTTCGAAACCCATATACATTGTCAGCTCTCTGAAAATTCAAGTCTATTCTAGAGGGGGAAAAAAAAAAGACTCTTTAGCCTTGCATTTCAGTGTTAAGGCAAATCTAACCAAAGCACTATCTTTATTTACGTTGCCAAGTAATTTACTTTGGGTATCCAAATAACAGGTCCAACTGATTCATTCTTGGTTGTCCTGCTCCTTGCTCCTGAAGTACTCTAAAATCTATCAAATTGCTTCTATGTTTGTGTGTTGCTCTTCAAACAGGTCTTAGCTAGATTGAAGTCAGCCATAAGAAACAGGACATGTGATCCAGAAACTTTCTTAAGTTGTTTAAAGAAGTCTTTGACTATTTTTTTTTTTAATCCCAATCAAGTATTCTGTAACAAACTTCCATCATGACGTCACTGATAGTGTTGTAAAAAAAAAAATCGTCTATACTGTTGTAAAATCCTCATTTGGTGCGACCAGTACTGGAGAAGCCTGACTTCTGGAAGAACAGTCCATCACATCTCTACTAAGTCCCCTGTCTGATGTCTCTATTAATTTTCCTCAACACTTAATGCTTTAAGTATTAGAGCAGGTACTCTCATAGGAGTTCCATCATTTTGATAATCAGAACAAATTGGCAAAACTAATCCAAAAAAAACCCAAACCAACCAACCAACCAAACAAACAAAAAACAACAAAACAAAACAAAACAAAAAAAAAAAAAAAAAAAAAAACCCACAAAAAACAGCACAACCCAAACCCAGTATATGAGGGATAGCTTTTGCCAGTTCTGTGACTGGAATAGAGAGAATTTCATCTGTTGTGTATTAAACCCGAGCTTTTGAAATAATCCTGTCCAGGATGGCTTTTATGAATTTGCAATATGGCCTCACAAATTATTCTGCCATGTCTGAGTACCAGAAGATGGGGAACCGGAGTGCATGTTATGTACTAAGAGTAAATATTTGGGGATAGGAGAGGAAACGTGTCTTTCCTGCCTTTTGAATTTGGAATACTACATGGTAATGACTTTACCCAGCATGAGGTGAGCGTCAGAATTTTGAGTCTGATTTAAAATGAATTTTACAGACTCGATTAATGCTTCTCATAAACAAGAAAGTAAAAGCCTGTCAAATAGTGGTGATTTTTAGTTCCTTTCCTCCTTAATGACTTTCTAGATACTTTTGGCACTAATAGAGATATTCCCCAGGTTCTGCTTAATTTTACATAGCTTCTCCCAAATACAAGTTAAGAATGTTGATTATGGGATTCTCTACAGTAGATACTTAATCTTGAGTCAGAATTATTCACTGTCTTTGTTATAATCAACTCCTTGATATTACTTGTGTTTATCTGCTACCTTTCTAATGGTTTTCATAAGTACTCCTGAAATGCCACGTGATGGAGTGTAGAACAAATCCTGCTTGACCTGAGTCCCCTTTCAGTTTTCTGACAGGAACCTGGCTCTCAAAGCGTGTTCATCATGAAGATGGCAAAAGTTGAAAGCTATGGTTTTAGTCCTGCTTCTTGCTTTTCTATTTCTAACTTCATATTCTTGGAAAAAAATGCATATTCTGAAAAACTAAGAAAGCAGACATATTAATATCTATATTATTATTTCTTTTTTCTTTTTTAACTGGAAACCCTGTCTGCTTGAAGTACTACTTCAGTTGATTTGAGTTGATTTTGTATTAAAGAAGTAAAAGAAAAGAAAGTCATTAAATACCAAAATACCATTAATGTTACTATAGTAAACCTTTTTTTTTTTTCTTTCCCCAAAAATACTACTTAGAAGTTTATTTGATTTTAAAATCATTACCTTGGATTTCTATCATGGTTCCATTGACCATATTTCCAGAGTTCTAACTGTTTTATTTCTTCATTATTTCACTCTTTCCCCTTACTGAGATTTTCATGCTAAGTTCAATAGATCAATTAAATCAGTGCTAATTATGTATGCGCCCTATTTTTTTTTTTTTTTTTTTTTTTTTTTTTTTTTTTTTACTTTTAATACCTGTAACTTCTATGTAAGTCTCCTTTCCATACTTTTTGTTCTATAAACTATCTTCTAGAATTTCATTTTCTGTAACACTTACAGTTATGCATTTTCTTCAGCCACTCTCACTGAGAAGTCATAGAACTCCTTTGGCTGTGTCTTTTCCTGGTATATAGTCAGATTACAGCTTTCTTTCATATGTGGGTGTGTATTATACAATACATTCATGTATTTTAGCCAGTTACTACTGGTGGTCATTCTGAAGAAGCCTACAGCTCTTAGAGTTGCCTGATGTTTGTGTGATCAAGACAAACCTTAAAATGGTCAAATTCTAAGATTACAGTAGCTAAGTGAATGAGATTAAAAAAAGAAAAGAAAATAGCAGTGAGTGTTTTTCATTACATTTCCTATAGAAGTTATTGTTTCCACTGATTTAAAAAAAAAAAAAAAAAAAAAAAAAAGAGCCAAAATAGGAAGAAATATGATCTGCAAATCCTGCACATGCTTTTGCTCTTCTCTTTTTTCTTCACAAGTTTTCTGCATTTTGCCCTTTCAGTTTGTCCCACATCTTCATTCCCTAATGGGATAAGTTATAATTTTATTTTCTGCTAAGATTATTCTGTTGAAAATTTTACTTTGAAAAAGTTGCAGAATCCTCTTGTACATGTTCTTGCTTGTCCATCAGGAGAATGCAATGTTTTCTTAATTTTCTAGTAGTTCATATGTCAGTTTTGATTTATAAATGACATCAAGACCTTTAAGAACAAATCGCTAAAAAATAAACTCTAAAAAGGACCAAGTGTAATTCCTTCTTTAAGGATTAGTCTGATGAACCTATTCATGGTTGAATGTTATATGTTTTTCTACCAGGAGAGGTCACCATAGTAGTTTACAAAATGCAATTTTATTTTTACTGTAAAAGACCTTGCAAAAAGATTGCAAAAAAAAAAAAGTTTTGTACTTCACTGGAGTAACCTAAAAAATTCTGCAGTTTTAAAAAATAGAAAAATATTTTAATCATATACAATATATTTTTACACAATGTGAGAAATAGGACACAAGAAATCATCTATTTGTGTGAAAACATTGTAGGGGAAAAGGAAATGTTTTAGAGTTTCTGTAAGAAACTTCAATTTGAAGGTACCGAGTGTGTACTTGACTTTGAGATAATGGAGTATTTTTCCTATAAAGCATGATGATTCAACTTTACTAATTTAATTTCTACTTTCATTGTGCAATATATTTAATATTGTAACCATTGCAGTTGGAATGAAGGAGGAATAGGAAATATGTTTATCTTAATGTACCTTCAAATTCAGAGCACTAAATATAAACTCGATACAGCTGCAACATTTTCAAGATAAGCAGTAGTGGCAAAATTGTATGAACGATATACTGGGTCAGACCAAAATTCTGGCTAGTTCAGTTTTGCACCACTGATAGTGGTCTGTATTCAGTGCAAAATAGGAAGGTTTTCTTATGAAACTATTAAATATTAAAATTGGTAGAGGGCCTTGAGTTTTGTTTTCCTTTGAATTTACCAGGGAACGCAAATTTTTGTGATATTCTCCAGATGGGTGGTTTCCTCCTGTAGTTCTTTTCCAATTGGTGGGATAAGGCTTAGAAGGGCATGCAAGCCCTGGAATAGGCTCCCCAGGAAGGTGGCTGAGTCACCATCCCTGCATGTGTTTAAAAACCATTTGGATGTGTTACTCAGGAACATGATTATTAGAGGGCTGTTAGGGTAGTGGTTAGGTTGTGGCTGGACTTGATGATCTTTAAGGTCTCTTCCAGCCTAAGCAATTCTGTGTACTGTCCTAGAAGATTTCTGCAGTAGAGATGCAAGGTAAAAGGTTTAGTGTTTCAAATGAGAAACCTTTCCCTATTTCAACAGGGCTGCATCCTTCACTTCAGGTGTTTTTTCTAGATGAGCACAGCTCCTGTGGCACTTCTTTCTTTTGGAGACATGCTTTATGCATTGACCTTCCTCTGACGCGTTTCCTTGATGGAAAAACCAACGGCACATCTTCCAAACACAATACCTCATTAATGTCCTTATGTGTTAATGTCATAGTGGTGCCCTACTAGAGAGTACACAGTGCACTTGAAGATTTTTTTCAGGATATTCCATTGTTTTCTGTATTGTAACCTGCCCTCTCATATTGTTTGGTTGCTAGTAGTCCTCATTTAATGGCTACACATATCATTTTAATGATATTCCCTTTTAAGTCTCATCAAATTTTCAGGAGAGAGGTTTCTTGCTGGAGCTGTATTTAGGAATAAGATCTTAATATTGAGACCTTATGAAATAGTTGCAGGACACAAATGGGTCACGTTGTTGTGTGTCTTTCCTGAAGTCACTGCTTTTGTTTTGTTTCTATATGATACTTTCTTCTGTCTCATACACCATGAACACATCCTCCTGCTGTGCATATACAGCCCAAGTTTCATAACAGTAAAAGATAGAATAAAATGAAACAACAACAACAACAAAAAAAAAACATAAAAAGCAGAAACAGAACAAACACAAAGCCAAAAAACCTTTGGATTACAAGTGATAATTGAATTTCTTCAGCTAGCTAAGGCAAGTGTTTGCTTCTGAAATGAATTATGGAGTACCTTTTCTTTTTGCAAATTTTTTTGTTGATGACAGTTTTCAAACTCAGTTTTTAAAGAGAACTTACTCTTCCTGCCTACAATGTAAGAGCTATCCTACTCCTTTATTTTTGTTTCTGCTTTCGCCCCTTCACCCACTTAAACAAGTCATCATTTGCATGTGCAAATGCTGCATCATTTTTAGTCTGTTAGCAGCATGGAAATTAAATAAAGCATCATAATGTATGTGTCTGATTTTGTTTTCTCTACAATTTACAGTGTAATGTAGCGATTCTTATAGGTTAGGTAGTACTTTTCCTACTCTATCAAAGGAATTAGTGGTGGATTTTTTTGCCAGCATTCTATTTTTATGCAAGTTTATTACTTTAAATCTGTGCTTTGCCACACTGCATTAACACTCAGAATCTGCTTCAGGTCTATGTAATACAATGATACATTAATTGAATACACACAATGATACAATCTAATACAAATTCTTACCAGGACAGATAATTTCTTATAGATGATAAAGGGTATCCTAAGGCAAAGCAGGCAGAATAAGCGCAGTAATTCTTAGTTGCATTTGGTGATATTTGTGTAGTATATATAGGCCTGTATACTAGCAGGTGTTAATGAAGTGTCTAATCCCTTAAGGAATTTAAAGGCAAACTAATGTCAGTAGAAAAACAGATAGTTTATTTTATACTCTGGAACAATCAGGCCATATTATTGTAGAACTCATCTGAGTAAAAATAACCATATTACTAAACAGACATTTTCAACTCTAAGAATTACAAGACATTGAAGACATGTTATCTGATTCAATTTTGGACGTAAGTACATGTGCAAACATTTTTATTATTAAAATTTTATATCTGCTTATGAGGCTTCATTATTTTGAACTGACATTCCTTGATTAAATCTTCATGAGCAGATTCTTTTCATTTAGCCATCCCACATCCTCCTTTTACCTGAACACCTATACATTCCAATACAAAAAACATAAAGAGAGGCTTGTTTGTGCTCTTCACCTAAAACATAGCTGCAGCTGAGAAAATACTCTTCTTTTTCATGTGTCTCAGGATCCTTGTGTAGGTCATGGCAAATATCCAGACAATTTATGGCAGCTGTTGTGTTCAGAGTATGTGCAACTTCCTCTTCCCACTTCCCTTTTTCCTTTCTTCCCTCACAACAGAATGGTGAGAAAATGAAACACTAGCATTCCAAGCAGAGTGCCAGGTAGAGTAGCCAAGGGTATTTCTTAACAATGTTTTGATCAAGCCAGATGTGCTCTAATTTTTGGAGGTAACTCATTCTTCTTAGCTTTGATCTAGTTAGAAAAGTTCATATTTACCTTTCTATTGAAGACAAATGGAATTCAAAGTGAATGAAATCTGCTGAGAATTCTATCATGTATTTCTTTCTTCATCACTTGCAAGGGAAGGGCAAAAATACTTCTGAAAGCCTAAATAATTGAAGTTCTGCAGGATTCTTGTGATTGTACTATCATGTCAAAGCAAGAAGACAGGAGAAGTTCAGAAAGCAGAAATATCACAGAAGCATAGTTAGCATATTTAATCTGCAGATTCTTCTTTTTCTGGTTCATGATTTATCCATGTATGCTCAGAAGCTTTTTGTGTCATTTCAGTGAGAACAAGTAGTTCTCCTAACTTAACAAGAAAGTGCCTTTTTTTTTTTTTCCTCTTTAGCAGAAGGTAAGTAAAATGCAATAAATTTTAAGTGCTGAAAAGTTCTCATGTGTGTAATAGGAAAAAGAAGCAGATTAGGACTTTTTAAAATGTGTCTTGTGAATTGAACCTTGACCATTCTTGGCAGCCTTGGCAGTGGATGTCTATGTTTCATTACAAGTATACACAATAGCAGTTCAAATTTCGTAATCTTCCCCTTTCTTTTTGCAGAGACCACCTATAGAACTATGATATTTCCATATTCTTTGAGCCTTTGTCCTATCTGAAATTGGCAACAAATATATTAATTTATGTGATTTTTGGTAATGTGGACATCTGTATAGGACGCAATGAACTAAGATCAGTAATTAATTTCAAATGTAGAGAAACCCCTCCTTTTTAACAATGGGTTGTTTTTCGTTTGTACATAGTTTTCAATGCAATCTTATTGACTTCAGCAGGATTTCCAAGATGTCTCTGAAATGATTTTGTGTTGGTAACTGATATAAAATTGCAGATCCTGGAATTTGTCTTGAGAATACAGCACACTCAGTTCACATGTAGTTTTTATTCTGTCTTCTACAAGTGTCCAGGAGACTCCTCAAGAAATATCCTGATTCCAAGAAGTTTTTCCTTCTTCCACACTTGCCTGTTTCTTATCTGATTTTTATTTTATTTTTTTAAATCTAGCTGACCCAGCAAATGTAATATGCACTAATTCTTCCACTGCTGTCACTGGTATTTTCTGTTACGAGGGACATTGAACAAACTGCTGCTATGAGGCAGAAAAAGGCTTTTTGATGCAATTGGTTGACACCTCTTATTTTATTGGAATTGGTATGACTATCTTCCCTGGTCAAAGAGCAAGATACCAGTATTGTCAACAGAAGCACATAAGCTATACTTTCTAATTTTGTTTCTTTCTCTAAGACTCTGAAAAAATGTAGTTCTGAAGAGGAGCTCGGTGGAACTCAGGTATTTTTTTCCAAAGGTGAGGATGTGGAAATGATCTTTCAGATCAGATCTTGGCGCCAGCTTTGACTAAGTGCAAAGAATTGAGAATACCCTCAGCAAGTTTGGTGATGACACCAAGCTTAGTGGTGCAATTGAATCAACAGAAAGAAAGGGATGTTATTTGAAGGGATCTTGACAGGTGAGCCTATGTGAACATACTGAGGTTCATCAAGGCCAAGTGCAAGGTGTTTCACTTGAGTTGTGGCAATCCATTTATGTGTACAGACTGGGAGAAAAACTCACTGAAATCTGCCTTGAGAAGGAGAATCTAGGGATTCTGGTGGATGAAAAGCCAATGGTGTTCACTTGCAGCTCAGAAAGCCTGCTGTATCCTGGGATGCAAAGGAGGGGTTGTGTGCAGGGTGAGTTAGGTGGTTGCCCCCCTCTACTCTGCTCTCATAAGGCCTCATCTGGAGTACTGCATCCAAGTCTGGGGCTCCAGCCTAAGGATGCTGAACTGATAGAGCATGTCTGGAGGAGATCCATGAAAATAATCAGAGGTCTGGAGCATTCTCCTATGAAGGCAGGCTGAAGAATCTGGGCTCCTTCATCCTGGGGAAGGCTCTGGGGAGACATCACTATAGCCTCCTAGTACCTAAAAGGAGCTTATAAACAGGAAGGAGACCAACTTATTACACGGGCAGACAGTAATAGGACAAGGTGAAACAGTTTTAAACTAAAAGGAGGGAGATTTAGATTGGATTCTGGGAGGAAATTTTTTGCTTTGAGAGTGAGGCACTAGAACTGGTTGCCCAGAGAAGTTATGGTGCCCCATCCTTGGCCAGGCTGGATGGGGCCTTGGGTAGCCCAGTTTATTGGTTGGAACCCTGCCCTCAACAGTGGGACTGGAACTAGATTTTTAAATTCCTTTCCAACCCAAGCCATTCTATGATTCTGAAAGAAGTGCTTATGACTTCAATTTATTGCCAAGCTCCAGTCCCATTTGTCTGGTAAAGCCATATAGTCAATATTTTGCTTCTTTTGGTGCGAATAAGAAATGCTTAATTAGAGACTCAGAACAAAATGCTACAAAGTAATGACATTAGGAACCTATAAAAATGTAAAGAATTTAGTGAAAGCATTTTGCAAAATCCTTGAAATGAAAGCAGTTATCCCTTGAAACACCATTCTTAAAATGTGCTCAAATTATATATATATATATAAAAAAAAATTGTTTCAATTTCAGGCACAAAAATCTATTTCTTGTAGAGGATTTAGACAACATATCACTGAAATGTTCTGGAAAATCCTAGGCTTCAGTAAAATGAAAGCTAATTTGCTGTGCATTTTCTTGTGCTTCTGCCTTGAAATTACGTTGTGAGTTTTCAATAATTTCTGATTTTTGTCAGGCCATTTGAACAGAAGAAAGATTGTGCATATTTTCTTGTTTCCCATCCCAAGCAAAGCAGAGATCTAGAAGGAAATAGAGAAATGCTAATCTAATTTTGTTAAAAATCAAATTTGGAGATAGCATTTGTAAATTAGTGCAGAGTTTTTTTGTATCATATCTATTTTCTCAGTTTGTAAGACTCTTATATATTCTCAGCCACTCATCTGGAAACATGTCAGTACTGCTAAGCAATTGAAAGTTGTGACTTAAGTGTGTTCACTACAGAGATGCTTTAGAATTTCCTAGGTGCAGACAGAAAACATGTTAAGTTTACAAATATTTTCCAAAACTGTCATTTATGTAATAACTGTTTTGTGACTGAATTACTGGATACAATTTGATTTGAAACAAATCCTAGAAGTTATTTTGGTTTTCTTAGTATAATGCATCGTAGAGGAAAACAAAGGAAGGAAAGACCAAATTTCTCAACAAATGCATCTGTCTTCCATTTTTTTCTTTAGAAGCATTTTGAAGTACACTGACTCTTGGTTATGCATAACTGTTTTACAAAAAAAAAAAAAAAAAAAAAAAAAAGGAAGCAATATTCCCTAACATAGAGGGAAGAAATATTAAAATATAGATAATTCATTTTTTTAAAATAATTTGCGTACTCTTGAATATACAGAAGCTGATATTACACTTTCTTTTTTTAAATAAATTTTATTATATGATATGGAAATGTTTCCAATACTTGTTAGTTTTAGGAATAAAATGGTTGAAATTTCCATTCATTATTTTTAAAATTTTTAAGTTTAATAAAGAAATACAACAATAACAGTATTGTAATTTCTTCTGTAATGTATAGATAGAAAAGAGCTTAAATCATCCCTTTATTCATACAAAATCACATTGGTGAACAGATTACATATCCCTTTGCCATACTGGCTAGGATGTACATATATTAATGTTGACCTTTGTCTTTTTTGGTGCTGAATATGTGGTCTGACTGTTGTCTGCAGGCTGCAGGAGTAAATATGTTGGATTTGGATTCCAGGTATGTTTTGCCAGGAAGCCAATATCAATTATTGGTAAAATTTGAACTGTATTGTTTGCTGGCTTCCCAACACTCCCTACCCCCCCCCCACCCCCCCACCCCCCACCCCCCTTTTTTTAAAAATATCTTAAACATTCAAAGCTGCAGAGACCCTATGCCCTAAGCTCTCTCTTTGTGATCTTATGAAATTATTTTTTTTTCTGATGGACTGAGAGAACTGATAGAACTTAACTTTTAAAATATGGCTGTAAGGCACAGGAAGTCCATCAACTTAACAATGATGATTTCAAAAAGCAAATAAAACTTTGACTCTTCCATAAATTGGGAAAATTAAAAAGATTTTTGTCTGAAGATCTGATGTAGGAAGCAGAAAGAAAGGTGTACAGTTTTTTTTTTGTTGTTTTTTTTTTTTTTTTTTGGGTGGGGGGCTGGGAGGGATAAGTGAACTTATGCCTGCTCCAACAGCTCAATGACCTTCTTGTTTTGGAGGCCCCAAAAGTAGAGGGAGCACTCCTTTTTTTATCCCTCCCTATATTTATACATAAATTTACAATTATTGTAGCATGGTCTTTAATTAGCTGATTGAATACTATTCCTTAGAGAGGAATTTGGACTTACAGTAAATCAGAATAGTACTGAAAATAATCCTAGGAAAAGAGAAAATGTTTAAGGGTTGCTGTTGCTGATGCTTTTAACACAATCCATCATTTACACTATATGATGCTGAAACCGTGAGAACTGAGCCATTTAAACAAAGAAAAAATAAAAGAGAACTGTGGATACAATTATCTTTGTTTCATTCAGTTAAGGACTATTACAAAGTAAGCCAGCACCAACTCTGACTCTTTTTAGACAACCTTTTTTCTGTCAGTTCTGTAAACCTTGAAAGCTTTGTTACAATTTGAAGCTAGGTTGTGTCTCTGTATCTTTCTGTAAGCCTTTCATTAGTGATGGAAACAAAACCCTAGCTTTCCTCTTAAGAGCCTTGAGCTGAAATGTGGATTCATTTCTATGGTGTACGTATGCCTTTGTCTTCAAAGCATTCATTATTAAATTAATTATGGAAGAAACTGTAGTCTTTTTTTTTGTTGTTGTTGTTTTTGTATGGTATGTCCTTCTAGTGACTTTTGCTTCTAGTGACTTCACACCTACGGAGATAAAAACCTTGTATAGGAAAAATTATGTTGAAGCACTGGACAGTGGAAGACTGCTATTGTGCTTGATCCTGGGAAGCTAGAGTGCAGAAACAAGGCATTTGAAGAATGGTGTGAATGTCAAACCAAGAGGAAACAACTTAAGAAACATTACATCTTATATGAAACACCAAACATCTCTTTACATCAGTTTACTTAAGAAGCAATCCAGACAGCACTTAGTTATGTATTGTTAAAGTATGAGTAATTGCTTTGTTTAAGGTTATGTTTTAGTGGTTTTTTTTTTTTTTTTTTTTTTTTTTTTTTTTTTTTTGGCCCAAGTAACTCATAGTATACATGAAGTAGAAACGTGATGTCTAGGACATTTGTTCAGATTTCATCAAGCACTGCAAGCTTGTTTTGGGAAGCTAGCTGAAAAAATAGAAGAAAGGAATGATAGGATAGGTGTGCTTCCCACTCCTAACTTAAACTGCAAGATGTGCTGCATCCCTTGTTACAAGTTCCTCTGATTTCCCCTGTAGTCTGATCACCAGGATTTATCTACGCCAATCTAGCTGTGTACATGAACAATGGAGGGAACTATTTATAAGGTATTTTTAAGGTATTCTGTAGAATATTAATCTTATATTTTAATAAAATCTACATAGCAGAAGAGGAGGGTATATGCTTAAATACGACAAAATCTTTGAGATTTTCACAACTTTGTATGAAGGGCTTTAATGAGAAGGCTCTCTGTGTTCTTGTTTATGGACCCACGTAGCTTTGGACTCAGTGAGGTCTTTCTTGATATTAAATTATAGTCATTCTCCTGGAACTCAGGATGCTCTCTGCCAGAGAAACATAACCCATGCCTCTGTAATGATGTTACTGACCCATTGAAAACCAGCTGTGACAGGCAAGATAGTCCAAGTTTTCTGAGAATGTGTTCTGCTGTGATATGAGTAGCTGCTTTGGAATTGAGGAGAAAAAAATCCCATATTCTTGCCTTTGCCTTTTTTTGTTCTTAGGACATACTTTTATGGTCAAGTTTGCCACTCCCTGAAATCCTGGAAAACATGAATCCACCCTTATTAGGTTGTTTTCTTGTAAAGTTACAAGCTCTAGACCATTCAGTTGTGACAGGATGACATTTTAACCCCTTCAGCAAGTAGGGAAAATAAGACCTAGAGTTCACAGCACAGAGTCCTACATCTTCTCTCCTTGTTGTTTTAAGTTTAAGAAGTTGATACAAAACTTCTTTTCTTTTTTTAAAAAAAAGATTTTCCCTTTCCAGGAAATGGTTATGCATATACAGAGACTGTGTACCCAGAGTTTTACATTCCTCTTTTATTTTTTAAATCTGTACTTTAAGATTACTATTCTGTAACACAGTAATCAACACATGGATTAAATTTGCGTACTGGTAACCATCTTAAATGGAACAGAGACGGAAAATCACTAGTTTCACTAGTCACTAGTATATTATTTAATAATCACTATTATTGTGTGCATCCCCCCAAAAAGATGGGCACTTTCCATCAGGCAGCTTTCCGACCACTTCTCCCCAAGTGCGTAGAGTTGCTTGGGGTTGTTGTGATCAAAATTCAAGACTCCACACTTGGCCCTGTTGAAACTCTCAGTTTACCTTGGCCTATGTATCCAGTCTATCTAGGTTCTCTGTAGTGCCTTTCTATCCTCTGGCAGAACAAAAATCCCCCTGACTTGGTGTCGTCTGCAAACTTAGTGAGAGTGCACTCAATCCCCTTATTAAGATCACTGAAGACACTGAACACTGAAGGAATGGCCCCAGTGCTGAACCTTGAAGGACACCACTCATGACTGGCCACCAACTGGATTTAACTCCACAACTCTTTGGACCCAGCCATCCAGCTTGTGCCCAGCAGAGTATATGCACATCCAAACCATGGGCAGCCAGCTTCCCCATGAGGATGTTGTGGGGGACAGTGTCAAAAGTTTTACTGAAGTCCAGGTAGACCACATTGACAGCCTTACCTTCATCCATTAAGTGGGTCACCTTGTCATAGAATGAAATCAGGTTTGTCAGATAGGGTCTAACACTCATGAACCTGAGTTGACTGGGCCCAATCCCCTGTTTGACCTTTAATTGAGCCATGATTGCTCCTGAGAATATCCATTACATAACCTTCCCTGGCACTGATGTGAGACTGATAGGTCTGTAGCTACCAGAATCTTCTTTCCAGCCTTTTTTGAAGATGGGTGTCACATTTTCCAATCTCCAGTCCTGGTTATCCAGGACTGTTGAATGATGATGGAGAGTGGCTTGGCAATCACACCCACCAGGTTTCTCAGCACTCTAGGGTGTAATCCAGCCCCATAGATTTGTGAGTGTCCAGCTTTTGGAGCAGGTCCAAAAACATCTCATCATGGATTATGCAGGGTCTTTTCTGTTCCCCATCCCCATCTTCCAGCTGTGTACCCAGGCAGCAACCAGTCTTACTATTAAGGACTGAGGCAAAGAAAGCATTAAATACCTCAGCCTTATCCTGATCCTTGGTCACCATGTTCCCATCTGCATCTACCAAGGGATGGAGATTCACCTTAGCCTTTCTCTTACTGTTTTATATATGTATTTACAGAAGTATTTATTATTGTCCTTTATCTTAGTGGTCATGTTCAGTTCTAGCCGGGCTTTGGCTTTTCTAATTTTCTCCCTGCGCAGCTTCACTATGTATTTGAAATCCTCATAACTGTTCCAAAGACCACAAACTTCTTTTGTTCCTGAGTTCCAGTCAAAGATCTCTATTCAGCCAGACTGGTCTCCTTCCCCACCAGCTCCTCTTCCATGACTTGGGGATAGTGAGCTCCTACACCTTTAAAATGACTTCCATAAAGTATTCCCAGCCTTCTTAGGCTCCCCAGGAGCAAGACATCCTCAGTTCTTATTTTTTCTTCTTTTCATGAATGAGGGCTCCTCCAAATGTTCCGTATGGCCATGTAGATTTTTAATAGTGCAATCTTGTTTATTACTGGTGAATATATATAGCTAGTGGTGGTGACAATGTTGAAAAATAGTGTTTTTGTTGCTGAGAATTTGCTCTACCAAATAGAGTTATTGTCCTCTTTGTACTTGTTATAGTTCCAATGGAAACAATTGGGAGGCATTACTTTCAGAGCATCCTACGTTTCATGGTATGTAGTCTACTCTAATCACAGCGTAGTTTAAATGAACATTTATTGCTGCAATAGAAAAACTGATTTAAACATCCATGTATTTCTGCTTTTAAAATCGAAACAATATTTTTTACATCTGCTTAATTGTTAAAAGTCCACCAGAATCAGCATTTTATTGAAATTAATTTCTGCACTTTTACGTTTGTCCTTCAGTACAATTTATTTAATTCAGTTATATCAGCTGCCTTCCATATTGCAAATAATATCCACCACTTTCACAGAAAGTACGCTTCTAGACTGTAAGTTCTGTGGAAACAAATAAAAGTGGAAATGTGGAAATAAAAGTGAAAAAATCAGTTATTTAAATCACTCTCTCTTCTCATCCTGAATAAGGAGTTTTAAATAAAAATAAATAAATAAAAATACCACTGTGATAATATGCAAGAAAAGTAACTTCTTAACCACGTAGGCAGTTAAATCCAGAAGTAAACATAGCTGTAAATAGTTGTCTGCTAAAGTTTTGAAACAGTTATTCTGAATGAAAATTCATTAAAGCGCAAAAGCTTAAATGTTTTACTGCAGACTTTTAAAAATAACTAGCTAAATAGTTCTGTGGGGTGTTTCATAGAGCTGACATCTACAAGAACGTAATAATATACTGCTGTCATTAGTCTTTAAATCTTGCACGTCATACCGTAATGTGGAGGGCTAACACTGTACTATGCATTTTTACATTTAGACTTCTAAGGGTGGCTCCTTAACCTGCTCTTTATGACTGTAATTTTTTTTTCTTCAGATATTGACAAAAAGTTATCTGTTCCACAGATATTACTTCATTTGCTACATCCTCTGTTTAGAATTTTGTTTTCTAGTTTCCTTCTGGTGCAGAGAATGCCAGGTACTAAATCTAAGACATTCAGTTAATATAATGTTACTTTTTTCCTTTTATTTTTTTTCCATGATGTTGTAGAAAATTTTGTGTCTCAATTGCTTAGCATCATTGATGCACGAAAATGTCCTGCTTCAAAGTAGTCTTTCAGAAATGCTTTAGAGTAAAGCCTACTTTTGTTCTGTACAACAGGTAGAGTTTTTATTTTCCAAGTCTGCGTGGTCATATTGCCTGGATATCTAAGTAGGGCAGAGCTGAAATCCAAGCATATGTTAACTTTGTTGACAGAGGTGTTTGACTGAGAGCATACAAAGTTTCTGTCAGTACTCTGGAAATACCATCTTCAAAATGTAACACCTAAGTCTTAAATGTCAAAAAATTTATGTTTATGTTAAAAGAGAAAACTCTTTCGGGGGGGGGGGG